>NC_058061.1:5031783-5376158 GCF_020085105.1 Siniperca chuatsi
ACTTAACCCTGTGTAAGAGGTGACATTCTGTAAACAGTTTTCCAGGATCTATCCAGTTGTAGCAGCAACGGTTGAAGGTGACAGAGTTTTCCCTCTGACCTCCATGCCACTGTATTCAGTCTTAACTTGGTGTGTGACTCGGAGGAATTTGTCTCTCTCTCTGTTACGGTGCCAGTTGTCTGTATCTATGCATGTCATGTGTTCTAAGTAGATAAACAATGCCCAGTGGGAAGAGGGAGCGAGACAGCGTGTATCCAGTGCCTTCCGTTAGCTTGTTGAGCTAATTGTGAGTATTTATTCAGGTCGGGTTTTAAAATTGCTGGTTCTGGCCAGGTTGGGGTCTCAGTTCTAGGCAGAGCTCTCAGTCTCAGTGATGCATAGCTTGGCAGCTTCCTTCCCAAGACCCTTTCAGAGAATCCATTGTTGTTGTATCACTAAGATAAAAGCAAGATGTGTACCTAACCTATCCGCCAAAATTTGAAAGTCGAGTAGGATATATTGCAGTGCTAAAGCAGGAATATCTTATTGTAATTGAAGACACAGCATTCGAAACTTTGACGAGTCTGATGCATCTTGCAAAGGCTCAGAGGAAGCATGTGGACAGATGTACTGGTATGAATACAGTACAAAGTAGTACAATGTGCAAAGGGTTTTTAGGATTCTGGACATTGCCAAGACCCTGTTCATCTCAAATCGTGGGAGACCTTTTGTTGAAAAGATTTTGATAAATGCATGACAGAAAAGATCAGTTGTCAGCTGATTTTCTGCCGATAAACAAATAGTTTCAGCTCTAGAGACAGTTTAACTCGACTGTGTCCTTTGTTCTCTTCCAGAGTGGATCCCACTCCACCCTCCGTATCCCTGAGACTGACATCCACCTCCAGCCCCGACCCCAGGGCCTGCCGATTACCCCAACAGGACCTCCATCATCATCCATATCTTGCAGTTTCACACCGAGCCGCACCACATCAACCTCACAGGGGGTCGACTCCTTCTGGAGAGGGCCCCCCCCAAAAAACCCCCAAAATGTTTCACTGACTGACCCCTCCCAACTAGCGAATGACAAGTCTGCATCCGAGGGTGGGGCTTGCCTCAGTCTCTCATGATTTGCTGCTGGATGGAATTAAGGTGAATGGAACACGTTCCCGAGGAGCAAGACCCTAACCCATCAGAGGGAGAAGAGAAACGGTGAGTTGGACATGGAAGCTTTTTGAATGTTGTCGTCTTTCTTTGTTTATGAATAAGCATTCTAATGCTTCTAAAGCCACTTCTCCAATGCTTCTTCTTCAAAAGCCTTTTTCAAATAACTTGGCTATCATTGTTTCGTGTTGGTCTGAGTAATGTTAAAAGTAATGTAAGTCACACCAAAGCTTTGCCTCAAGAACTCTCTGCCTTTTAATCAACTCCTCCTTTACATTGTCTTTCCTTATGTAAACATATCCCTGAAATGAAGCAAGCATGGCTTTCTGGTATTGTGTAATAATATGTATGGAGAAGGTTTTCTGAGGACATCTAAAAGGGAATCTTTATTTTTCAGTCTCCCTTTTATCGTCTAAATCTTTCTCATGGTGCTCTCTGTTTTTACATCTCTGGACCAGACAAGCTAAACATTGTAGCAGCCACTTTTTCCTCCCCACTCTCTTCTTCTTGTCTGAATTGTTTTCAGAGAACTAGGCCTATAGCTACGTACATCTGATCCCGACGATCCTCCCCCTACTATTTTTTGAGAAGCAGAGCCAGTCAGACTGGCCCTAACACAAACAAACACAGCACTGTTTAAGCCCCTTCTCATTAATGAAAACATAATATTAGTGGAATGGAGCCTCTTTCATAGTGTGGTTTCTAGAGGAAGGGGCCCTCTGTGTGGAAGAGGCCTCTGGGTAAAGGAAATGGTTACCAGTCAATATCAATCTGCTTTGGCTTTGAGAGGAGTTCAGTTCAGTTCATTTACACAATTCTATGATAATTTTAGGGGAGCTTATTTCCTCTTAAATTAAAAAGCTAAATTATTAAGTTAGTCTCTATGTCTCTCTATGTGAATAAAGCTGTAATGCTGATGACTTGTCACTGTCTTTGGAAGTATAAATATGGATCTGGTGTTTGTCTCTTCAGAAAATAAGTGTAGGAAGATCACAGAAAAATCCTTTCTGTGTGTACAATTAAACTTAAATTTGTGTAATAATAACAATGAGGTTATTATTACCATGTGGAGGGACTAGCTGGCTGCCGAGAATGCAGCATCAGATTCCCCTCCGCTGTGTCTCCATGTACTGTATTACAAGCTTGTGTTAAGAAAGTCAAATCAGCCGGAGCCTGGATAGATTCCTCAGCTAACATGGACACCTGTCAGGAGATTAACAGCTCTGCTGCTGGGGGACAGGGACAGTTGGTGTGGTCATGGATGTAAGAGTACCCACACTGGCCTTTCTGTTTCATTTGACATGTCTGGGTGTAAGTTTTCTGTGTATCTCTGCTTGTGCTCCAACACCTGTACCAAGTGCTGGCTGTGGCGCGTTGCACCTCACGGATAATTAAAAGCACAAAGAATTAAGCTCTCAGGGCTTCAGACCGGAGCAGTTGCTACTTAGAGTAGAGATCAGTGGCGGACAGTGGATTTTATTAAATCTCTGCCCCTCCCCTCTGCATGTTGTCAGCCTGTTGTGTTGAACTGATCCGGCTCTTTGCAGTGATGCTATGGCTACCAGCATGCAGACAGTTCACCTGTACCTATGGATTGGGAATTGTTTGATATGTGCTCAACAATTTTCAGCAATTTTTTTTACATAACTGTGAAAGAATCTCTGTCCGATAAACAAACATTACAATGTTATATTTTACATATTGATCTCATTTTGGGCAATCACTGTTTGAGGTTTCTGAGCTGCTAAAACCAGAAATTTTGATTCCATTTTGTGTCAGTTTGCTTCATAAAGCCACTCATATTTTGGCTTGATGGCTCATTAAGATGCATACATTGTTGTACAGTTTGTCATGCTGGATTTAGTTCAAACGTGGATATGTAGTTGCATCTTGCGTCACTTCTACGTGTCACCACAGCTGATGCAAGGCTGCTTGCACTGTGTTGCATTAACAGTGGCAAAGGCTTGCGTGATAGTAGTGTGTGGTTTGCTGTATGCAGGAATCTTGGTTGTTGATGTGCTTCAAGAGGCACATCTGCACTATCGGCGACAGTCCTGTTGGCGCTATAAAGAAACTCAGTGACAATAAGTGATTCTAATGATTTAATTACTTAGCAAATAAGATGGAATTGTTGCTGAGGTGAATCGAATGTAGCATTTGTACATAATGTTATTTCTCCCACTTTCTTCTTTTAACATGTTAGACAGGGTATTAGTGCTCATCAGAATTTCATATTCACCACAGATATGAGCTGTTTCACTCAGCTGTAAATAGCATTAGATGGGTGATAACTCTGCAGTATCCATGTGCTATACATACATTCACACACGTAGAGAGAAATAGGGACAGAACTATTTTACTCTAAAAGAAAACATTTGCATCTTGACACACTGGGAGAAAATGTGGTCCTTTTTCAAGCCACATATGGAGCTAAAATGTATTAGCCTTTTTCTTTGTTTCTTTCCTTTAATGTCCACCACAGCCCCTGTGTCTCTGTGTTGATCAGATTCTTTCCCCTGTCACTCTACTGTTAAGTTTCAGGTGTCAGACAGGAGGGTAATAAGAAATAGGACCCAAAATGCAGATTAAGGAGGCAGAGCAGGTGCAGACAAACAGTTTAATAAAGTTCACAAGCTTGCAGGGATCAGCAAACCAGGTGAGCAGTCCAAACAGGCAAATAAATCCATGGATGGAGAAAACAAAATCCAAAGATCCAGAACCTCAACAATTTAAAAAATACATGAGAGACAGGCCAGGACGCGAGACACCAGGATCAGTGAATGGCTAATAATACTGATAATCTCACATGGCTGCATGAATTACTGGTCCAGTACATTGTGTGTTTCATTTTAAATAACTAACAAAAATGGGAAAAGCAACTGCGAGTCTCGTTCAAGAGTACAAGCCGGAAAAATATCGAGTTCATGAGTTCAGTGCAATGTGATCTGTGTTTTGGTTGTGATTTGTTTGCTGTTATTTACTGATAAACGCGTGCAAATGCAACGCCTAGAAATCACATATGCAAATATGCTGGCATAGATTCAGATACACCTGCTGCAGATATTTGACAGTTAATCTACACAGCATTGTTTTGCCTCACCACACCAAGGAGCATAGTCTTTACCCAGTGGATTTAAAGGTAAGGTATCCCAGTTTAATTTTGACTTCTTTTTTTTTTTCAAAATCAAAATTTAACTTTTTTCAATTTAGCATCTTTTAAAAGGTCACAATTTCAATAAATTTGCCTATTATAAATGATTCTTGTCATTTGCATTGCCATAATGACAAATATGTTGTTTAAAATGTGCGTTTTGTACATTAATGTGAAGTCTTTTTGAAAATTGTTTGTGTTTTCGTATTGTTGATTTTTCTTTTTCTACAGTACTGTATGAATCATTTAATAAAATTCAGTTAGAGATTTGTTTTTAATGAATATTCACTCAGCATATGGCATGATTATCGTAGAAAATATTTTAGAAAAGTCTATTTAAAAAATCAATAGTACAGGATGTATTGAGCTGTATATATTTGAGGATTCAGCTGTGTTTATTATTGGTTATTTGTGGTTACTGCACACATATGTATTTGGACAGAGGGAGTTGTCTTGCTTACCAAGTGTGGCAGGCTATATCCCCTTCTAGCTCAGCCTGTAATTTAGAGAGTGGTGGGACACATAAGGGAACAAAATGTCCATTGGCGCCTGGATGTATAGGACGGGACAGACGCAGCTGTAGGCCTATAACATGCACGCCGAACAATAGGCTACTATGGCCCTCTAAACATAGGACAGGGGGCCTCATTCAGACACCATTATGCATGTAATTCTCTCTAATGTTTTGAGTGTCTTTGGATTGTTGTGTCTCAGTCTTCCTTTATTGACTTCACCCAAATAACAATACACATCATTTCTTACTTAACTCTAGTGGTATCTAGCCATGCAGATACTTGTGGTTTTATTTACACAGGTTTTGAAACATCTGAGATTTCTGCCATCACCCCAATATTGGAGGTGATTGGAATTTCATTTGTGGTGCTCACAGCAATGAAAATGACATTTAAAAAATTCAACAGCAACATGTCCCTGTTATAGTGGATAATCCACATAGCTTGCAGTCAACAGGTTTTATAGGAACTATTTCTTCCTGATTAACCAGGACGTTGTTTCTGGAAATACACATTACTGTTGAATTTTCATTGTTTTGAGCACCGCAAGTGAAATTAATTTCACTTCCATTGCATAAGCAGCAAGGTAGGAATCACTCAGAACCACAATACATAAAACCTGATATATCTTCTTCCTCTGTGCCATAGAGCTCCATTGTAGTCAGTGAGTCACACTGTTGCATTTGACATATTCCTTCATTACCATGAACACACACACTGTAGTTTATTTTGACTCAATCCCACATACACTGTCCTGCTGCTGTAAATAGTAAACTCACTAGAGCACCTAATGTGTATTAATCCGCAACTGAAAATAGTCCCCAACAAATACACAATTTACTGCTGTTAACGTTTGCTAAAAACTAAAGTGCCCAGCTGATGTAGGAAATACCTGAGCCCTTTTTAAAAATGAAACTATGTATTTTTGACCTGTTTTTAAACTGTAGGTTTTCAGCTGGAACCAATGGGTTTGGGGCTGATTGCCACAGACAGGGTAGGAAAGATAAAGTATTTAGAGACGGACTAACACAATGTTGGTTTTGATCTTTTTATGGGATTTGTTGACAACATAAAATAACGGCAAACCTTATTCTTTAAGAGTACCAATTATCTGTAAGAACATGTAGTTCTCTGACTGGTGTTGATCGCTGTTTTGCTATGCTCCTTTATATTTTTTGCAGTCATGCGTGCTGCTTTAGTTTAGCCTTAATGAAACTTGCACTTGTCTTAAAATAGTCATGTCTCATGAGAGTGCTCAGTTACCTGACTCTCCACAGTCACTGTCAGGTGCAGAAGCTGGCTGTCCTCCAATCAGAGTAGACTGGGTGGTACTAGCAGCAGAGCAAGAAAGTCCCACAGATTGGAGAAGAGGGAGGGAGAGGCAGAATGTATTTGAGTGGGTCTAAATATAGCACAACTGGTAGAGACATCAGGGTGTAATAGAGTGAGAAACACAGATCGACAGAGACTAAGTCAATGCATGAAGGCTGTATAGCAGCTGGTCAGCAACATCTGCAACTTCAACTAGCAGTACTCCTCTGCTATGCATATTTTACAGTCCCACTGCGTCATCAGGTCAGCACTGTAAGTCTTTTTCACGTCATCTGTTTGGCTCATGTTGTGGATTCTCCTGTTTTGTTTTTGATTTGTTTTGGACTGTGTGTGCAACATTTGTACATTTTCTGCACAGCTATTGGGCCACAGCAATCAGATTGTTGTCCTTACATGTCAACTTAAGTTTTATACTGTGTGTGAGCTGGAGATAAAGTACAGTATGTGCATGTTTCTGTGGGGTTGGCTCAGGTTGCGGAGAGGCACATATTTAGAGGTGTGTTGCAATCTGTATCCCGTCAGAGTTTAAGAGTTGGAAATTGAAAAGCGCTCTGTGGTATGCAGCACACAGCGTCATGCCCCAACCTGCAAAAACTCACATTTCATCAAAAAATAGTCAATAATGCATGATGTTTTCATCAATGAACAGGCATACCTGTATTTAGAGTATTTAAGTGGCCACATGTTCACCATCTGTGTGACACAATTTGAATCCTGTCAGACTGCCTGCTTTTTTGCATAAGCACCCAAATCAAATTTTCCCTTTGTTTGTTAGTTTAGATGTTTTTTTAGAGTAGTGCTTCAAACCATCATGTTAGACAAGAAGTTTAATTATTGTTTAAGGTGCCACCTCCTGCAGTACATCTAGCCAGACATGGGCAGTTGCGCACTGATCCATATTTGTGCATATTGTGTTTTTTTTTGTGATGGTTTTTGTTTTTGTTTTTCTTTTTGCTTGCTTCTTAGGGCCATGTGACACAGTGTCTCTCTAACTCTTTCCGCTGGGAGCTCTTAGAGCAGTGAAAAGCACTTCTGAGGTTCCGCCAAGAGTGCTAAGCTTTTTTTTAGCTGCAAGGCTGCTAATATTTTCATTAGTGATTGATCAGATCTTAATACGGGGTCAGAGCTGGAGGTTGTTCAGAGAGCCATGATTTATATTATCATCTCATTATTGTATCATTGCTGTGCCAATTCTCTGGCTGTTGTGCCATTACTTGTCAAATGTGTGCTTGAAAACAAAAACAAAGCTTAACGTGGCAGGTTGTGGCATCTTAGGTTATGAGGGACCTGTTGTTGGGGTGCAAGATCTCAGTACAGAGATGCAGAGAAGGCACGCCATAGTTGTCGTAGGAGTGACAGAGACCTGAATAAAGAGTATCTGTTTTTATTCAGTTTGCCTATATTTCCATCTTTAAACAACATGCTGCCGCATGGGAGGAGTGAGCTGTCACCTAGCTGACAATTTGATGGTTGTCGCCTCCAGCAGCTGTATAGAGTGATATGGAAGCCAAATGGTAGAGGGAGAGACATTTACCTTTGAGTGGCAGTCAGCGAAAACCCCACCTCGTCTTTCTGCTGCTGTGACAGCTTTAATTATTTTTTTTCTCAGCCTACTGATACTTAATTTTGCCGACATAGCGAATGACAAGCATCGGCCATGTTCAAAGAGTTCTCAGATTTCTTAACTTGTTACATTGTTAAATATGTACCTTGCAACATAGTTGTATTCCAAGAAGTGTTGCTTCACAGGTGAGCATCCTGACTCCTCCAGCTTTTGGAGACAGTTGTCATGTCAGATGTCCTTCATTCTCCCCCACATCCCACCTTGACAGGAACATTATGTCCTTTAGCTGGGCCACATGAATTTCTAATAAGAAGCTACAGGCAGTCAGGCACATCAATCACAATAAATCAAGCTTTATTGCAAAAGGCTATTTAAGAGCTTAATGTAATGCCCTGTTAAGCCATCTGATGTATTTTGAAAAGGGCAAAGGGAACCATAACTAAGAATAAGACAATAATATATGTAAATAACAAACAAGGTGAAGGTAAAGATCGCCTAGTCAGAAAACTGAATGATGTTTCCTCCACCAAGTATATATTTTTTTCAAAGAAATAATAAAAGGTTTAGGGGAAAAATCTATCACTGCATCCCAGTTCCATACTACATATTCTAAAGTGACAAATCAGAATATAATCAGAGATGTCAGTTTGCGTACTAAATTCACCGAAAGTGAGTCATCCCACTGTGCAAAGTACAGCGTAAATGAAGGAGCTACTCAGAGCTGGGAACTGTTAAAACCAATTGTGAACAGCATCAGGAACATTAGAACAAGTATTAAACCTTCTAAAATATTTTGTCATTACGTTTTCACCCCCAAAGTTGTGTTATTACCTCTTAGTACAAAATGGCAAGGGATAGTGTGACAGCAGACAACAGCCTAGCACCTGATTCGAGTTCGAGTAGGAACTTATTGGGAGGGAGATTTTACATATAATTTATTTTGGTTTATATATATATATGTGTTTTATTTAAATGTATTTTGTTTGTAGTTATATACTTATATATATATAGTATGCAAAATTGAATTTATATTTATTAATTGTTGGAGACAGGGAGCTTTGGAGGAAGGAAAGGTGAACAAGCAAAGTTTGGAATGAGAGATTGGATACAAGGGAATTTAATTTAATGCGTACTAAATGGCTTAGTATACAGTATAGTCAGTACTTTATGGTATTTTTATATATTGTGCAGTTGGGACAGTCTTTTATTTTATTAATATAGGTAGTCCAAAATCACAAGTTTGTATCAAAGGGCTTTATAATCTGTACACCCCATCTTTCCTTAGAATTTCGATTCAGATATGGAAAAACCACAAAAAAAACCTTTAATGGGACCATTAATGGGATCATTCCTCCAGATAATAATCAGAATCAGAAATACTTTATTGATCTCCGAGGGGAAACTCTTTTGCTACAGCAGCTCTCTATCACGTCAGTGCACACAGGAATAGAAGTACTAAGCAAAAAATATAATACACTATAATACAGGTCAGATAAATTAAGTACCAAGTGGGTATAAGTATAAAATAAAATAAGTGTGAAGTACAAAGTGGGTTTACCGGTTGATGATAATAATACAGTATAAAGTAATAGTGCATGAACTGCCAAGTTAAGTGTAGCTTATTAAGATTATAATGAGACGGAGGATATTGCACAGCAGGTATGAAAAAATATCAATAAATAGGGAATTTAAGAGTATATTGCACATTAAAAGAGTATATTGCACATAAAGAACATACTGTAATACAGCTCCTTCACAGAGCAAATGTAACCTATAGGCCTGTGTATTGCATCTTAACAGAGTGGGACCTCATTTTATTTATGGTGCTAATGGAGTCCTGCTCCCTCTCCTGGACCTGGTATTAAAGGACCCTAGTTTGGGAGGAGAGCGGGAGGCTATCAGGAGTGTCTGAGAGCAGAGAGCGGATTCTAAACACACCCAGTATGGTAGTGTGGTTGAGGTGTGTTTCTGACTGCACATGCTTCTTGAGCATGTGTGTTGCTTTGTGTATTTTGACACGTATTAGAGATGCGGTCTTTATGTTTCGTCTGCTATTGTGGGCCTTTCCCATGTGCACCCTAATAATTAGAGTTGATTTGGGGGTTTAACTGTATTCCCCACAAAATTGTTTTCCTGCTGCTTGGATTCAGTTTGGGAGCATCCTCAAGAACAGAGCTTTTTCTGCCAAATACAATCATTTGTTGCCACAAATGCTGCCTTCACCTTTGACATAGTGCTTATGAGTAAACCTTTACTTGTTGGTCTAGAGCGTTCCATTACTCCTCTGTTAGAAATTAAAGTGGCAGCAAACCATGCCCCCTTTTTTTAACCTAACTTGAGTACCAGATGGTTAGCTGGTGCAGAGATTCAGGATGATAAAGGGCATGCCAGAAGAGACAAATACAGAAAGGTTTCTAGAAGTCTAGAAGAAGGCTTTTGCTGGGCAGTTTGAGATAGCTTCAAGGAGGTGGAATTAGGTGACCTTTTAACTTGTTGAGCAAATTCTGTTCTTTCAAATGTGGCCAAACTGTACAGACTGCTTTCACACCTGAGATCCGATCACATTGCAAGCCAGAACAATTCCAGATGTGCAATGATTTTGGAATGTGTTTTGCGTACCTTAATATGTTTTTTAAATCCAGATAATGTATCCAGATACAGAAATGTGTGCATATATTTACATGCACTTTCACTTATTTCTGACTTTTTCTCTCTTCTGTCTCTGTCCCCTTGTTCTCTCTCAGGTGGCTCAATGGCCCGAAAAGGAAGAGGAAGAACAGCCAATGTTCGGTGAAGAGTATGACTGGTGAGTAACTGATGGGTGGTGTTTTGAGACTCTCTAAAGCAGCTCTGAAGTGGCAGCGAGGCAACAAACCTCCACCGTCATACCTGATAAGTGTCAATGAAGTCTGAATTGTACTAATTTAATGAATAAAAGCTCTGCAAATGAGCTATGTTTGATACATTTTTGGAAGACTGTAGTTGTCAGTCTCACCACAGTGAATGCAGGCAGTTGAGGGACTACACAGAAGCTTGTGGTACATGATTCATTGCTGCCTTCAATACATTACGCTCTTGATTTGTCACCTCCAAAGAGAAAAAGTAAAACATCTTGGCATCTGTCATCAATAAACGAAAGCCTTCTGCTCCATGTGTTTTCTTGTTGGACGCAGCACGTTGTCTGGGTGACAGCTTTAAATCCCCTGAGCTGAAAGAAACAAGTAAAGAAGGGAAGAGAGAGAGATTGACAGAGATAGGGTGGGACGAACACCAACATAAAAATCCGAGCCTACAGGATGGTTGATTTGGCATTTATAAAATATATCTCCCAAGGCCAGTCTTCTTCCCATGTTTTCCCTCCCAGCAGGCTCGTTGCCTGCCTCTCTGCATCACTGTTGGAATCTTGTACCATATTCTACCTGCCATGGTCTATTTGAACAGGGAAAGTATGACAATATGTCTGCCTGAGGTGCATGGTTGTCTGAGATCGAATTACATACACTGAAATGATGTCAGCATTTTCCCGTGGGAGTGTGGACTCTCAACCAGACTTTGGGTGCTTCAACAGGCTTTCGGGACACTAAACAGTATTTGTCTAGCATGTGCATTGATACTGGTCAGTGTTTCGACGCGGTCTGTAGGACACACAGCTGGATGTGGAGCCAGTGTAATAGAGTTAAGGCAGCGCATTCAATGCTCATAATCCTAATTTGGTATGGAGGAATCTTTGAAATACACTTTCTAAAATAAAAAAATATATATAATCCATTCTGTTATGATTTGAAACAGGTTTTAACAAAGTGAGATATGGCTACACAGGCTGTTTCAAATCACTACAGATATAGATTAAATGTAAATTAAAAAGGCAGTTTACTCTGTAATGACTGAATCACTTCTAGTGTTAAAATGATTAGTGAATCGATTAGTGGACAGACAGAAGATTATTCGATAATTTTAAAGCTGCATCAATCCTTTTTTTTTTTTTTTATCAACAATGGATCAAATGATTATGTACAATATGAAGGGGGTCACTTGTAGTGACAAACCCACAGATAATTATCACCTGACTACAGTTCCCCTCAGTTCTACTGAGCATTTTAGCTAGTGTCTTTTAGCTCATTGTTTTGGTTTTACAGCCCGCAAGTTTATTATTTTGGTTCAGTCTCAGCTCTCTCATCAACCTCGTTTCCAGCAGGCAGCTCTTTTCAGGAAAAATACTCTTATAAACTCACTGTACGCTACCTGCCCAGCACCAAACGGCAGACAGACAGAGTTAGCAACTAGCATGTGCACATAGTGTAGCATTTAGCAGCTAAAGAGCCAGATATTTCCCTTAGGAGCTGGTGAGGACCAAAACAGAGCTAAAAGGAGAGTGAATATTGGACTTACATTTGTCAGGTGGCCTGAAACATGACTTAAAATGAATGCTAATGTTGACACAACATAAGTTATCAAAATCTTGAAAAAATTAGCAGTATTCTCTGCTTTCAAAGGCTGGGGGCTTGTCCGCTGAGGGTGAGGACAATATAACATTACATGCAGTAGCGTTAGCTAGCTTACATTAAAATTATGCTAGGCTAACATTAAACAACGTAAAATCACGTTAGGGGGTTGCAAAATTTAGTAGAGTTACTGTGGACTACCTACTTTAATTATAACATCAGCACACAAGGCAACTTGCACTCATTGGTGGGCACGTACTGCCAACGATGGCACCAGTTGTAGGCGGGAAGGGAAGATGAAGGCCGGGGCAGGCGATAGTCGGTTCGGCCCCATTCACCAGTATAACCGGATTATCAATGAATCCCAGTTGTCTCGCATGAAAGTTTGTAAAGCTACCCACTGTAAAATGTTCACTGCAGTGGCTGTTGTTGGTGATCCTCAGCTCTCCATCAAGGTGTCTCTTCACAAAATCAGTCCACCTCTTCTTGATCTCATCATTCTTCGGGAATTTAAATAATGAGGCCAAGCTGTTTTGTAAATTCTCGCATCCAGGGAATATGCATTTGCTGGACGAAGGCATAGCTAGCTAGCAAACTGTAGGCTGAAGTAACTAACGGCAATGACAATAACTCGTGATTGAGCAAGCGAACCACTGATGCCAATGCACTCTAATTATTATAGTGTCTAACTCCACAGTTCAGTACTACATAGTTCAGTCTTTGTAACCTGTTTTCAGCAGTACATTTCTAACATTTATAATGTGTTTAGAAACAAATCTCTGAATTTCCTTTACACATATGTTAATTATTAATTTTTATAGTAATAGCTGGGGAATTTATGTATTTTGAGTGCCAGTCTGAAAAGGTACAATAAACACAGCAGTAGTGTGCACATTAGATTTTGTATAACAGCTGTTGTTTCAACTCCAGCTACTATGTATGGTTTCTTGTCTCCTCATGTCCTCAGTGTTTACGGTCTCAAATGTCATTTCTCTGTGCTGTTGTCATGTAAGGTCCCCGGAGAAACAATCTTGAGACTCCGTCAGGGACCTGATTCATACCGCCCTAATCCACATACTTTGATAAAATTAAATGGCAGATATTATTGTGGGAAACTTGTGAAGACAAAATATTTATCTTGACTCAGCCACACTAGAAAAATCTCCTTCTTTTCCGAAGTTTTGTTGGTGGAGGTATTGCAGGGCCCGTTATGGGAGGGGCGGGCAGCCAGAGCCAGAGAGCTGCAGCAGTATTGATTTTGGGCTTGGCTTCCAAACACGGCCACAGCAGGCTGGCTCGGGGATCCGGCTGCTTCTGCTTACCCTGCCAACACACTGGAGCTGACATTTTTCCTATATGATCGTTCTCTGATGTCCGTGTTATCTTTCCTTTGGCCTGTTTTTCTTCTCCTTTCTCTTATTCCCCCTTTTCTAGGTCTTCTCCTCCTGTGTCCTCCCCCATTTATTATTTCTTGTTGTCGTCTTGTGTTCCCTCCCTCATGGATTGTCATTCTTTTTCACTACTATTTATTTGCAAATGCACTTGTGCGCTTTCTTTTCCGTATTTCACGTAGGTTTTCACTTGAGTGCGTTGCTTTTTTCTCTCTTCAAATTTGTATTTTGATTTCAAATGGATTTTTCTTATCAACAGAAAGCGCTCAAGAGCTTTTCAGTGATATATGAAAATCAATTTGGCCAAAATATCACTTGTGCCCCTTTGGCTCTCGTCTCTCCTTCTCCTCCTCTTTTTTCTCTCTTTCCCACCATCCTCTTCTTGCCCTCGCCCTCCTCCTCTAAAATCTGTAACAAAGCCAAAAGGCAGAGCCCAACTGACACTGCCAGTCACAGCTCTCACCACGCCTTGGCATACACACACGCATGCATATGTGTCATGAGAACAAATCAGAAATACTTTTTAGGTCCCTGGGGGGAAATTGGTCAAGCACACAACACACACACATCACACACGTATGTACAGAGATCTGTGTGTGTGTGTGTGTGTGTGTGTGTGTGTGTGAGTTTCATGTTCTTATATCCTGGTGGGGACTTTAATCTGAATGTACACTAACCCATGGGGACTTGTGTCACAGTGGGGACAAAAATTGAGGTCCCCACGGGTAGAGACTGCTTTTTGAGGGTTAAGACTTGGTTTTAGGGTACAGGTTACAATTGGGTCAAGGTTAGGCTAAGGGGCTAGGGAAAGCATTATGTCAATGACTGTCCCGCAGGGGGATAGTGAAACAAACGTGCGTGTATGTGTGTTCTGACTTGGGCTACCTTTGGGGACACATCTCAAACTAAAGACCAGTTAATTGGGGAAGGCTTGTCCAATTAGGGACAAAAGCCGTTACCCAAAGCTGAATTTTGGGTGAGTGGTTAAGGACAGGGTTAGATTAAGGTTAGGGGTTAGGCAAGGGTTAGGGTTAGGCAAGTAGTGGTTAGGTTTAGGGTAAGTATCCAGGAAATGAATGTAAGTCTATGTAATGTCCCCAAAAGGGACTTAAGTAAACAAGTGTGTGTCTGTGTGTGTTCAGACTTAAACACTGACGTTTGTGTATTTATTTGTGACTTGCAGTGTACCATCACCTCCCCCTCCCAGTTTCTTAGCTATATATCATATGAAATGGCTGGAAATCTGCTATTTCCTGTGTCTCTGTGCTCATTCTCTCAGTCTCACTGGTCTTGCAGGCAGTATGGAAAAAGAACAAGTTGTCCTATTCCCGAGTTTAAAGCAGAAGGCAGGCTGCAGAGAGAGGAAGAAGAGTAGAGTGAGAGAATAATCCAAATAAAATCAGCCAGCAATGAAGTTTATGTAACCTATATACCTTATAATAATTGTAACAAATACTGTTTGGTTAAAATACAATTATAATAATATTAACGACCCAAACTGTAACCACATTACAGGTAAGTTTATTTGTGTAACTGATGAGGATGAGTAAAAGTGAAATTGGAAAAATGGAAAAGTAGCATTTTGTGTGCTTCTCCACCAATCATAATTCACAATAAAGTCCTGACTTAATCTAAAGTTTACAAACATTGTTTATATTCTAAACCTTTTATATCACCAGACCACCAACAATAAAGACTTAAATTTAGTTGTTTTAGTCGGTCTATTAAAAGACGTGAGTAAATTAGAGAGTATTTAGAAAGGTTGGGTGGCAGATTCTGCTTTTAAAAGAAGGTACAGTAAAGGGAGTAAGGCAGTTGCAGTGATAGTCCTGTTTGGGACCAGAGCCATTGTGTGGGTGTGGTTGAATTTACTAAATGTGTCCTGAATATTCCTGAATTGTCTGTTGTTGTATAAGTTGGAAAAGCTACGGACCTTTAAATGTGCCCTGTGGAGTTTTCTTGTAAACAAACAAAAGTTATGTTTACATTCAGTGTTTCTCACCGAAACAAATTGTTTGTATCCTTGAGGCCTGACAAATATGCTGAATGCATTTTCCTCCTCATAAAACATTTCCAAAGCTGATTTTTAAAATATGTTAAATGGTGTATTGTTTACATTCAGTTTAGCTAGCAGTCTTCTTCTTCACTGCCTTTGCTGGTGCAGTGTTGCATTTCTTCCAACTGTCGATCAGTGGAATAGCGTGAAACGTTGCGCACCTGCAAGATACAAACAAAATGAGGATCGACTTCTCAAATCGTTGCTCCATAAAACTTCTACAGGTCAAAAACTCCACAGAATCCCTTACTGATTGTGTTGCCCTGCAGGTCAGATGTGCTGTATAGTTGCTAGACAGCTGTAGAGAACTGCCTCCAAATGTTAATGTCAAGATTATGTTCAGGCCTCGGACGGGAACACCACTGCCCCTAACGTTTCTAGCTCACTATATATGCTTTTACTTTCTTATTCAGAAGATTCACAGACTCCATGTTATCTAGAAGCTTCTCTTTGGCCAAGAAAATAAATATAATCACATAGGACATCTAAAAATGACTGGAAAGTGTTGTTATTCATTAGTTGGGAAGCTCATGATTCTAGCTTTCATTGTGTTTATGGTACAGTATAAGAACAGTGGATGGCTACTGTTAAGTTTTTCCACAGCTTAGTTTAATCAACAGAAGGGTGGGGTACTTTGGCTAGGTAGAATGGAGCTAAGCAGTAATGTGGATGTTCTGATATAGTTGTAGTGTGAGTGATGGGATACCAATGTTGTGTATTGGTGTGATGGACACAGGAAAAATACATAATATTCTGTCTAACTTCTCTGCTTCTCTCTCTCAGGGTACATTCCTAGCTACCTCGAAAAGGATGAGCCATGTGTGGTGTGTGGCGACAAAGCCACAGGTTACCACTACCGCTGCATTACCTGCGAGGGCTGCAAGGTGCACGCATGCACACACACACAAAACCCTAGAGTTTTAGACACACCAGATTCATAACCCACATAATATATCCCAGAAAATCTGATATGATGCCTCTGAGGTCAACTGCTTTTACACACACAGTTACACACACACTCTGAGACAGTCACTTACTTGAAAATGAGCAAATGCATTTGCACAAACACATACTAAGGTCATAGACACATTGTGTACAGCCACAGAAAAATGATATATCGACACATTTGTATAAAACCTGACAGACTGTCATGTCAGCTCTCAGTCTTCTGTTCATGTTTGTTCATCAGTGGCATGTGATATCTAAGGCACCACTGAAGGGATTGTGATTCATAACATTGAGGCTTGAGGCCAACTACGATTTGTTCAACTCACTCCTATGCTATTGTCTTCCAGCCATTACAATACTTGGATGTTAATATTTCCACAAATTGCCTCAGTCAGGTACAGACCAAATTAGATCCAATTTTAGTTTAAAAATTTTATTTCTGAATTAGTTTTATCACACAGAAGAAGCAGCAGTGGTAGTTAAAATGTCTCCCTGCCAGTTTGTTACTTACACTGTAACAAACAGCAATACAATGTCGTAGACTAAAAGTCTTTTCATTTTGTCTCCTGTCTTTCACCTTGTCCTTTTAACCTCTTTGTATGTGCCTCTCTCTATATATATTCCTCTGCTTTGTCTTCAAATGTCAATGACTGTCAGTCTGCCTTTAAAGTCTGTCCATTCATCTCTAACTTACTGTCTGTCTCCAGGGTTTCTTCCGTAGGACCATTCAAAAGAACCTCCACCCCGCCTACTCCTGTAAGTACGATGGCTGCTGCATCATCGACAAGATTACCCGCAACCAGTGTCAGCTCTGCCGCTTCAAGAAGTGTATTGCAGTGGGCATGGCCATGGACTGTGAGTGTTGCACCTACATAGAAGTTGTTTGTGTGTGAATTTAATTACACATTTCATATTGTATTTTGAAAATACTAACCCTAACCCTAGACAAAGTGTCATGAAGAATTTGTAATGCAGTAGCAATGCAGGGGAGATAAACGATGTGAGGACTTTATGTAGAAGGTTTGTATAGAATCTTTATGCAAACTTTAGGCAACACGCAAACTAATTGCATACCTCTTTTTTGCTTTCTTTTCCATGGTACTCTCTCTTTCTGTGGGTCCTTTTCCTCCTCCTCCTCCTCTGCCTACCACCATCTCCTCCCAGTGGTGCTGGATGACTCAAAGCGGGTGGCTAAACGGCGCCTGATTGAGGAGAACAGGGAGCGACGCAAAAAGGAGGAAATGGTGAAAACTCTCCAGAACCGTCCAGAGCCCATCGGGTCCGAGTGGGAGCTGATCCGCCTGGTGACAGAGGCCCACCGACATACCAATGCTCAGGGCGCTCAGTGGAAACAGAAGCGCAAATTCCTGGTAAGAAGACATGGAGAAACAGGCAAAGTGATGTACAGACAAAAAATTTACCCATGAAATGCAGCAAGTCTACCAAAAACTGTCCTTGAGTTTGAAAACATTGAATGAAAGTTAAGTTCTGACACACTGTTCAAGCAACTAATTCAGATTTTAAAGGATAATACCGGTTTATACAACCTAGGTCTTATTTTCCTAGCTCTGACCATTGTTTCTCTCTGTTATGATAACCTTCTACTTACCGAGTTAATTGCTGAGATCTGAGAACACGATAACATCTACAACAAAATCTGATGGGGCAAAAGAGCGGTCAGATGATCAGACAGGTTGTAATCAAGCTCACACTTTAGCCAGATTTCTACCACTTTTTAGAGGCAAAACATAAAACAGAAAGTGACAATGTAAAATGTCATTATGCACACAACTATGGCAAGTACATTGACCAAAACTAAGAAAATAAGATCCAAGTTGTAACAAACCGTAATGATCCTTTACATTCTTGACATACGCCACTAAGCAATAGAACAGCAGTAACAATTTGTTCAAGGATGGGTTGACTTTGCAGTAATATCTGATTAACATGAAACCTTTGTGCAAAAACACTCAACAAACAACTGCCACAGGAGTCATTTCCCACTGTAAACTGTGAAGTGCTGCTTTAGTGTTTGTGCTCCCATTTTTCTGCTTTTAACCCCATCATAACCTAACAACAGGGCAATATGGATTATGTCCTCACACAAACATGCATGCTAAAGTCAGAAATGATAGGTTTCATTTTATCTGGGTGAGCTGAGGCTCTTTCCTCACATGCCTGACTGTCAGAGTAGCTCTTTATGACTTTATCGCTCCGTATTCCCAGCTGTCTGTTTCTGTTCCTGTCTCTCTGCCTGTGTCTTTATTCCGCAGTTCTCTCCAGCATTTGGGGGGTTTATTTATCCTAATCCTTCTGGGCTCTTAACCAGACCTAATTCCCTTCATAGTTTTCATTTACACCTCGACTCTCTTTTTTCGCTTTAATCTCCTTCCCGTCTTCATGTCTTTGTTTCCTCTCTCACTGTCCCTCAGTGTCTACCCTTACTTTTCCCTCGATTTTTTTCCCATCTGTTTTCTGTGCGCTCACCTTATCTCAGCCAATGCAAATCCTCAGTCACTCATCTGCAAGTTGGCAGAGATGTTGGCAGTTTCTCTCTCTCAAACTGTCTTCGTGCTGCACTAGTGGACAGCCCTGTCAGAGTGTCCCTGCCTGGTATCAGTCTTCCCCTGTCTCGCAGACACAGACGGACACTGACCTCATGTTTTGGCCCAGGATTGTCTGAGGTGCTCACCCAATTTTAAGAACAATTTCACAGCAGCAGTGGACCAGAGTTCTCTTGGCCAAATCAAGGGGCTCTTTTTAAAAAAATCTGCCCCAGGGACCTGTGAGGTGTACGTGTTAGATGGGAGAAATGTGATGGGTTCATCTGGAGAGGGGTTGAAAGCACTTGTGGTGTAGTGGCAAGTATTACGGAGGGAATTGCTAGGCAACAAGAAGGACGTGGCCCGGTGAGATGGGAAGGGGGTCATATGGGAATCATGTAGGTAAGGAGATGTGAAGCTTCAAGCAGAGAAAAAGAATTTCCTTAAAGATGTGAAAATTTGAAACCCGGTTGATATTTTATGTTTTTTGTTTTGTGAGTGAGTGAGCTAATTTTGTCTGGTCCTCACTTCTTCATAAATCAGGACTGACATTTAGGATTATTGTTACAGTGAGTAAGGTAAGTATATTAGAATTTAGGTTAAAAAACATATTTGTATGAACCCTACAAAGTTGTAGAAAGACTGATTAGCACAATGACCCATGCTACTGTAAAATACTGTATATCTTAGCCCTGAGCTTGCTTCATCTAAAAGGATAAACAGTTCTATTTCACACAGGCTTCACTCACTAACACGGCTCTGGAGGCTGTAGCCACTGAACCCTGAATATCTAAATTTATATGCTAAGCCAACCAGGGTGAACTTTTTCAGTCCTATGGGGACGACAGCTATAAAACGGCAGCAGTGACACTGCTCCTCATACTCAGTACTGTAGCTCGCAAATGACTATTCACTCAAGGATGACTTTGTTAAATGATGCACTGATTACAGTAAGCTTTGCATCAAGTCAAGCAAAAGACTGCAGTCTTTTGGTAAAGGGAAGAAGAAAGAATGTGGACAAAAAATTATGAGCAAAGTTCCCTAAATTTCTTTCTTCAGTACACTGAACAGTCAGTGTGCTGCTGTATGTGTATCAGGCTTGAAAATATACTAAAAGTAAACACCTCCAGTAGACTGTAAATTGATGAGTGAACGATTTTGTGATTAAAAAAAAAAAAAAAAAAAAAACTAGGACTCCACGAGTACCCAGAAGATATGCAAGGATACGTATACAGTCCTTGTTAAATATCTGGGATGAGAGGGTTTACATGACACAAGTATCTTCACCTGCACTTTGATTGAAATTCATCTATGATATCATCTATTGAATTAATAAGATGCCCGAACCTTTACTTGTTTGGAAACCACTTTGCTTCCAAAGCAGCTTAAATTTTTTTCAGGCATGGATTATTATCATCGAGGGATTTTTCAGGACTACATTCATATCGTGAACATCTGCCATCATACCACTTTGATTAGACTTAGATGTGGGCAGGACATTGGAGCCAGTTTACTGTCATGTTCCTGGAAACTCTCTGCGTATATTTTCGTCTCATGACATGACACATATTCTGGAAGTATCCAATTTAAACTGTTAACTGGCCATGAATGAATGCACCTGATCAGCAACAGTTTTAGTCTGTTGGTACTAAAGAGCCCAATTGATTTCACAGCTGCTAAAACCAAACAGCAACACAACATTGGAACCTGCTTCACTCATGTGTCTTGACCGTTGTATTACTTGGCTGAAAGCAACTAAGCCTCCAGCACACACACTGGTCTGAGCTATAGTTACACAGTGTTCTCTCTCTCTCACACTCATGTGGTCAGGCATCTGGAAACAGCTTTTTCAAGAGATTCAGAGATTCAGTTCATACAGCTGTGTGTGTATGTGTATGTCTACACATCTGTCTAGAAGGAGTCCTAATTAACTGATAGCCATTTGTACATTACATACATTGAAATTCTGATCAGCCTGTATCTACAATGTACATAAAATGTTTTTTGGATATGTGAGTGTGTGTGTGTGTGTGTCTGTGTATGCATGTGTAAAACATACAAACAATTGCGAAAGGGCTTGTGAATCCAGGCAGGGGGTAGTGTCAGGTGCATGTAGCCAAGATCAACAATCCCATCTCCCAAACCCTACTGGCAGCCTTTCAAATCACACAAGTCTCTTATTTTCAATAGGTTGTGAACTCATTAACTTCATCTACAGTCATTTGCTGTTGGTCTCAGCAACGTTAAGCAAATAGGACAGCTCAGCCGGCTGTCTTAAAATCTTTAGTGATTAGAAATCTACTATTGTGATTCAGTGCATGGAGGAAATATGGTTTTGGTTGAATACAGACATTCAGAGTTAGACGTTCAAAAACATCAGCATTCTTTAACTACATACTACTCTTCTGCAGTCATGAGGTGATCTTATCACCTTTTCATGCAGTGCACTGTACAGTGGATTTGAGCATATTACCACCAGATGATTTATATAAATACTTTGTTTAAAAAAAAAGAAACGACCTGAGGTTCAGGTCAGGTTCATGTCTACATTTCATTGGTGTTGAAGTGTCTTGAAAGTGTGTGGGGAGTTTTTGCACTGAAGGTGAGTTTGGAAGCCAGAAATCTCAGCACGTTGTAAAGTAGCCATTATGTTGTTAGTATTGATCAACAACTCCATCAATCCCCGTTATCACTTTACAGTATATACAATTTTATGTTATGGGTCAGTAAGAATCTTACTTTCCTGAGCAGCAACTATAAGAAGTTTCCCCATGACTGTTCTTTGATATTTTCTACTAAAAGTAATGTAGAACAAAACTATTAATCTAAGATTTATCTTAATCACATAAAGCATGAACCAAGTTTACAGTTCATAGCACAGTGGTGAAACCATTCATTTTGATCAGTCAGATTAAAACATATTGGAACTAATTTCTCTTCTCCAGCTCTACCGGAACAAACTTTCCAGGACTAATCCATCTGATAAAAGGTCAAGAGTTGAAGCTCACAACATAACTGATGATACTGGAGTAAAAAGTTTCCCCCCCTTTTCTCCTCCTGATTTAACAGTTGCCACGTCCCAGTGTGTGCTGTGGTTCATGTCAAAGTCCAGATATCTTGAGAGCGATTTGGGACGCATCGCAAGCGGTTTCTTTTTTCTATACGTTACAGAAGATTGTTTCTGTAGGAGATCTTAACCCACATTGAGCGTCATGCTATCTCCCCACAGTGTTTAGGCTCCCTGACCAATCAGCCTGTACTGAAGCAAACACGCAATTCCTCAACAGCTTTGCAGGTATAGCCAAGTGTTTTCCCTTAATGCCACCCAGATGGCCATGCAGTTAATTAACAAACATTAACAGCTGCAGGAAAATCACACTATAAATGTCCATAATAAAGCCCCCACAGGCCCCACAGAGATGTTGAGAACATTCACGAACACAAATATGTACCCATGCACAGCATAGTCACGCATTTTTGTAATTGCTTGTGTATTAACTGGCCTGTGGAATTATCAGAGCTCCAGCAACACTTGTAGTATTGAGATTAAAGTTCTTACGGATTCGTCTACATAGCTGAAGGATGGTTAAACACTTGTTTCATTAAAAATAGTAAAGTTAGTTGCATGCCCAGCATAATGCTCAGTTAGCAAAACTTTCAAGGGTAGTTTGTTATCTTAAATTTAAATTGTAATTTCACCCGAATTCAAAAAGCAAAACATATTTTCTCACATAACTTTCATGGTATCTAGCCATGCAGATAGTTTTGGTTGCCATCCCAGTACAATGGAGGTGAATGGAATTTTGTTTGCATCGAAAAGTGTCATTTGAAAAAAACATCAACATTTGTTTCCAGAATCTGTGTGTCCATTAATCTGAATAATCCACAGACCTCAGTGTGAACAGCTTTCTCTGAGATTACATTCTACTGAAGAAATAGTCCCTATGAAAACATGTGTTGACAATGAGGTCTGCGGATTATCAAAAGTGAAAGAGATATTGTTGTTGAATTTTTAAACACCATTTTTCAGTTCTGTGAGCACCTCCATTGTATTGGGGTTGACGCAGAAATCTCAGATATGTCAAAACCTGGACAAATAAAACCAAAACTATCATCATGTCTCATGGCCACTGGAGTTAAGTGAGAAAATGTGTTTCACCAAAATTGTTTAAAGCAACCCTTAAAACAGATTTGAGTTGAAGACTCCATATTCATTTCTATCATCTGTGTCAGTTGTGACTCGTGACACGCAGCTGAACCTGCGCTGGCTTTGTCTTGCGGTTTGTTTCCAAGCTTCTCCACTTGAGAGCGTAGCATGCATTCAGCAGTTCTGAACCTCAGCTGCTCTCTCTGTCTCTCTCCGGAGAGCTATTTTCTCCACACTGAAATGAAAAATGCCACTGACCTCCACCAGTGACACCACTGCTTTGTTTTGGCTCTCGCATGACAAGAGTTGCAGTCCGTCAAAGTTATTATTACGATTATTTAAAATTTCCATAATTGCTCAGCTCTCAGCTGCACAGCAGAGGATTGGCTAACTTCGCACTGATTTACGCAATCCTTCTCCCACTGGATTATGATTCATGGTTCCTTGTGTGAGGTGATTATTCCTATACTTTTATCTCATCCCATTTATTATTGAAGCCCAGCCTGAATAAATGACTACGGCCTTGACACACGCTTTATTCAGTGGAGCGTGAAACAATATTTTTCATAGTCACAGCCTCAATTCACACAACTCTGTAAACATATGTATTACTGATCTGCAGTTCCCCACTGCAGTCCTCCTCTAAGTAAGCGTTATCTGTCTGGTGACATGTCCCATTCATTTCACAGAGCACAATCTGCTGTCCTTATCTGATAGATTGGTTTTAATTTCTCTCCTAAGGCAAGGAAGCACTTTGTAGAAAGGAGCAAAAAGGGTATAAAACCATTTAAAACTGTGTTGTTTTCTCTGTTATATTTTACGCTAAGCCCACCACCACTCATCGATTTTTCTGTAATCTTATTTTATTCTTTTGTGCTCTTCAATTCTAAGAACACACCCAACTGTAACGTATTCTAATGTACTCTGTTTCCCTATGCGCTTTGTTCTTTTCTTTATTCTAGCCAGCTCAAATATGCTCTCCTTTCCTACTCTATCTTGGTATGTGCACTTTCATGTTCCATTTAAACAATAAGGCTGGCAGTATTCTGTACGTATATTCCTTATTGTCAACAAATCCCATGAAAAGACCAAAACCAACAAAGTGTTAGTCCGTCTGTTAATACTTTGTAAATCTTTAAAAATGGGTCTTGAATATATAGTTTGATTTTTTTTAAAAAGGCTCAGTAATCGCCTAAAACAGCTGGACACTGTAGTTTTTTTCCAAAAGTTACTCAAAAAGGAGTAAATAGTGCATTTGTTGGGGACTATTTTCATCTGGGGATTAATACACAATTGGTACTGTATTGGCAGGACGGTGTATTTGGGATTGACTCAACTACAGTGCCCTTGTTCATCAGAAGTCACCCAGTGCAACAGTTTAATAGTTTTTGGACAACAATGGAGCTCTGTGGCACAGAGGAATAAGATTCAGATTCAGGCTTTCGCTCCATAGGCAATATTTATTAGTAGGACCAGCTCATTCTTAGTTTTGGTCTTTTCTTGGGATTTGTTGACCAAAAAAAAGTTTTACTAGCTGCTTTAGCTAGTATTCAAATCTGACTCCTTTTCTCATGTTTAATGTCATTTTCATCTGCGCTCTAATCAGCCTCCCGCATTTATTTTCCCTTGTAGCCAGACAAAATCGGCCAGTCTCCGGTTGCGCCCACGTCAGACGGAGACAAGGTGGACCTGGAGGCCTTCAGCGAGTTCACCAAGATCATCACTCCTGCCATCACCCGTGTTGTTGACTTTGCCAAAAAACTGCCCATGTTCTCTGAGGTGAGTGGTGGTTAAATGGTCTTAAGCAGTGGTTCCCAAACTTTTTCATCTCGAGTCCCAAAAGAGAAAATAGTGTCTCCCCGGGACCCGAACTTAGAAAAATACATCATGAATTGCCATAACATCTACATTTATAAACTATTAAAGAACACAACAAACCATGAATTTAATTTTAATAATCAAATTTGCTGAGTGTAATGTTTCTCACCACCTCATAATGAACTTGCACTGTAAAATGAGGCCATAGAAGGAGTAAGGCAATACACTCACTACGTCAGCTGGAGTTGGGAGTGCGGTCAAGTATATAAAGTACATCAAAGCAATAATCAGTGTAATGTGATCCTGCTGGAACAGGATCCGGGACCTCCAACATTAAGACCGGCACCTATGTGATTGGATCCAGCACCTCCTTTGCCACTATCAAAATCTGCAAGCCCCACATACACCGTTAGATGCACTGTATGCTGGCAAGTGCTTTAATGCTTTTTGGTGTCTAAATATTTTGTCATATGCTTACTGTAAGCCCCACAGCTAAGCAAGTGGCATGCTGTGAAATTAGTATGGCTAAATGTAGTATGGCTAAAGGGTGTGCATGTGTAGGTGCGGCACTGTCCATTGTAATCAAACGGAGTGGAGGAGATCGATAGACAAACAAAACACGTCACTTAGTTCGGTTTCTTAGCCTGCTTGCTCGTGGTTGTAAATAGATCTTTTGGCCCTAATTCCATTTTCCTCCCATTGTATCAGCAATCCATGGGCAGAAGGCAAACAACAGGGAAGTGGAGGGACAGTCAACGAGAGAGAGAGAGAGAGAGAGCGCTGCAAACCGTAAACAGCTGTTTCTATGCGCCTCCCACTGTTGATTTTGAGTGATTATTGTGAATGCTCTTAGTTAATAAATGTAAATAAATAATGCTTTGTTTGTGATGACAGTTTTGTTTAATTTTGTTTAGTTTTAACAGCTAGCACCTAGGCGTTGTCCAATGTGATCCAGGCACTCTGGAGTTTTGATGAGTTTTGTGACTTTTTCTCAAGACTGGTCTTGAGGATCAGAGGCTGACTGTGGGAGTCTGACTGATACAAAGAACTATAACACAGAGCAGACACAGCCAGGCCTCTGTCATTCTGTGAGTGTGTGTTGGTTGAGGAAATGTGTGATTTAGGAGGTCAATTTGTCTAGCTCAATTAGCAGTTCCTCTTTTTGAGGAAGACCACAACGACATGTAGTTCAAGAGTTATGACCAATATTTACAACTTAACAGTATACTGTGGAAAAAGTGTCAAAAAGACTTCACACATATAAGATTTTCTGAATCTTTGCAGTTTAAAAGAAAAAATACAACGCACAGGTTAATATGCTGATTATTTACACTTTGTTGTAGCACTCAGAGTGTGTGTCTAGCTTGGAAAATAAAGCCAGAAGCAGCCTTTGTTGCTGGTGACAGTCAGAGAAGCACTTCTGCTCCTGTTTGCCGCGCCTCAATTAGCAACATGTAATCATGTTTCTTGTCTCTGCTGCTTGTAATAAGACCTTGTGTGATTGGATAATTATCAGGGTAGCTGAGTTATTGTCTAGTGGGACAGCTGCAGTGTGTGCGTGCATGCGTGTGTGTGTGTGTTAGAATAGCTGCATAAGTGGGAGTCTGGGGTATAATAAATTACAGGAGAGGAAAAGTTGTAACTGTAATCCATTACTGTTTTTGAGAACATAAATCACAGATAGTAGAAAGTAGAGGTTGGCACTTTTTTAATCATCATATTTTAAAGCAAAAATCATCCATTATTGATTGTTCTATTATTATACAAATGTTCAAATGAGTATAAACTAGATTCAATTCCTCATAGTGTTGCTGGATATTGTATTAATTTTAGAGATGAAGAAACTAAAGTTTCTACAGAGTTTTAGTATTCCAGACACTGAAACAGATAATCAGTTATATTTAATATGTTATCTTTTATTCACAATATAATAGATTATATTGTGAAAGAAGCCTTTTTAATCTGATGAAAGAGGCGGAAGAAGATAACCTGTTTAGCCTACATGAGAGCTGTTCACTGCAGTGAATTACTGATAAGAATGCACAGAAATAAAGCCAGCCTCATCGAGCCACTAAAAATTAAGCATGCCCTCCAGGTACAAATTTACAAGACAAATCAAGCCAATGAATGCTAATTAATCTACTCAGTGGTAAAGTGAAATAAGAAGCAAGCTTACATTAAGGTGAGATTTAATTCAGCACACCAGAGTCTGTAGATTTAATCAAATGGGTTTCAACACAGAGATAATAATAACTATTTAAATCAGGGTGTATTAGTCATAATCTGCGTTCATCAGTGGATTCCTCCTCTACCACATTTGCGCCTTCCTTGCCTCTTTCGTTCCTTTCTAACTCTTCTTCTGAGTCCAAAACCGAACCAACATCTACTTCATTATTATTTTTTACAAATTACTGTTTAAGGATGCCAAAATCTGCTGAAAATAAGTGTTTTTTGCTTTCAACATATTTTGGTATCTATTTATCCCCAAGTATGCCATTATACACGTTTTTTTTTATTTTATTGTTTTGTTGTCAATATCTTTAAAAGAAAAAATCTTTTGCCCTTTACAGTTGGATTTTTGTTTTCTATTTTTAAAAATATTTTCTAGACACAGTTTTTAAAACGAGCTGTACAAATGAAGTTATTATTTAAGTTACTATTATAAATGATATGACAAGAATCGAATACAAGATGCAATAAGAAACAGAATTGACAGACAGAATAAGAATCTAAATTCTTCAAATCCGAACAAATACAACTGTAACCCGAACTCTAAAATGAAAGAAAAAAACGGTAACTACATTATCTGTTACTGTAGGAAAAATGTTCATTTTGCTGAAATTATCTGCAATAATTTCCTCCTTTCTCCTTGTATGGATCGTTCTACGGTTTTTACAGCCTCAATATGTTAAATGATGTACAATATGCTAATTGTTTAGAGATAAGAATAACCTTGCATTAAACATTTTTTCACCAGCTACCTTGTGAAGACCAGATCATCCTGTTGAAGGGCTGCTGCATGGAGATCATGTCGCTGCGAGCTGCCATGCGCTACGACCCAGAGAGTGAGACGCTAACGCTGAGCGGGGAGATGGCTGTGAAGCGTGAGCAACTGAAGAACGGCGGGCTTGGCGTGGTGTCGGACGCCATATTCGATCTGGGCAAGAACCTGGCACAGTTCAACTTGGACGACACAGAGGTGGCGCTGTTGCAGGCCGTGCTTCTCATGAGCTCAGGTTGTTGTTGACTTAAGAACTTAGGACTTCAGCTTCTTTTCGAAAGCTGCGTGACTGTGCCTTTACTCTGTGCAATTGGCTTCTTATAACATTGGTGGTCTAGAAGTTTGAGCTTAATGTAATGTAAATTTTTCCGTCTTCTGTACCCTCAGAGACACAATTCCATGACAGTCCATATGTCTAGTCATTACCCGCTGCTTTACACACTATATATTGTAGCCTATTGTAAATCAAAATTTAATTAAATCCTGAAGATTAAAGTCCCCATACATATTCAGCGTTGAAAGGAGGAATTCTAAAGCTCATCCTAAATGTGATTAAAAAGCCTTCACTCTTAGTTTGTTAATTTTAGGACACACGTCACATAATATGTTCAAGGTCTTGAAATGATAGGTTGCAAATAAAGAGAGGATGTGTATAATGCTGGCCTCTTGCAAAATAAGCAATGTAATAATTCTCAGGGTATCCGCAGGTTATGAAAAAGTAAGAAAAAAATATTAAATCAAATTTGTGAAAATTAAGTATGAAATAACTAATTAGATTAATTATGAAACATGTACTTTTTGTATCATTTCAATAATTCAATACAATTCTTTGAGTTTGGGTTTTTTATTTTCATAATTTTTTCAAATCATTTCACTGAAATGGCAGCAACCACAGGATTCGCTCACAAAAGGGAGTAAATACAAGGGAATTTTTTGTGTCAATTTTAACTTTGATGAACTTTGATGAACGCAAGTTCACGCCATTAACCAATAGCAAATCATCTTGACTGTGTTGAGTAAAAAGGCCATTATAGTGAAAATTGTGTGAGTAGTGACTACGTCACCAAACTTCTAGAACCACATGTTTCGTGAAGACGTGCAAATTAATTTCACTGTGCCACTATCTGGTGTGACCAGGCCTTTATTTCTTCTCACATCTCATTTTTAGGTGGGTTTGTGAACATTAATTAGGTTACCGCTCAGAAATTTAGTGTTTCTGCCCTCTCAGCTGTCAAACACTGATCTCAGATCTCCTGTTAAATCCTCCAGTTTTAGCTCTATATTAAATTATTTATAGCATTTGTTACATTTTTTAATTAGTAATGCCGAAAGCTGAATAGATTTAATAACAGATTCAAAAGGATTCTTATTTAATAAATGAATTTCATACTGCATTTGGTAAAAAAAAAAAAAAAAAAAAGCTACCAAGCCCCAACCCTAGTCATGATATTTCCACAGTATCTCACAGTATTTCCCAATGATATGATATTGTCTATAATAACATGAAAGTGTTCACAGAGCGGCCAGAATGTTGACATGTAGTCAGAATTACATTGAGTTGATGTTTAAGCTTATGCACTCATTTTCAAATGTTCTGGTTCCTTCCTTCCTCACTTCTTCCACCTTTCCTTCTGTCCTTCATTCATTCTCCATGTCTTCTCTCTCTTACCCTCCCTCCCCTTCTTCCTAAATTTCCCATTTATCTTTTCCTGTCTTTCCACTCTGCCTCCCTCCTTTCTTCCTTCCACGCCGACTCTTCCTGTTACCAGATCGTTCTGGACTGACCTGCATGGACAAGATTGAGAAGTGCCAGGAGACCTACCTGCTGGCGTTTGAGCACTACATCAACTACCGCAAGCACAACATTCCCCACTTCTGGCCGAAGCTCCTGATGAAGGTGACAGACCTGCGGATGATCGGAGCGTGCCACGCCAGCCGCTTCCTTCATATGAAGGTGGAGTGTCCCAACGAACTCTTCCCCCCGCTCTTCCTAGAGGTCTTCGAGGACCAGGAGGTGTGAAACACAGTTGCCACCACGCAAAGAGAAGAGGAAGTTGGGGCAAACTGGGAGATGGGAAGGGCCATCATTTCTATAGGGGAAGGATGGAGGGAGAGTCCTCTCGGCAGGAATCTGCATTTCTCCAACATCGCATTTAGTATGTGGTTTAAAAACTGGAACCAACAATAACAGAAACAACACACCAGCAACAGGAGAGTCAAGCAAACAGAGGATTTTGTTTTTGGAACACCCTCTCCTCCACCTCTTTCTCCTCCTTATACCTACCCCTGTTTTAAAATCCGTGTGGGGGCCCTTCTGTCTGAGCATGATGTCTTATCTAGTAAGAGTTGTAGCCATTTGCCAAGATATGTACACACACACACACACACACACACACACACACACACACACAGCCACAACCACAGCCACAGCCTGTTCCACCTCAGTTCTTCAGAGCAGCACTCTTTGCAGGGGTCAGTTCCCCCTCTCTGATTCTTTTTAGCGGTCACAGATTTACACAGTTTTGAAGCCCATGTTTCCAGCTCTCATGCTGGCCAGCACCTCTCAGTATTATTTCTGAATAAGTGTTAAGGCAGTAATTCGGAAAATATGGACACCAGTGACATTTAATTGCTCACAGCCATGCAGGCACACACAATCAGCAAACACTGCACATTGAAATTTCAGCAGATGTTTTAAGCATTACTCTGGTGTAATGGCTGTAGTAAAGCAGAGCTACCAGATCTAGTTCATTATCAATTCCTCAACTCAATCTGAGCCGTTACAGCTGTTTTTGGAGCTTCTTCTTCTTAGATCACAGTGAAACCGGTGCTATATTTATATAAGGCTACTCCAGTTTTATGAAATTGTGTTGTCTACCTTTGAAAAACGTGCAGACCATGGCTCCATATCTACCTTCATTTGTGTCATTGGACCGGCTCCTGTGACATACAGTGCACGCACATACACACACACACACACACACACACACACACACACACACGAGCAGACTTGCCTTGTCATTGCCTGAGCTGCTTGTGCCAGCAGCCTACTGTCTTATGAATGACAATTAAGTCCTTCTCTCTCCAAGGAGTTACTGCATCGAAGGAAAGAAAGAAAGGAGTGGAGGAAGGGAGACACTTGGAAGGGAGAGGAGGGAGGAGCAGAGATAGAGTTAGGGAACAAGATTTAATAGGTGGACTGTATATTCAGAGCCAGGGGTCAGAAGTAAATCTCCCACACGCAGCCTCGAATAGCAGCAACCACCAGGTTTCGAATAGCAGCAACCACCAGCAAGACAGCAAAGCTCATCTTACACACACATATACACTTTCTCTCTCTCTCTCTCTCTCTCTCTCTCTCTCTCTCTCTCTCTCTCTCTCTCTCTCTCTCTCTCTCTGTCTGTCTGTCTGTCTGTCTCTCTCTCTCTCTCTCTCTCTCTCTGTGTCTCTCTCTCTCACACACACATATACAAACACATAAACATGAAAACACACATCACCTCAGAGTAACGTGAATGCCTCATTTTACTGTAAGCACTGTGCGGCAGTGTTGATATACAGCCCTAACCTGCAGGGTTTGTACAGAGTCCTCTCCTCACGGACTCAGCTCAGTGTGGCCCCTCCAGGCTTCCATACACATTTGCCTTTTTTAACCATGGGCGTCACTGAGAGCAGGCACATGCCAAGAAGGCTACCATTTACCTCAAAGTGGACACAACCCCAGGCTGGGGCAGCAATACTGCCCTTGTGGTGTCAGGCACTACCTCACCTCTGTGGACACAGGGCAGCTGCCCACAGCCTACACACAGACATACACCATTCAAGTTGGTTCATGTATAGATTAACACACAAATGTGCAAAATGTTTGCATAGGTGTACACTTGTAGTCATGGAAAGACAAAACACTCACAGCATACACACACACACCCTCAGTTCTATCACTTGGTTGAAATGAAATCCCACTGAAGACAGGAGGGCCAGCCATCCCCCTGGAAGGTTTTACCAACTCCAGGGAATGGTACCCATTGCATTCGGGTTATCTCTTTTTGTTATATGGGACCAAGTGTCATCTTTTGAAATTTGGATTTACCTGTGTCTGTCAAAACGGCAATTGACTCACAGAAGCGACGAAGGACAGTGTGGATGTCCAGCCCTGCTGACACCCATCTAAGCAAGTAGCAAGAGGACTGACAGCATTGAGTAACAGAAAACCCGTGGTGGCCACGCCCATTGAATTAGCATGCACAGAAAGGCATCATGGCGATCTTCCACAGTACACTTATGATGCCTGCCATTGGATCTTGATGAATATTTTCATGGAAATAAGCTTTTTTTCATGCATGGACAGTGCATTAGACGTAAAAAGGTGGAATGTTCTAAAGCGAAATGAAGCCTCTTCAGAGGCAACTTAAAAGCTCTTTTAGTCTCATGCACTTTACCAATGCTCACCACTATAACAGTAATATCTCACTGCAAATATCCATGGCAAATATCATGGTGTTCTAGCCAAATGACTATTCAAAAATGTTAATTATAAAACCCACTCTGTTCATTCTAATTCTGGGGCCAAGGCAAATCTAACTGGGTTTACCACTCTTACAAGAAGAGAATGAAAGAAAAGAGAGACTAAGAAAATCTATTTTATATTCAATGCCAAGCAGTAGTTCATACTGGGCACTTGTACAGGATGGGTAATCTGCACCCCCCAGAAATACCTAAGCATAGCAACGTGTGGCAGGGATCATGGATAATCGTCATAGATCGCCAAGCGTCACTGCTTCGTTGTCTGAAGCAATGCTGGGAGGAGCGAGTAGAGAGGAACTGGAACGCCTCCTTTGGGCACAATGGCAGTTTGGTCTGACTCCCAGAAAAAAACCCTTTACAAGCATCATCACCACTTCCAGAAATCCAGCACCTGACCTGCCCTACCCTACTCTAGCCCATGACAATGCCCTTTTGGAACTTAGCTCATAATGATTCGCACCCCCTCATCATTTATAACAGCCCCCACCCAGCCCAGCTGGTGAGAGTTTTTGCACTGTCCTCCATTCAGCCCCGTATTCATTTCAAATTTATTTGTGGGGGAGTTTTTCCTCATTCGAATAGAGGATCTAAGGACAGAGGGTGTTGTATGCTGTACAGATTGTAAAGCCCCTTGAGGCAAATTGTGATTTGTGATATTGGGCTATAGAGATAAAATTTGACTGGACTTGCCTTGACTTCAACCAATAACCCTTGTTGGATTGCCTATTAGTTTCCCAGCTGTTCTGTGTAAAACACAGCAGTTTTGGCTGCTCTATGTAACAGAGGCTAGCAGTCGCAGTGGGCTCAGTCCCAAACCTGTCCCGTTGTCAGTATTAGACCAACAGCACATGACCCTCACCACTTAACAAACCTAACCAGGGGTGGAGAGAGATCCCTGCGTAGGAGGGTAGGGTAGGTTACTCGTTCTCCCTGTAGTACTCATTTTCCAATCATCCTTCCTATAGGAGAGTCAGCCCAATGACATTTGAAATCCAGACCCTCCTCCAAACAGCCTCCCTTCCATCATCATCTTCTCTCCCCCTCTCCTCTTCCCTAAGCATCCTAAGCAGGATGCCCACAGTTTGACCCAGAATCATTGACATCAAACGGGATCCTGGCCTCTCCCTTGTCAGACAAGGCTGGCCATAACTGCCTTTTAGTGTGGCGCCACCGGATGAATGTGAACGGAAAAGCAGCAGCGATGGGAACAAGAGACTTGAGCACGAGAATGTGAGGATGTGAGAGAAGAAGAAAGCATGGGACAGGAAACACCTCAACCCTCATTGCCACCTTTGACATGGGTGAGAGAGGGTGATGTGGCCGGTTGTAGAGACGATTTTAACAAACACTCGCAGGCAGGCGAGGTGGCCATGTAGGAATTTGTACGTTCTACCCTTCAGTTCCCACAACAACCCTATATGAGCCCCCGCTCCCATGCCAGCTGACAACCCCAAATGTCCCCCCTCAGCTCCCTCCAAAAGGATAACCCCCAACTTTCATATGGTGAGGATCAGAAAGAGATCCCGCATTCCAGAGATGCAGGTTTGGAATTCCAACACATCTTTGTAAAAGAACTGAAAAAGAGAAAAAAAACCTATTGATGTCCTTTGTTCTTGTGAGCTGACTGGGTATGTGTGTGTGATAGAAGGGGTTAAAATGCTGCTTTACTTTCTGAGTCTGATTTAGATTAAGAAAAAAAGATATATGAAATGATTATAAATCCATAAAACAAAATGAAAAGAGATGACTTTAAAAAAAGACTCCTGAACAAAATAATTGGAGATTTTTTTCATTTTATCATTGTTCTTTTATTTTTCTGTTTGTTTTTTGACGCTTAAACTGCTCTGTGTAAAAAAGGAAAAAAACCCAGCTGTAGTCACTTTTTGACCATGCGTGCAGTGTAATATTTCACTTCATTTTCACATCTGTAGTTTGTGTTGATAAGCCAACTGATCTGTTTGTCTGTGTGTCTGTCCAGCTGTCCGTCCCCTTTTATCAGGAGGAATTTACAACCAACAAAACAGGAATTTCTTTTTTATATTTTGTTTCTTTTTTATGAAATTACAACTTTGGAGAAAAAAACTAAACAGGAAAAATAATGCAACAGAAACTGAAAATACAAAAAAAATACAACCCTGAAACAATCTTGTCATACCTCACACAACACAAAACTCAAAGGAACTTGGGAAGAGTTTTGCAGGCACATGTGAAAGTTCAGAGATGCATATATAGGTTTAAAAAACGTATATAAGAAGATAATATGTGCTTGTGTGTACGCATCAGTAGAAGTTACAAAAGGACTCTTCCCTCAAGCTTTTGTGCTCTCTATCTTATTGATTTGGTTCTCAGATGACGGGAGATGCAACGCAAACATTAGAAAATGTTTTGAGACGTTAGAGATCATCTGCTAATGAGAGCACTTCTCCACCTTAAAGGCACAGTCTGTAGACAGTAAACTCAAAATGTGAATGGCCCAGAGACTGAGGGATTATGACTTTTGTAATGACTGTTGAGTGTTTTATGGTATTGAATGTAACTGACAGGAGGGGGCTGGACCTGAGCCCGGCACCCACAACCTAACTTCCACACACCAGCAGAAAGGATAGTGTTGTCACATAGACATTAAAAACAACCAACTAAACTGAGAATATATATTGCCCATCTGCAAGGTGCAATACTATGTTATGTATTTTTGTATGTTTTCTGTTTTGATGTTATTTTAAATTCATTTACATTTTATTTTGGCCACAAATAAGGATGTAAATACAAAAAACATACAACACTCAAGATTTATTGCAACAAAGTAAATTTAACCGCTCCATCCCACTGTCATGTAAGAGGGGAAAAAAGCAAAGTAATGTGTAATGCTTCATACATTTGTATGTGTGCACTCTCTCACATGTGCATGCCGATCCATATTCAGAAGTGCCCCGTGACATTAATCATAAACCCTGTGCCTCTTCTTGTTTGCAAAGAGATAGATTCATACCCCTCATATTCTCACAACATGATATGCTACACATGAATGCCTATAGTTGTGTGTATGTTCATCTATGGAATCGGATTCAGTTCTTCCAAACTGTTGATGTGAGTGTTGCCAGCAGCCACAGTGGTTAAAGGTTAAGAGGGCAGCGAGGTTGTTTTGATTAGTAAAGTGGGAGGTGGGAGAGGGAGATAGGAATAAGCAAGTTATCATTTGGTGTAAATGTCCGCTAACCTGGCTGCAACACACCCACATCATAGTTAGAAAAGTCCAAAATGAATTACCCATTTTTCCGCCACCCCACCGCCTCCCAGAAGCCAGCCTAAAAATCTTGCAAGCTCAGTTTTTGATACAAGGGTCGTCAAGAAAAGGACTGAGCATAAACCTGGACCAGTTTACAACAGGGACTGGTAGAGGCCCCATTTACACTTTCATTTCAAGCGTCTTGTATCCAAATAAAATCCAAATGCGATTTAAGACATTTTCATTTACACTAAGCCACATATATGTGGCTTTGTTGTCATTGACCAGATCACAAAACTGATTGCCATCTGTCTTAGTGATGGTAATGAACCTAAAGCTGTTTGGTTACTGCCAAAAATGGCAGAAGAAGAATAACTTGGGTACTCTTGCAGTTTAGTTGCAACAATAACAGTTAGCAATAGCAGCTAGCTAGCTAACAACTGTCCATAAACTGACACAAACACATGGATGTGTCTTGAAATGGAACAATGGCTAATCAGCTCATTTCAGCATAACTTAAGCTACCATTATCACAGGGGACAGGAGCTCTAGAGGCTACTTCCGTAGATAGCAAACTGACGTTGTTACACTTGGGAGGAGTAAAGATTACATATGCCTTTACAACTTTTCAACATCTGGTTAGAATGCATCTCAAACCACCTCCCAAGCTGGTTTGAGCAATCAGATTTCAATCCATTTTGAATGCTTCTTGGATGCATTTACACTTGACTTTTTTGAGATTCAATAGCTATCCGATCTGCCCAAGACATATGAAGTGAAATGTAAATAGAGTCTTAGATGATATGACAGTTTGATCTGAGTACCATATTTGTTTTTCAGCTCTGACTGGTTAAAGCTGAAAGTAATTTTGGTCTATGATGACACCCCTAACTCAAGCTAATTGTGTTTGCCAGATCACAACAAGCAAAGTGAGGGTTTCAAGGCTGGCTTTGCGGGACATCCAAGCCCATCCCTCCATAGATATTATGATCCTGATTTATTCTCACATGTTGACAGATTGGACAAGGGTGGAGACTGTCTGTGATGTTTTTTGGTTTTATGGTTGTGTTTGGTCCTCCCCCCCCCCCCCCCATGCCAAATGTAGAGTTTGTGAAGACATGCAAGTAGCAAGATGTCTATGCAATTTCCCTCCAGCTCCCTTTGAAAGACAAGCTCAATGTAACAACAATGAGCACATCTTGCTTATGAAATCAAATTCGGCCTGTCTTGAATTCCAGAGGTTCTTTGCATGACCTAAATACCCTTGCTACTTTGTGTGGTCAAGGGTCAGGACTTCCAGGGTGAGCTGGCCTTGGCTGGTCATGCAAAGAACTGGCTGGTCTTCAGGGTCGGTAACTTTTCACGGTAGTCCGAGTCTCAGAGAACAAGTAGGAGGGGTACTGGGGTTGTTGTGGAGAATAAGGATTCTACGAGATGTGCTGTTTTTTGTAAACTGCTCAGAAAGTGGTGTGTGTTTATGTATATGTGTGTTGTGTGGAAGTTTGGGTGCTACTTATGTCTACTTGATGCGATGCTTTCATTGTTTGGTGGGTTGATCATTAAGGCCATAGAGCCTCGAATTCCAGGATTTAGACAAGCCCCTAACTTCAGTCCTTCTGCAATATGTGTGTGACGCTTTCATTTTTCTATCCTGCAACCAAGTTAATGTAATGTTAAAGAATATTCTAGGTGGTTGATGTCCATCAGTGGGCTGTACGTAGCATAAGCAAGTTTACTTAACCCATTACCTCTGCTTTTGAGCCGTGAGGAAAGGATTTGAGCTGATTTGCAATCTGAAATCTTAAAAACAAAATCTACATCACCCCACTGAGATGAACATCTACAACCTGCTGACCATCAGTTGTACTTGAGCACTTAACTAAAATGCACTTTGAATGGCCAAAACCAACCAATGATAAATGGAAGAATCTTTGGTGGTAATAATTGTGACAAAATATAAAATCGAAATTGCACCCAAGCCAATTGCCTTTTCCACCATTTAATGTTTTTTAAATTAGTTTAACCAGAAATAAACAGAGTTGTAGCCTTTAGGCAAAGACAGTTAACGACTAATTATAAAGTTTACAATTATTTTTTAATTAAGTGCAATAAGTGAGTGAGTGAACCTTTTCTGCGTATTTCTTGTCTCATTAGATCTTATTTATACGTTTATGGGGAAATAATAATCTCATGATTGCTTTTAAAATGTGCCCACCCGTGAGAGCATCAGCTAGACCTGCTCCAGACACACACACACACACACACACACACACGTACACACACAAACACAGACCACTTTTTGTGAATGGGTAAAGGAAGCTATTGAAGGATTCTCTCAGGTAAAAGAACATTTTCTAATAAATGATGGTGAACCTTAGATGAAAAACCATTGTTAGTTCATCGTTTTTTTGTCTTCTCAATTTACAATCAGCAATGTATGTTTTTTCTGTTCTGTGTTTGGGCCTGAAAAGTGTCAGATTGAAAAGGTGTAGACATCCAGGTTTCAAGGATTTGGATCCTGAGTCTACCTCAACCACAAAGAATAATGCCCTCATTGCTTTCTTAACCCTAAATGAAAACATGTCTTCATGTGTGGAGGTGGGAGAGTGTCTGTCTGTTGGTTTTGTTTGGTTGGGAGTGTTTGTGAGTTATGTTTGTTTGGGTTTGGTGCTGCATGGTATAGAAGCCCATTTCTGCCAGGAAAAGCAAAGTCAAGTCAATTTTATTTATATAGCCCAATATCACAAATCACAAATTGGCCTCAAGGGGCTTTACAATCTGTACACCTTCTATCCCTCGTTTTGAATAAGGAAAAACTCCCCCAAAAAAACCTTCAACAGGGAAAAAAATGGAAGGCACTTAGATAGATTGTAAACATACGTGAAGAATATGGATCAGGGTGAATGTCGAGCAACTTCCAGGTGCTGCCAAACCGATAGGACCTGAGCCACGCGACCTCTTCACCATGGAGACCTGGAAAGAGGACAGACTACGCAATCACACAATCAAGCAAAGACAATTTTGTAAGTTATCAGAAGTACCTTAAAGTCTGATCTGACATGGATAGGGAGCCATTGAAGGGAAGCTAAAATTGGTGTAATATGGTCAAATTTTCTAGTTTTAGTTAAAATTGTAGCTGCAGCATTCTGAACCATTTGAAGACTCTAAAAGACTTTTAGTACTAGCACACAGCAGACCTGACAACAGAACTTTACAATAATAAAGTATGGGTGAGACAAAGGTGTGAATTAGGGTCTCAGCATAAGTGATGGGCAGAAAAGACTGAATTTCAGCTATGTTGCATAGGTGAAAAAAGGTGATGATGGTGATCAAAAGAGAGGGTAGGATCAAACGTAAGATTCTTGCCTGTCAAACTTTAAGAAATCAGAGTTACTGTTACTTGATCAAACTGGTGTTTATGTCTAGCCTGGCCAATGTCAGTTTTATGAGAATTTAGGAGCAGAAAATTACGTGACATCCAGTTTTTCACAGCAGACAAGCAGGCCTCTAATTTAATAATTTGGGGACGATCATCTGCCTTCACAGGCACATACAGCTGAGTATCATTAGCGTACCAGTGGAAATTAATTCCGTGACAGTGTATAATTTGACCAAGAGGTAAAATATAAAGAGAGAAAAGCAGAGGCCCAAGAACGGAACCCTGAGGTACTCTATATTTCACATTAGAACATTTTGATGTATTATTACTATAGGAAACACAGTGTTCTTTCAGATAGGTAAGACTTCAACCACTTGAGAGCCAGGCCAGAGAGCACTGAGGTGTAATCTGAATGCATGGTAAGCAGAAGATCATTTACTGTTTTACTCCTTTACTCCTTAGTAACTTCAGTTTCAATGGCGTGACAGGCCCTGAAAGATTGAAATGTGTGGGTCTAAAGTTGCTGAGACAAAAGTCTTTCTAGTATTTTTGAAAAGAATGGAAGGTTAGAGACTGGTCGATAATTATAAGAGACCCTGGATCAAAGTGTGGTTTCTTAAGTAGAGGTTTTACCACAGCAGTCTAGTGGGGACAATGCCAGTCGCAAGTGACATTAAAAATATTCAGCATTGTAGGTCCCTGAAGTGGCCAGAGATCTTTAGTTTAGCTGGTAGGGGGTCGAGGAGGCAGGTAGTTGGTTTAGAAGCTAACACCAGCTTAGACAAGAAAAATTTAAAAGAACAGATTTTCACAGATTCAACAAATGATTATTTTACTACCAATTCTGCAGAAGTAGCTGGAGATGAACTAATCTCATCTATTTTTATGCAGAAAAAAATCACGAGCGGTAAAGGGGAGCAGCTAACAGACGGTTGCTTTTGAGTAAGTTTGGCTACAGTATCAAAGATAAATCTAGGATTGTGTTAATTGTTACTGGTAGAGCAAGAGAAATATGCTGCTTTAGCAGCGGACAGAACACGCTTTTAATTTAATACACACTCGTGCCACGAGAGGTAGAAAACTAGACCAGTTTTGATTTATGCCATTTGCGTTGCCATATGCCAGTCTCCTGCAGGCCTGTTTCTTCAGTAAACCAGGGTGTCGACCTCTTTAATTGTCTTGTTTTGATTGGAAGAGGTGCAACTGAATCCAGGAAGCTAGAAAGGGCTGTGTTTAAGTCACTCGTACAATTTTCAACAGGGCCTGTCCCTGCAGTGAAAGGAGCCGGGACTACAAGCAATTGCTCACCAAGTGCAGTTAAAGTTGACAGAACCAATGTGGGGAGTGGTAAATATATCAGCACCAACATTACAAGGACAGGCTGGTGTTAATACAAAAGTGATCACACCACACACTACAGATGTGACAGGAGAGACAGTCACAGCAGCAACCTCTATCCCGCGTGATAGAATTAAGTCAAGGGTGTTAACCAAACCAGAGTGAAACCAAAAGTATCAAGAAGTGCCAGAAAGGCTTTACTTAGAGGATCGAAGGCATGAAAAAAATACAGGTGGCTGGCGATTCTAATGTTGCGGGCAATGGAGTCCCCTATTACAAGTGTGCATTGTTTAACCCGGTCAGCGGGGGGTAGAGGAGGCACGCAGGCCAACTGGACTATCAACGTGGCTGGCTAGTGTCGAAAACTGGTTCGCAATCAGGAGGGGTGACTCCAGACCAGGCCACACAACTGGTCGCTTGCTCTTGGAACTAACGCCGCCAAACAGGGATAATCATCATCATCTGCCGACGAGGCTATGCTAGTGCTATCCCTAACAAGCCTGCTATCAAGCCTGTGATGGAAGCTATCTGGAGTGCCCGTGACATGGGCGTGTGAAAGGCTGTCGTCATGCGGCGCAAGCCATTGAAAATAATGGGTGTCACCATTGTCACGTTGTGTTTGAAGCTTGTAGGCTAGGCTCGGAGCTAAGCTAACAGGGCAGCAACAGAGGCTACCCCCTAACGCTAAGATTGTTTCAAAAATAAAAAGTAGCAAGTCTAATATGATATGGACTTAACATAACTAGAAGCGTTTAGATTGAGTAGAGTGAAGAGATTAAAACAGAAAATCAAGGAGGGAGAAAGAGTAGACCGGTTTGTCAATCTCATGGAAATCAGATCAAATCAAATCATGTGTGTAATGGGAAGTCATGGGAGGCAATGTCTCAGCGTTGAAAATAAATGTTAGGAATGACCAAAATAAAAAGTACTCATGATTAATCAAATTGATGAGCTAGGCCTACTCTTAAGTCAAAAATGTGACTTTTTATGTCACAATTGACTCAACAAATTTGAATTTCAACTTATTACCTCATAATTTTGACTTACTATGTCAAAATAATTATGTTTCTACTTATAAATTCAAAATTGTTTACATATTTCTAAATCATGAATTAGAATGACATAATTTTGACTTATCATGAGTGTCATCCCAAACTTTTGCCATATCTCAAAATCATGACTTAGTATGAAAAAGTAAATTATCCGATTTACAATCTCATAATTTTGAGTTATCATGAGTGTTTTTATCTTTATCATCTCTAACTTTTCATCTTTTTTTTCTTGGTGGAAATGGGCTTCCATAGCACAGTGAAAACACACAAGAATGTTTTGGGCTTTTTTTTACTCGGGCCAGCCTGTTTTTATTTAAAAAGTCCAGCTTGATCATGGGATCCTAAATAAATCACATTTTGACTTTTCTCATAAACACGTCCCAGAGTGTACAAAAGAAAATTCAGCTCTTACTGTCAGTAATAGTCTCGTCACTTTCTCCCTTTACAGTCAAAGTGCCAGCAGCAATATCCAGCTCCCCCTCACCCAGTTAGCTAATGGTGTACATACAGCAGTACGTGGCTCCCATCCAAGCCGGGCACCGTCCACCCTTGGGGGGGGGCAGAGGAACTGTCTTTGTTCCTCCGTCCACAGGCCTGATCTATTTCAGTGTGCTTACTGTTTAACTTTGTGATCTACTGAAAGGATGGTATGACTAAAACCAAGGCTGTGCATGTATATAGGTGTGTGCATGTGAATGTCAGCATCAATGTTCATGTGAGAGAATTGCGTTCAGTGTGTGAACACTTTGCTATGAACGCCTGTGGTGCTGATATTCGATCGACCTGCTTCTCTTTCCCTCCCCAACCCTCAAAAGCACCTTTTTAGGCCGCGGTACATGACAGAAATCCTGTCATAGACTTGTATTATTTCCTTTGAAGAATGTAACTAATATTGTGTTCAGCAGGCTAACAGAGAGTAAAAAGCAGGGGGGTCTTGGGAACCATTTATATGTGAGGGTGGTGGGGTTGTAGGAGATGAAGACTGAATTGCAAGAGTGGGTAATATTTCAAAAGAAAAGCTGCAACAATCCCCACAAACAAACGCCAGACTGTTGCTTGCAGAACAGAGCAGATTACTGCCGCGGCTGCAGTTCAAGGCGTTGCAGTTTTGTTTCTCTTTCCAAATGATAGCCTTATTGATTGCTTTTGTATCCCTCCTCTTCTGTGGTATTGTTTTACAGCATGTTTCATAGGGCACTAGAGGATTTATCATGAAGGCTTGTGCTTAGTGCAAAATGCATGCTGTGGAGTTGGATCTCTGGTAAAGAGTGAATTAGTGTGCTGGGTGGTAGCAGTTGAGGACTCCCAAGAGTGATTTTTAGGTTATCGCAACACACGATATTAAATGACTAAATCTAAGCCAATACCCCCTTTGTGGCCACATTAGCACAGCAAAACATCAGTAGAGAATATTTAAGCCCATGAGCTGAACAATATATCCAAAGTGCCATATCTACTTATTGGGCGCATCATCAACACCGTTTTCATCACATTAAGATACGTGTTCAGACTTTGTGTGTTAATGGCTGAGTAAGAGGCGTTGTGTAAATAGAGAGTAATATTAATCATGACCTAACACTATACCACCTCACCCCATCCCTTATCCAATGGCACATTGAGCTCCATTCACTGCTCTGCACTACGATCTGGCCAATAGACATGAATAGCTTTGACTGGACACTGTCATTGTCCTGTTTTGAGACCGTTGCTTAGTACACCAAATCCCACGACAGAACTAAGAGCACTTATAGGTGGTATTGTGGCGTCAACTTGCGAGTTGATTATTGACTATCTGCAAGGAGATTTATAGTCATGGGGATATTTTTGTAAACGGGTGGGAAATCACATACCTAGACAGCTAAGAATGTACACAAATGAGCTCATCTATTAATAGTCTGTCAATCAGAGATATAGATCAGAGATTAGATAAATTATGTGAATTGTATTGTAGTTTTGGAAGATCTGTGCTTGTGAGAAAAATATGCAATGTTTGTCAGGTTGAAAATAAGGTTTTGAACTGGTTCAGAACTGCTCAGGTTTGATAAACCGGCCTCAAAGGGTGCTTTCCGTCCTCCCTCTTCCCCGTGCTCTTGGTCTAACAAGTCTCCCTTGTCCTCTGTTCTGTCAAACACCCTCAAAGCATACACACTGTCAGCTCTCTTGGCACATACAGTACACATGCCCTTTGTTGTATGCAAAACGAGAGGAAATGCTCTCTGCTCAGCCAACTTTGAAACCTAAAGAAAGGGTTTAATTTATGAATCGTTTTCCACTCTGTAGCAGGTCCAAGCCACTTTATACAGCACCAGCAAATCACCAACAACCACCTATTTAAGGCTTCATGTCCACTGAGAACATCCTCTTTACTGTACCACCTTTTTGCTCTCATTGTACAACCGAAAGGACTCTGTGTTGCATGTACAGAAAGCTTAGCATGCTTATAGTATGTTCTTAAAAAACCTTTAGCAAAAACACACTATGCTTCAAAGTGGTATCTTCAACAGCAGGATCGATGTTTCGCTAAAAAGCGGATACCTTATGGACACAACAATTTCTGGGTCTTGTATGCAGCAGTTGGTGCTGGTAGATGTTTCCATGTCAGACTTCATTTCTAGATGGGGTTATGTTGTACAAATGTCTATGAACTGTCTATGTATCTGTATTCACTATCTTACAATCCACTGTCTTATTGGATAATGAGAGGCTCAACATGTAAAAGAATTGTTACACACCTGTAGAGAAAAATAGTGCATCAGAGAACACATGATGAATCAAGAAAAAGTAAACAATGAAGGTCAAGAAACATTTATGTAGATCTCAATGAATGGACCGTAAACATTGACAGTGTGCAGGAGTTTACTTGGTCTTGATTTAACATAAAGATGCCAGTTTCAAGGTCTGGACAGAGCATTTAAACAACACCTTTTTTGCAAACCTCATGTGTTTGGATATTTCGACAAATTCAACCAACAGAAGCATGCTGAAGTCAACCTCACAATCTGCAGAGGTGGAGTTCTCTCGGGGTTAAGTTTTGATTTGTTGTTTCTTTTGGAATTTCTATTGTCTTTTTTTCTTGGATTTTCTCAAGGACCCTGTTCAGCCTGCTCAGTGACTATAGGAACACATACTATAACTTCATGACTTCAAACCAGCAGTAGCTGTTTTACAAAACCTACAAAAAATAAAGTAAACATGCAAATGAGCTATAAAACACTTCACTACAACAGCTAATACAACTACTTTTCTTACTTTTGTATCACTCCTTCAAGAGTTCCTTGCTTCACTGTGACTGCAGAGGCTGCTGGGAAAACTATGATGTGTTCTGCAGACACTCAGGGGTCACGACCTGTCCGGTCAGGATCAGGATTAGCTGGAAGGTGCCAAAGACAGGATGGGAGGTGATTTTGTTATGTTGAAAGCATGTCAACCTGTTGTCACAGCTCTCCATGCAAACTATTATCCAGGCAAGTTCTATTATCTCTGGAGACAACTGGGAACAACAAAGTGCAAGAGACTGAAGCAAGGTTGTCACTCGTCCTGATGTAGGACTATCATTGTACGTATCACGGTCCTGGATGGGCATCTCCTGAAACCCGGACATTTCAGCCACTCAGCGGCTCATAAAATTTGCTACGGGAAGAATGTTGAAAGGAATCTTCTTAGCGACTCATGAGGTGGGAAAAAAAGGTGATTTTCTTCCTCTCTCAGCACCTCGAGTGGCAGAACATATTTAAAGGAGACTACTGTTTTATTCAGTAGTATTGCTTTAATATTTCTTCTGGCCACTAGAGGTCTTTCTTGGTAGTGGAGTAAAAAAAATGTTGTTACTTTATACTCGCCTAATGCAGTTTTTTTTTACCACCTTATAAATCACTAAGATGATTACTTTCCGTCCAGAAAGTTTGTATTTTCAACATTCTTCCTGTAATGAATTTTGTGAGCCGGTGAGTGACTAAAATGTCCAGGTTTATACGTATCACAGTCCTAGATCAGGGCTAGGCTGTCACATGCTAAAGGGAGATTTTTAGAGAGAATAAGAAGCCAAAGTGAATAAAAATCCAGATGGGAATCTGTAGTAAAATAAAACATTGCGCTTGCAGCGTATAACAGTTTGCAGGTACATTCTAGGCTAGAGTCAAAACCGTGGACGGAGGACACAGTACGCAGGAAAACACATGGCCATTCACTGTACTAAGAGTACAGCTCTCGCGTTCTGTCGCTATCTAGAGGTGCCAGATAGTCATATATTTTCAGGGTAATACAAAGAGTAGCAGAAAGTGTTTCAAAGTTTATTCAGTTTACTTTTCTGTGACTGATAACGTACAGGTATGTAAATTGCTGATATTACAAACCCCAGCCTCCTGGTATCTGGTGAACCAGACATTAAGTATCTGAAAATATTAATAGACCCAGATGACATCACTGTCACAGGCACGCAAAGCAAAGGAACAATATTTAGGATTCATTTCCACGAAACACAGGGGAAAACAAACATGCAAGGGCATACGGTCAAGCTTTAGGCAACGCTCTGGGCTAAATAAATACACACTGTCTTGTCTTTCAAATAAACACAAACACACACATGCGCAGGAAACCTCCGAATATCTACTGTGATCTCCTCTCACACCACCCACACCTTCATCACACCAAACCCCTTCTCACCTGGACCTGTCCTCCTTGCGATTACTCAATCCCCTGCTGTTCCTGAGCACCCACCACCCCCTTTTTACCTCCTTCTCCTCCTCCCAACATGAGTCCAGTGGGTGGTGTGATGTCAGGTTTTTGTGGTGGGCTGCTTATGATAGGTCCAGACAATCAGTGTGCTTGTAAATGTCAATGTGTGATTTTCAAATCTTTGTTTATGGTCAGGGTTTTAAAGGAAGATATTTTTATTGTAATTGTTGCTGGTCTATTTTACTATATATTTATGTAATAAATATGTGACTAAATTTACATCTCACTGGCTCTCTGGGCTGTTATTGGCTCTCAGTTCCCCAGCCAGTTACATCATGTGCTGGAGGGTTTTCATTAATGGACTAATAAATTAAACCCACAAAAACCTTTTCTTGTCTCTGTTATATGCAGTTGTATATAGAGTTTGTGTTGACTGGTCAAGTCACTTTATGTAGGAATAAATTAAAAATGTAATTTTCTCTATCATGACTATCGTCTCCGCAGTCCAGATTGGTGAAATTGAAGATTATGGCTGGATATATTCGTAATATCTAATTCGGATTCCAACAAATGCATTATAGAGATGTTTATTGTCCATACATATCTGACTCTGAATTGATCATTTGGCCACTATAAAAGATGAACATTATCACTGCATCAACTTTAAAACCTCACTCAAATATGCTCTGCAGTCCTAACGCAGCTTTCAGTAATCATAGATGTAAATGTCCTTGTGTACCATAATCCAAAATGAGCACTTAATCCTACTTAGATTGAGGACAGCTATGTTTGCCAGCGGTATGCAAGCATCTCCCTTTGGCAAAAAATATTTGCATCATATAAACAATGTTCTTTACAGTTGCATGCAGCAAAAGGATGTAAACTCAGTGGACTGAAATAATGACTAAATGAGGAGTAAATAAGGTTTGTCTGGTCAAATCAGTGTCAGAGTGGAAAGACAGGCGCTGGCAGCACTGCTCAGTTCATCAGCACATGTCACAGCACATCCTGTCTGACTTATTGACAGATCAAATCAGATGTCTCTCAGAGGACCGTGAGGTTTCCCCGTGAGAGACAGCTGGTCACAAGGCTATGACTGCTAATTCTTCAACCCAGAATGATTTGTTGTCACAGATGGGAAGCACCCCCCAAAAAAAAAGAAATTTGCTTAATTCAGTGGCTCTCTGCTGATGATGTGTTATTGCCCCTCAGTGAGCTCCAGTCAGTCAAAAATAAACTTTGCTAAATCTACCTTGTAAATCCTCATGTCATGGGTTTATGATCCATGCTTTTGCTGAAAGTTGGGGCATTTTGGATTAGGGTTAGCAGCTCAGCAAATTGTGGAAAGCCTGTCATCAGCTCCCTTGTGACACCTTAAACTCATACAGTAAAAATATGGAGTAACATGTCTTTACAAAAACCTTGTGAGGCAAAAAATGTACCTTGTAAAATGGGGTTTATGGTTGAAGAGTTTTCAGTTATTGGTTTCTTGTACAAACAAGGATCCAGGTTGGAGTCTGACCTGTGACAGAAGAAAACGTAAATGATAATGTGGAGTAAAGGTCTGCAGTGAAGAGCGAGGTTATAAATGGTCACTTGAGGGTGACATGTCCAGTCTGACAGTGTGCCACCATCTGGTGGTCAAATGATAAAGAGCATATTGTGGCCATCCTGTGAAAAACATTTATCTGTCAACTTTTAAGAAAAACAGCTTTGTTCAAATCTTGTGCAGGGGGAGTATAAGAACATAAAATACAAACTACTAATACATTGCAAACATACTGTACATGACAATTGTAAATGAAGTTAATACAAAAAAGCAAATACTGAAATACATTATATTAGATGACCCTGTCCCTAACCAATAGGAAGGATACATGGTACATGGTGTGTTCATGCACTACAGTAGATGAAAAGGAAGTATTCTACTGGGCCATTTTATTTAAAACTATAGAATACTCACCAACATGCAAAATGATTTATACAAATAAAATGCTAAATAAAACTAATTATGCCGCCTTTTTAGAGCAACATGAAGTGATTTTTTGGGGGGAGTGGAACCAGTTTTAAACAGTTTTTTTTTTTTTGCTGATAACAGCTACCTGCTGCATCTGGAAACGAGGTTGATGACAGCCTGAGCATGAACCAAATCAGTAAAGTTGCAGACCATAAAACAAAAACAATGAGATAAAAGACACTGAAATGCTCCATAGGGGAACTACAGGGTCAGCTGATAATTCTCTGTGGGTTTGTCACTACTAGTAACCCTTTTCACATTATATGTAGTCATTTGAACCATTGTTAATATAAAAATATTGATTAGTGCAGCTATAGATAGTAACTAATAGAAATTCTTGATTGACATTTAAAGACCTAAAGATCTAAAGGTTCTGAAATACTAGATAGTGAGCTTTTAGGGATTTGTTTTGAAATACAACTTTTCTACTCCATTTCTTAGCTTTCAGGATAAAAGTTGTGTGAGGCCATTCTTGTCCCACCTTTCGTGCCACCCACAAACAAGGTCAGTGTTGTAGGTGACCTGCATATCAATGTGATTTGTAATTGTACTCTCACTTTTACTGAAAGGAATTACATGTGTATAAAGGAAAACTGGGATTCATGCTACACTACTGTACAGTATATAAGGCAAAGCTGCTGTTCACCAGTGAAAGGTCCATTCTGACTCATCTAGAGAAATGTGTAATTAGGTCTAAAGGTGTGTAGCAAGTGATGTGAAGTGATTTGAATCACTTGAAGGTTGTACTTCCTTAAGAAGAAAGAAGTTTTTTTTATGAATTTGGTGTAGGCAGGGTGGATCTTTTCACATGAAGTCCACCATGTGGGTGGAAGCTGTTGTGGGGGCTGTGATCTCACAAAGGCAGCTTTTCCGCCAACCAATCCCTCACTAGCTGTTTGGATGATAGCCCAGCCCCCTCAGATCGCCCTCCTCCTCTCTCTCTCTCTCTCTCTCTCTCTCTCTCTCTCTCTCTCTCTCTCTCTCTCTCTCTCTCTCTCTCTCTCTCTCTCTCTCTCTCATGTTTGTGTCATGCACACACAAACCTCTCAGTCTCTCTCACATACACACACTTCATGCTCCGTCATAGTAGGAATTTTCCACTCAGCAGCAGGAGAACATTGCAGCCAGCTGCGCTGTCAATTGCAGGATATGGTCGAATCTCAAAGACTGTTTGCAGACACCCTTTTTCTTCCAACCTGCTTTTCCTGGCTTTTTCCTCATGTTCATAACTACACGCATGCACACAACCGCAGGTACACAAAGCACATGATGTACTGTACATAGTCCATGCATTTCAGCCAGCAGCATAACTCTTGATTTTCATCTCTGTTTGTACTCTATTCCTTGTAAACATAAAAGAACTTTACACAAACATGAACATGTGTGTTTACCACGACAGCTGAGCAGAAGAATGCAAATCCAAGTATTGGGACCCAAGGGAGACAGGACGGCCTACTAATAAACCCCCCCCCCCCCGTACACTCTCCTTCCAAAGAATCTATGTAAGATTCTTTGGTTAAGCTCCAACAGTAGCTCTCTTTTTTTCTCTTCTCATCTCTATTTCTCAGTCCATCTAATCCTCACAGTCTCTCCCTCTTTTGTGTCATCACCACTCACCATAGAAATCATGTATAAACTCTTGAAAAGATCAGCTATGTACATGTAGCATGTGTTCTGTATACGTTGGAGGTCTCTTATATAAGTGTGAGTCCACCTCCTCCCCTTCATGTTGCCCATACATTTCCCTGCTTCCTCTCAAATCAGGTCAGGTGAGGACGGCAGAGTGAGAGAACTGCTGTGGTCAGGTGAGGACAGCATTGAAAATATATAAACATTATCTTGGAAGCCTACACCACTTTTAATTTTAATTATATCCCCTACAGTGACTGTGTTTACATTGCTTCATTTACTTTGTGATACAGAGTGACTGGGCTACACACATACATAGAACGAGAGTTACACACAGGTAACTTATTATTTTGCCATTAATTTTTTTCCCCCAGTTTGGTGTGGAAGAACTTGACTGGGCTACACAAAGCCCCAACCTCAACCCCATCCAACACCTTTGGGATGAACTGGATCGGTGACTCTGAGCCAGACCTGATCATCCAACATCAGTGTTGGACCTCACTGATGCTCTTGTGGCTGAATGGGAGCAAATCCCTGCAGCCAGGTTCCAAAATCTGGTGGAGAGACTGAAACCAGAAGAGTGGAGGCTGTGATAGCAGCACAGTAATGCTCATGGTCTCTCAATCACATAATGTTTTGGCCATGTAGTGTATATGCTCTGAACTTTTGGCAGTACTTTTATATTAATCTTAGCTGCAAAAGGATTACATAAATGTGGGGTGTTTATTAACACTTGAGTTACTTCATGACTTATAGTAAAAACGTATTTTTCTTTACAAAGACAGTACCCAAAAGCAGCTAAATCAATTCCAGATTGTATTTTTAACAGTACAAGGGGGGTGAAGTCTTGCAAAATAAAAAATGCATTGACTTGGAAAAGATTATGTGGGACTTCTGAGAAAAGCGACCTCCTGGGATGGAAGTTTCTCCGTGAGAATCCATTACTGCCTAAGTCAACATAGAAAGCCATAAAAATGTAAAATGTATGCTTTTAAAGAAGCTAGAGTGGGGATGTGAGAAATAACAAGTGAAGCAAAAAATAATGACCAAAGATTACAGAGGTTCAGTGCTCATCTAGTGTAACATGTAGCATGCAGACATAATCTCAAAGGTTAACTCCTTCTTAAAATGATTAAATATCAAAGGTTGTGTCAACATGAAAATCATGCAAGAACTTATGTCTCTTGATCAGGAATTAAGCAGTAGTCTGTTGAATAAGTGGTATGTTTATGGGATGGGTAATGAGGATTAAATTTAATAAGAAGATTAGAGGTAGGGGGTCTGAGAGGAGAGAGCCAACTAGACACTGATAGAGGGAAATATGTAAACAGACAGAGGGCTGTGTGTGTGTGCGGGTGGGGGGTGAAGGAGTTGAGGATGTCCTCGAGGCATATGGAAGGTTATTCAAGGACGAGGGGAGGAAGGATGTCTCCCATGTCCTGTATTCCAGCATGTACTCCCAACATAAACACCATACACCTTATACAATATATTATAATGACAGCACATACAAAGTGATACAATATGCAGTTTTGATTTACTGGTCCACACTTCTCTTTCAGTAAAACACTTCCAAGTCTCCATGAGTCAAAAACCTGTTAGTGAATACAAAACCATGAATCATGACTGTATGTAGTGACACTTTGCATACTGGCTAAGATAAAAATAGAGATAAAGTCATAGTGGAAGCCTGAGCTAAGTGCTCAAGATTGCATGGAGTGATTCATTACTATAAACTTATAGTAGAAGCCAGAGTTCATATATCTTGTGTAATTTTTAAATCTGTTTTGGCTCACCGCTTTGTTTCTTGTGACTCCTAGTAAGAATTTGGTATACACTACATGGCCAAAAGTATGTGGATTCCTGAAAATTATGTATTATTATATATGATAATTGTAATTGTTTAACATCTCATTCCAAAACCATGGGCATTAATACAGTATGGTGCCATAGCAGCCTCCACGCTTCTGGGAAGGTTTCGGGACCTGGTTGCAGAGATTTGCTCACATGAGAGCATTAGTTAGGTCAGGAACAAATGGGGGACAATCCATTCCAAAGGTGTTGGATGGGGTTGAGGTCAGGGGTTTTTTTTTGTGCAGACCAGTCAAGCTGGGAAAACCATTTCTTTATGGGCCTCGTTTTGTGCATGGGGGCATTCCCCAAAAAGTTGCCACAAAGTTTGAAGCACACTGCTGTCTAAAATATCAGTGTATGCTGTAGCATTAAGATTTCACTTAATTGGAACTAGCCCAAACCATGCAAATCAGCACAAGATCAAAAGTACACATGTCCACATACTTATGGCCCTATAGTGAGGTTCACTTGTGTCACATTTGAGCAAAATGGATTGAGCAACAAGCTTTTTCTACGTCTAAAATATGTAAAACTCATCGGTTAATAAATAATAATAATTAATTGCACTGTAACAAATGATTTAGGCTACACTAGACATAATGTAGCTCTTGCTGTGCATCCCAAGGGCCATAGCTAGATGTCTAGGCCTACAGAACATGAAACATAAACCAATACATGAGTTAAGTTGTACATGTTTTTGGACACAATTGTATAGGATGTTGCACTCAATCATATTTTGTCAAAATCTGATAAAATGTGCATTAAACATTTACACGAGCCATATACAATTCATAAAACAAAGATCAGGAGCCTAATAATGAGAAACATATATAGGCAATATCTTTATTTCACTTTGTGTTTAACTGATATACCTCAGAGATGCTTTTGATTTGATTGATCACTTTTATAAAATACAGATTGTTACAGCCTGCTGCCAAAACACAAATTGATATTTCACAGTAAAAACCGCACATGCGGAGTCCCAAGTGGCGTTATTGTAAATTTATTGTTAGAAACTTTAGCGCCATCGTGCGGCTCGTAGGAGCAAGACTGGCAACCCCTACATGGTTTCGTCATGATGACGAGCCGGAGCCTCGATGGGGTGAACCAATAGCGAAGCACGTACGACATAAAGGTGGAAGTTGCTCACATTCAATATGTCTGCTGGCGTCTACTTTTCCTGAACAAAACAACACTCGTGGAGAATGGCAAACGGTGGAGTTGACGAGCTATCGCAGCTTGAATATTTGTCTTTGGTGTCCAAGGTCTGCACGGAGCTTGACAACCATCTGGGAATAAGTGACAAAGATTTAGGTGTGTATTTTGTGGCCGAGAACACCCGGACGAAAAATCCTAGCTAACTAGCTGTAGTTAGCTAGCTAACTACAGTTTTATCTGTTAACACCGTAAACTGCATGTTTTTCAAACAGATCAAGTATTTTCCGGACTGTTGTCCCCCGTTAACTAGATACGTGGGCTTGTAATAACATCAAACATTGCTAGAATCGATGTTTCGTGTTTTTTCAACGCTGCATAAACTGCGACTTAGCGTTAGCTAGCTAACTTTACTCCTAATGTCCTGTCCACTGATAATTTGTTGTTTCATTGCTTCGCAGCTGAATTTGTCATCGACCTTGCTGAAAAACAGCCGACCTTTGACGGATTCAAAGCTCTTTTGCTCCAAAATGGAGCCGAATTCACAGTAAGTTCAACGCTAAACGCTGCATTAACAGTCATAAAGTGATGTAAGCTAACGTTAACAGTACTTGGTAACAAATCAGTGTTGTTGTGTTCATTGTAGGATTCTCTCATCGGTAATTTGCTCAGGCTCATTCAGACTATGCGACCTCCATCCGAAGCATCTACGAGTAAAGGTTAGTTGATGTAACTTTTGAGCTGTCAAAGCATTAATTTACTTTAGTTAAACATATCAACTGTACATTAGTGTGTGTGTGTGTGTGTGTATATAATTTTTTTTTTCAATATAGGTAATAGTTTCTATGCTATATAGGGGAACATTTTATTTTGGCATTGTGACGATTAAAAATAGTATTGGGTACTGCTTAGGTTGATCTCCATTCAGAGCCAAAATGCATATTTTACCCATAGAGACATTTTCCCCCAAAATGCTGTGTAATAGCATATTTACTTGTATGTTTTCTATATTTGCACTGTTTAACTGCTACTTCTCTGTGGTCCTCTTGTACAATGACATATGGTGTGTCCTCATCATTCTACTTTGGGAATAATCAACACTACAATTAATGAATAACCGTTGATTTTCAGCCTCTGAGGCTTTGGTCAAGCCGAAGACAGAAAAGGAGAAGCTGAAGGAGTTATTTCCTGCACTGTGTAGACCAAATGATCCAGCACCAAAGGTACATGGCTTTAACACATTATTTGTAGGTGGTATCTGTTTGACTGCACAAGCATAGTTTTGTCATAGGAGAAGCTGGTCTTGACTCTCCTCTTCATAATCAATCTGTCAATACATCCTTACGAGGAGAACACTGTGATTAAATGGGATGAGAGGACATGATGTGATTGTCCATGATTGATGCCAGCTTGAAACAAACCCATTGAAAATCTATGATTCCTCACAAGCCAGGTGGGATGCCTGCCTTTGGACACAAAAAGTTTGCTGATTTACCACCACTGAGCTCTTGATTATGCCTTGCACTGTGTGCCTTAAAGGTGGGGTATGCGATTCTGGAGAAATCCAATATTATGACAAATACCATGATTTAGAACGAACAACGACACAGCAAGTAATGTAACTAATGTTAGCTAGGTTGTGGGTTAGCAAACTGTCGCTACAGTTGCTGCTGTAAAGCTAACATGCAGAGAGGAGGAGACGTTTCCCAGAGCCAGTGAACCAGTTCCAGACAGCGATATTCATAACTCTCCTGCTGCTATAGCTAACATCACAACAGCAGCATATGTTACCTGACATACAAATCATGGCTGTAATAGTGTTGTGTGGCTTGGTCCGAGCCATTTTTTTTCCTTTCCAATTTACAGAGCCAGGGCTGTGTACACACACCAGATTTTTTTTTTTTTTTTTTTTTTTTTTTCACGCATACACAGAACGGACAGCTAGCGGACCGTGAGGAGATATTAATGTTAATATTTACTGATTTGGAGGAGGGGAAAAAAAGTGTATTGGATTAGAATCGCATACCTCACCTTTTTAATTATGTGAAAACAAATATTGTTTTTTATACTAGTATGTCCAATACTAGTATACAAAACCAGCACTCCGATCAAGATGTTTGGAGAAAAAAGCACGGTGTTCTGGAGAAGAGTTGTGGGACATGTTTTTAATTTTGATGGACTTGCATTGAGGCTCACAGTAGTCTGCAACTCGCTGTGTGTGTGTGTGTGTGTGTGTGTCCCCTCAAAGTTAGAAATAGATGATAATGTGCCTGAAGCATAATGCAGTGTTCGCCTTAGAGTTGCCATATTTACAAAACCCATGAACTCCTAACATTGTTCAAGCCTGTAGTTAAATTTAATATTGAAATCAGATATATATCTTTTTATGTTATTGTGAAATAATATAAAATTATAAAAATTTGATAGGAAAACTAATCAAAGATGTTGCAGTGAAAGTTGGATGGTAGTATGCTGCTAATTTATTTGTATGATTGACTTTATCAGAAGCTACTAGATGAAGATGATGTGAAAGTAGCAGCTGATGCCATGAAAGAGCTGGAGATGTTTATGCCCAGTGTCAGTGGGACAGACTCCAAAAGCAGCAAGAGCAGGTAAGACGACTAACGACACTGGTCACGTTTTTACATGCCTTCATGAAATAGAAATTTTACATGTAAGTGATGTTTGCTTTAAAGGAAACGAAAATACCAAAACCAGCAAATATTTACTTCTATTGTGAAGTTGTTTTTTTTTAATTTAAACTATTTTAAAAATGTTTTATTACATGTCAGCAGTAGCTTGTGATGTTTACTTTTGTGTACTTTTTACACCTATTTTGGAAGGTCAGAAAAGAGCAGACGCCACAGCCGAAGTCGCAGCAGAAGCAGAGACAGAGACCGATACAGAGACCGCGACCGAGACAGAGATCGGGAGAAGGACAGGAAGAGACGGCATCGTTCTCGCTCCAGGTCCAGGTCTCGCTCCAAAGACCGTGATCGGCACAGAGAGAGAGACAGAGACAGAGATCGTGGCAAAAGAAGAGACAAATCTTCCCGCTGGACTGAGCGGTCACCTAGCCCCAAAAAAGACCAAGAAAGAGACTCTGACCGCTGGAAGGACAAACATGTGGACCGCCCTCCCCCAGAGGAGCCTTCTGTTGGTGACATCTACAACGGCAAAGTCACCAGTATCATGCAGTTTGGATGCTTTGTTCAGCTGGAGGGATTAAGGTCAGTAAAGTGCTATTAATACAACATTGACCTAACCTTAGGGTGGCAGTTTAGCCTACTGGTTACTAATGAAACAATATTTTATTTGTCCCAGTCAAAAACATAAATTCTGTAAATTGATGCAACTGTTCAGGTCTGTGCTCAGGTTTTGTAAGTATTCCTATGGTGTATGGTGCATACATTGTGCATAAGTTAACAGTAAGGAACTGTATTTTTCTGTCTGATTCTGTTAGTAAGGTCAGCCATGTTGTTCTCTGTATGTAGGAAACGATGGGAGGGTTTGGTCCACATTTCCGAACTGCGTAGAGAGGGCCGTGTGGCCAACGTGGCTGATGTTGTCAGCAAAGGCCAAAGAGTCAAGGTCAAGGTGCTCTCATTCACTGGCTCGAAGACCAGCCTCAGTATGAAGGTAAGAAGAACAGACAACAACTTATTGAACAGATTTATGTGAAGTTAATCTGAATAGAATAAATGAATTGAAATGTGTGTGTGTAGAATTCAGAAGGAAGATTTTCAGATTTCTTTGTGTGACCCAGGTTGGAAAATAGAGATCTTGATAGCAGCATTGGTGTTTAATTAATTTAAATGAATTGTGTGTGTGTGTGTGTGACTTTCTCTGACTTTCCCATGTGCAATATTTGGACAGTATATTTGGAAATGCTACGTTTTACCATCATGGGATCTTCTCTGACTGTTATTCCCTGAATTGTCAGTATGTAAATGGCCTTATTTTTTCCTCCTTTCTTTGCCAGGATGTGGACCAGGAGACAGGAGAAGACCTCAACCCCAACAGGAGGAGGAACGTAGGCCCAGACGGAGGGGAGGAGATCTCCATGAGGAACCCCGACCGGCCGAGCAACCTGAACCTGGGCCACGCCCCTGAGCTGGAGCAGGACGACACCCTGGAGCGCAAGAGGCTCACCAAAATTTCCGACCCAGAGAAGTGGGAGATCAAACAGGTGGGTCTATAAGAGTATGATTTTCTGCACACATTCAAGGTGGCAGAGCTGCGTAAATCTTTGAGGAAAACACAGAAGGCCTTTGAAGGTGTATTTTATCACATGCAAATACTCATGCTCTTTGTCTGCCCTCAGATGATTGCTGCCAACGTCTTGTCCAAAGAAGAGTTCCCTGATTTTGATGATGAGACAGGGATCCTTCCTAAAGTTGATGATGAAGAGGGTAAGAAACTAATTGTTTTCCACCCATCACAGAACCAGTTTAACACAATATTTTTTACTAGTGTGTTTCTTCAGTAAAACCCATACAAAGTTTCTTGTGCCTATACAAAATGCTGTTAAGCATGTCTAAAGTTGTAATAAAACAAATGAAAAGATTGTAACACATGATTATTGTCAGTGTTTTTTCTGACAGCGAATACACAAACAAATCCGCTTTAGCCATGCTAGCGCTGTGTCTCTAATGGATAACATTGTCGGTCAACCCTTTTCGTCCAGAATGAAATATCTCAATAACTCTTGGATGGATTTTCATACAATTTGGTACAGACATTTATGATACCCAGAGGGTGAATTGCAATAACTTTAGTGAACCCTTAATTTTTCATGTAGTGCCACCATCAGGTCACCATTTTCATTTATCCAATACTTTGGTTTATGACCAAATAACTGAAAAAAAACTAATGACATTCACATCAGCCTCAGCTGTACTTTGTGTTTATTGCTAATTAGTAACTGTTAGCATGCTAAGCCAGTTAACATAGTGAACACTATACCCGCTAAACATCGGCATGTTAGCATGCTGGCGTTAGCATTTAGCTCAAAGCACCATACATGGCTGTAGACTCCTAGTCTTGTGTCTTCATTACATTTTTATGAAATATGACTTGGAGTGGACTGCTTGCTCATTGATCTTGTTCACTGCCATTCAGATGAAGATTTGGAAATTGAGCTGGTTGAAGAGGAACCCCCGTTCCTGAGGGGACACACCAAACAAAGCATGGACATGAGCCCTGTCAAGATTGTCAAGGTACAGTATCTTGCTAAATACACAGACGACATGAGAACTCAATTGAAATATTCAGTTTAGTTTAGACTTTCTTACTTTTGACACTTATTGAACAATTAAATGTCAAATTTCATCTGCTATGTCATTGTCAACTTAGGGAAGATGCTGAAATATTTAGTAGAACAGTTATTAGAACAGAGTTGATTAATCATTTACTGTATAATCAATCATTTGTTTATCTAACTGACTTAGGAGCTGTTCAACACACATTTTCAGTGAATGTAACTATACACAGCATCCATAGCTTAATAAAATGTACATTTAAGTGACATGGTCCTGTGTTTCCCCCTGCTCATAGAATCCAGATGGCTCTCTGTCTCAAGCAGCCATGATGCAGAGCGCTCTGGCTAAGGAGAGACGAGAGCTGAAGCAGGCTGCACGAGAGGCAGAGATGGACTCCATCCCCATGGGGCTGAATAAACACTGGGTCGACCCGCTGCCAGACGGTTAGAAATCCATTAGATGTGCACATTAAGTAATTACTAAGTCACAGATGTTGTTGATGAAGTATGATTTGGTAGACAGCATCCCCCAGGCTTGCCAGTACTGGAGATGGGTATCTGGCTTCCTGCAGCCCCATATCTGGCCAGATGAAATAGTCTTGCCATGGTTCAGTGTGCTTGTATGCCCTCCGTGGCCCCCGGTGGTCTAGAGAGTTTCCAAGGGTGGTCATTATCCTGCCATAACTGTGCAGATCTGGCAGTGACGCAGCTATAGATGTGATGAGATTTTAGTTTAAGTGTTAAAAATAGACTGTTTTTTTTTCTTCATTATCAAGCACACTTCTACTCCTCTTTTACAGCTGATGGTAGGCAGATTGCAGCCAATATGAGAGGCATTGGCATGATGCCCAATGACATCCCGGAGTGGAAGAAGCATGCTTTTGGAGGCAACAAGGCCTCCTATGGAAAGAAGACCCAGCTCTCCATCCTGGAGCAGAGGGAGAGCCTGCCCATCTACAAGCTGAAGGAGCAGCTCATTCAGGTTTGTCACAGCAAAACCCAAAGGAAGACTTTTCAGAGATTAGGTTGGATGCTTCATATGGGAGTTTATAATTGATTCTGATTAGGATCTTTTGAAAATGTGATCATCCTTAATGAGCAGATGTTGATGCTTAAGTACATTTATGCTTTGAAATTCACTGAATGGAAACATCTGCCAAATGTAAATTACCAGGTTTCTTCATTTTTGTTTAATTTGCCTTTCTCTGGTGCTGACGATGTACGATATCAAACAACCCCTACAGAAATGTGGCTAAAGGATACAGTAACAATACCACAGTATAGGTGGTTGCGTCTGTAGTATCATTCTTCTGTTGGCATTTTCTTTACACGTCATAGTTTTATTTCTTTAAAAAAAGATACAATGGGGAATGGCTGCCATTCAAGCGCCAGTATGTAACATTTTCTCTCTGTGTTAATCTGTCACAGGCTGTTCATGACAACCAGATCCTGATTGTGATCGGAGAGACAGGGTCTGGTAAGACCACACAGATTACTCAGTACCTTGCGGAGGCAGGTTACACCACCAGGGGGAAGATTGGCTGTACGCAGCCCCGTCGTGTGGCTGCCATGTCAGTGGCCAAGAGAGTGTCTGAGGAGTATGGTTGCTGTCTAGGACAAGAGGTGAGTGATCCATCCGTTATGGTGCTCCCATTTGATAATGCTAAGATTGCAGCGTTGATATTTTGTAATAGCTTAGTTTAATCTCCCGAGGACTAATATAAATATTTTTTTGGTCCAGGTGGGTTACACCATCCGTTTTGAGGACTGCACCAGCCCAGAGACGGTGATCAAGTACATGACAGACGGTATGCTGTTGAGAGAGTGCCTGATCGACTCTGAATTGGGCCAGTACGCCATCATCATGTTGGATGAAGCTCACGAGAGGACAATCCACACTGATGTTCTCTTTGGTTTGCTCAAGAAGGTAAGCAAGATGAGGAGAGGCTTGTGTATTCATACATACAGGGAAAATTGTGACCGGTAAGTAGAAGAGACGCTGAGGTTTTTTTTTTTTTGTCTGTCTCAGACTGTACAGAAACGCACGGACATGAAGCTGATTGTAACATCGGCTACACTGGATGCTGTGAAGTTCTCTCAGTATTTCTATGAAGCGCCCATCTTCACAATCCCAGGAAGAACTTATCCAGTGGAGGTTCTCTACACCAAAGAACCTGAGACAGACTACCTGGATGCCAGTCTCATCACAGTCATGCAGATTCATCTAACAGAACCTCCAGGTATGATTTTAAAATCTTGAAAATACACAGGTGTTCTTTTCCCCTGTAGACCCTAACATCAGTCCATGTCAAAATCCGTCTTTCCCTTGTCTCTGTCCAGGTGACATCCTGGTGTTTTTGACCGGACAGGAAGAGATCGACACCGCCTGTGAGATACTGTATGAGAGAATGAAGTCACTGGGGCCTGATGTTCCTGAACTGATTATTCTGCCAGTTTATTCTGCCCTGCCCAGTGAGATGCAGACCAGGATCTTTGACCCTGCACCCCCAGGCAGCAGAAAGGTGTCTACATTTAACAGTAATCTTTCAAACACATGGGAATATACGTATCTTTTAAGTTCCCGTTGCAAAATTGCATTGTACCTAAAATGGTCCATTACAATATCTGTATCTATTTATGGTCTGTTTGATGCATGGTAGTCCAAACGTATGCTAGTTCTGGAAATTATGTCATTGCTATTTTTGTTATCTTTCTGCACTACTGATATAAATGGTCACTGGTATGAAATGTCCTGCAAAATATTCAGTCAATAGTCTTTGTGTATGGTGGTAAAATGTATCAAGAATAGGCCCAGGCTGAGTTTAATAGGCAATGATCTTGGCACAAAAAATTGTATGTATATTTGTTTGAAAGAAACGTGGAATAATCTTATTTTTTCCCCTTAGGTGGTCATTGCCACAAACATTGCAGAGACATCTCTGACCATTGATGGAATCTATTATGTTGTGGATCCTGGCTTTGTCAAGCAAAAGGTCTACAACTCTAAGACTGGCATTGACCAGCTGGTGGTGACTCCCATCTCACAGGTATAGTATTGTTGTGATGCACTTAATATTGTAGGAGAACAATACCAAATGTTTCCTGATATTTCAGCATGTGTAATTGAAGCAATTGGCCAGCTTACTGAATTGTCTTAAAATGTCTGTTTTCAATTTTAGGCCCAGGCCAAGCAGAGGGCAGGTCGAGCCGGCAGAACAGGCCCAGGGAAGTGTTACAGGCTCTACACAGAGAGAGCCTACAGAGATGAGATGCTAACGACTAACGTGCCTGAGATCCAGAGAACCAACTTGGCCAGCACTGTGCTGTCTCTGAAGGTAAACAGTCACCCTGCAACCAACATGTTAGGCTTACTTCTTATCCTATACAGAATGTGATCTTTTGCTGTTTAGGGTGACCAGCAGGTAGAAACGTAGCTTAGATATCAAAGGAATGGAGCAAGTATGTATTTGGAGATCACTGAGTAGCTTTTATTGCCGCATGAGACATAGAGTGTATTTAAGTGAAGTCACAGGCAGTGTGTATACAGGCCCAAAATATGTGCATGTTTCATGTTTCTAGTATAATGCCACTTTATCAGTCACATAAAATTACTTTGTCACATAAATTGAAACACATAGTCACACCTAATTTAAGCATCTTATGCATCATGTTTTCCGATACTCATTATTTATCAAAGTAATGATAGTTTTAAGATTATGGCCGGGCCAGCTGGATTTATTTGGCTTTAAGAAGTAATTAGTTCATCAAGGAGAATTCACATCTCTTGGGTACAGGTTTGCAGTGCAGTAGCATTTGAGTATAGTAAAAAACCAAAAGTTAAGCAGCTAAACTTTCTCAGCCTTTAGGTTTTAATTAAAACCATTAACATACTACATTGGTATAATTTTTTTTCTCCTATATTTATGTTTCCTCCACCAGGCCATGGGCATCAATGACCTCCTGTCTTTCGACTTCATGGACGCTCCTCCCATGGAGACTCTGATCACAGCCATGGAGCAGCTCTACACTCTGGGAGCTCTGGATGATGAGGGTTTACTCACACGGTTGGGAAGAAGGGTGAGGAGTGCTTATTCTTGGTGGTTTCTCTCAGCTGCAAAGACGAAGAGAATAAATCTATATCAAATCACATTTATGCACTTTGTTTTTTAAATAAACTAAATTTGTATCAGTGCAGGTCCGTGTGTGGTTACTCTCTTATGCCTCTCTTAGTTTCTTCTCTTATGCCCTTCACTTTTCCCCTTGTTGTCTTTTTTAGCAATGCTCCAATTGACTATAAATCTGTCTTCTAGATGGCTGAGTTTCCTCTGGAGCCGATGCTGTGTAAGATGTTGATCATGTCCGTCCACCTGGGCTGCAGTGAAGAGATGCTCACCATCGTGTCAATGCTGTCTGTGCAGAACGTCTTCTACAGGCCTAAGGTATGCCGCCGCTAAACTTTATATTCAATATGACTTAATGTTTTTTCTGAGTGGGCAGTTTTCTAATATAATTGAAGATGCAGGTCAAACTTCATTATGATCATGGGGAGTGTTTTTTATTTTTGTTGATTAGGGATACAACATTGCTGTGCTTGTCACAGTCCTTGGAAACTAATAAATGGATATTTACACTTATAAGTTTTGATTTTGCTCTGTGTCTATGCATAAAGTAAAAAACAGCTTAAAGTTCATTATAACAGACAGTTTAGCATATGTTTGTTTTGTTTGTGGAACAAACATTTTTAAAGTAGTTCTCGTTTTGTTTAATAATTAATTGTTGTCTCTGGGTTTTGCACTCAGGCAGGCACAGAACAAGTTGAAAGACATGTTGGCAGTTAATAAATTTGCCTTTCTTTGCTTTTTTAAAATTCTACTTGAGTTAATTTATCATCTCGTGACAGTTTGTCTACTCATCATTTGAACTTCATTTTCCCTGTGTGAAGATCCAATCATTACAATGTTAATTTTTTTTCTCATTCGTTTATTTCTTTTTCTTGTGTTAAAGGACAAGCAGGCCTTGGCTGACCAGAAGAAGGCAAAGTTTCACCAACCTGAAGGTGATCACCTGACCCTGCTGGCGGTCTACAACTCTTGGAAGAACAACAAGTTCTCCAACCCCTGGTGTTATGAGAACTTCATCCAGGCTCGCTCCCTGCGCAGAGCCCAGGACATCCGCAAACAGATGCTGGGTATCATGGACAGGTATAATTGTCAAGATGACAAGGCAGAACCACAATACATGTTAGCAACTGAGTCTGAAATAACATGAACATCTTTCTGGTTTCTCATGAACTTGCTCTTTTCTCTTCAGGCATAAACTGGATGTGGTATCTTGTGGCAAAGCCACAGTACGGGTCCAGAAAGCCATCTGCAGTGGCTTCTTCCGGAATGCAGCCAAAAAGGATCCTCAAGAGGGCTACCGCACCCTTATAGACCAGCAAGTTGTATACATCCACCCCTCCAGTGCTCTGTTCAACCGCCAGCCTGAGTGGTACGACAGCAACTCAGTTCGACCTTTTATCAGTCAACCACGAAATAAATGTCCTTTTTATAATAGTTAATTTCTCTTATCCTCAGGGTTGTGTACCATGAGTTGGTGCTGACCACCAAGGAGTACATGCGGGAGGTGACCACCATCGACCCTCGCTGGCTGGTGGAGTTTTCACCTGCCTTCTTCAAAGTGTCCGACCCCACACGTCTCAGCAAGCAGAAGAAACAACAGCGCCTTGAGCCTCTGTACAACCGTTACGAGGAACCCAACGCTTGGAGAATCTCTCGTGCCTTCAGACGGCGTTGATGTGTGTGACATCACAAATACAAAACAAAAGTGTTTAGACAGTGATGATAAAGTCGGCTGCATTGTCCTGTACCAGCACAGGTGGTTAGTTTTTGTCATCACTACTACACTTCAAGCTGTGTATTCACTCCTTTTTAAATTTGTACACATTTTCCCCCAGAAGTTCCTAAATTAACCTGTCTGTCGGGGTTTGGGTGGAAATTTTAGTGTCTATATTTTAGAAAACCCATAGCTATTTACTTTTCATAGCACTAATGCAGGAACAAAAAGAAAATTTCCATATCTGTCCTTTTGAGACAGCAGTTATAAAGATAATCTTCTTTGAGGAGAATCTGCAAAACAGTGGACTATTTAATTTGACTCTGTAAATTGCAAAAGCATAATGTTATGCCTAAATAAGGACCTGATAGAATCGTAATGGGCCTTTATGTTTCAGTAGTCCATACTTTAGTGTCAGACCACAAGGACGGAAGTACATATATGTTCGATTTTGTACTATAACTGGGACTAGTTTCACTTGTCTGTGTATCTGAAACTGTTGCTTTGCTATACTTGCCAGTGGAACTATCAGAGTGTGTCCTCATTAAATGCTACATTTTCTTAAGTCTGTGTGATATTGTTGTGAACTTTCAAGTGGATGGAAAGGTACAGTAGATACAGACATTTTATTGTTCTGAGAGGGAGATTGTGGTGTAGCTGTCCGTTTGTCCGAGCCACACAAAAAAGTAAACAAATAAAACTAAGATGTTTGAATGGGAAAATTTCAAAAATGACAAATAAAACAACCACTTGGAACACTCTTTAAACCTGATGTAATAGGTTTGAATGTTAATATATTATGTTAAATTGTGGTATTCTCTATGGATATAGTAAAATATTAAAGGGCCATCACTAGCCACATCAGTCATAGCAACATGTTATAGTTGTTTCACATATAAACAATTCCTGATAAACAAATGTGCCTGCTCTGAGCAAATACCCACTCAAAACATTGTATATGAAAAATGTGTCAGGCAAAAAAAAAAAATTGCCATGGAAATGCCCAACTCTGAAATCAAATCCAAAATTATGCAACACTATGCCACTCATTTCCACTTGAACTTTTATTCTGTTCAAATAAATAAAACTAGCAATATGACAATGTTAAAATACTCTGTTACAAGAAAAAGTCTTGAATTCAAGATGTTAGATAAGTAAGTTATAAAAGCACACTGAAGCTCACTGCAGAAAAATGTCGTTTAGATTGTTCATACTGATGCATTTATGTGTAAGCAGCATTTTAATGTTGCAGCTGGTCGAATGAGAATAAATGTTATACCTTTGGGTAGTATAATTTACAACAATGCATTGTATTTAAGTTATCGTGTTTTGTATGTAAAACCCTTCATTTGAAAAGTAACCAGTTACTTTAGCCATCAAATGAATGTAGTAGAGTAAAAAGTACAATATAAGCGTCTGAGATGTAGTAGAGTATAAGTCTAAAGTAGCATGTAATGGAAGAGTAAAGTACGAATACCTCAAAATTGCACTTAAACAGTACTTGAGTGAATGCACTTAGTTATTCAACCACAAGGTTTTTATGTGTGAACTGTAAATATTGTTATCTGCCTGTTGGCCGGTAGGGGGCAGCAGCAGTGAAACACATCGTGGAAGCTCAAACTAAAGAAGGCGAAGTAGAACCACTTCCTGGTCATATTAAAATAAACAAGAGAAATGGCTGCTTTAGACGAAATAAAACGTCTTGAATATTTATCTTTGGTGTCAAAGGTGTGCACGGAGTTGGAGAATCATCTGGGAATAAGCGAAAAAGATCTGGGTAACGTTACGTTACATGACAGCATTGTTTTCTCATCTACATTGCTAGCTAACTTGCCATTGCTTGATAAGAAACAGGATAATGTTAATTGTATTAATTGTACTAAATTAGCATGAATAGCTAAACACGAGTTGCTGTTTTGCAGCTGAATTTATTATCAGTCTGGCCGAAAAACACCCAACATTTGAGGAATTCAAAGCAGTTCTGTCTGAAAATGGAGCAGATTTTACAGTAAGTGTGCAGCTAAACAAACACCTTCACTTTCTTTGTTGCTGTTGCATTGTGTTTTCACACTAAACCCATATTTATTTTTTCAGGATACCCTTACTGGTAATTTACTTAGACTTATTCATACCATGCGGCCCTTACCATCTACAAGTAAAGGTACAGAGACCTTTAATATATTTTATGTAATAATACCTTATGTTTACAGCTGTAGGTCTATTGTTAAATAGTCTCTTCTCTATTGTGAATGCCAGCTCATCAGCCAGAGGTCAAGGCAAAGAGTGAGAAAGACAAGATGAAAGAGAAATACCCTGCTCTATGTAAACCAGATGCTCATGTGTGGATGGTAAGGCTCATTTGATGACACTTTCTTCAAAAAGGATGACAGGCAATTAAAGCATTCTTCTCTCATTTTCATTTAAACCTTTTTATCTGCCTCTAAAGTAAAATACAAATCTTTGTCAGTGGCAAAATCAGCAATGGCATGAATTTTCAGAGGCTACTGCTGTTTGTAGTATTTATGGGGTTATGGAGCTGTTGTCACTAATTATTACTTCTCCATCAGATTCCACCACGCCACACAGATAAAGATGATGAGCAGGTTGCTGCAGCAGCCATGAAGGAGCTGGAGATGCTTATGCCTAACTTCTGTGGAACAAGCTCTGATAACGGGTAATTAAAAAACGGGTTTTGTCCCAAAAGTGGATACCTGCCTGGAAGTAGCGCTTCTCAATGGGAGTAAAAATTGGACTTCTTTTTCTCATTTGCTCGTCAGGTCAGTAAAGCCTTTGCACAGTGACAGAGGTCGAGACACAGACAGAGAAAGCGGCCGTAAGCAAAGTCGTTCTCGCTCCAGATCAAGAGATCGTGACGGTCAAACAAACCTCAAACGCAGAAGGAAACGAGTGTCTCGCTGGAGTGACCATCCACCGAGCCCACACAGAGACGATGACGACAACAACAACAACAACAAGGATGACAGAGACTCTGACCGCTGCCGTGATAGACTTGTGGATCGGCCTCCGCCAGAAGAGCCTGTTGTGGGCGACATCTACAACGGCAAAATCAGCAGTATTATGCAGTTTGGCTGTTTTGTGCAGCTAGAGGGCCTCAGGTTAGTAAGCTAAATGGCGTCTTTACAGCCATGCACCAATACAGTGAGAGATATGTTTTTTAAAACATATTCTGTTTTAATATTGTAAAGTGTTGCTTGTTTGTCTTGTAGCCTACTTTTTTACATCTATTACATACTTATATGTGTTTGAGTGTTTCTAATAAATTCTGAATATTTCAGAGATTGTTTATTTTTTTTCTTTTTCCTGGTGAGCTCTTGCCTTTATGGTACCATAAGACACTTTAGTTAACTAAACAAAAACACCCACTAAATTGCATGTTATGTTGCATGCAGATTTGTTTTTGCCAGTGTCTGCCTGTAATGTTCTTTTGGTGTTTGCACCCTGATACTAACCTGTAGTGTGTGACTGTCATTGTCTGCAGGAAACGCTGGGAGGGCCTAGTGCACATCTCAGAGTTGCGCAAAGAAGGACGTATAGCCAATGTTGCTGACGTGGTCACCAAAGGCCAAAAGGTGAAGATCAAAGTGCTGTCATTCACTGGAACCAAAGCCAGCCTTAGCATGAAGGTGAGTCATGTATAAAATAATGGAAGGAAAGTTGGTCTGTACACCACACTGTAAGGAATCGAGAGAAATCCATTTACCATGGAAACAGTAAGATGTGTGCAGGTAATTTGTGAAGAGATGCAATCCTCTCACACTATCCTTTCTATCCAACAGATGATTAGTTGATTCAAAAATATTCAAGGAGATAGTACATACCCACCTTGTAAAATATTTTACTCATAAAAACACTAGTCATGGTTGATGTAGTATTGTAGTTACTGTAAGGGAATCATAAATCATTCATTGTTCCCCGGTTTTAGACAATAACATGAAATCAAATGTAAATTTAGTATAGTGAAAACTGCAACCTGCTGGTTACACTGCATTACATATGTATTTGTTTAAAATGCGTTAAACTAATGCATACATTTATTTGCAAACACAGTTTGACTTACATCCAGTGTAACAATTGGTTCCACAAATGTTGCCAGGATGTCGACCAGGAGACAGGAGAGGACCTAAACCCCAACCGAAGACGAAACCTGGACCCTGGAGTTGGAGACGAAGCCATGCGGAACCCTGACCGCCCTGTTGAAGCCAGCATGCTGGAAGTAGACGAAAACCCAACAGAACGCAAACGGCTCGCCAAGATAACTGACCTTGAAAAATGGGAGATTAAACAGGTATTCATCAAACACATTCACACACAGATTCTTTAAGTGTTAAATATCTTCCATGGCTGTTTTTAACCACCTAGTTTATGTTAAAAATATTTTTCTCCCATTCAGATGATTGCAGCCAATGTACTTCCTAAAGAAGAGTTCCCAGAATTTGACGAGGAGACGGGAATCCTTCCCAAAATAGATGATGATGAAGGTAAAACTCTACACTTTTTTCTTAAGTTTTTTGCAAAATGAAAGTAATACTGCATGATAATGTCTCTTCTATAACTAATCCCTCCACAGATGAAGAAATGGAGATTGATCTGGTCGAAGAGGAACCAGCATTCCTGAGGGGACAGACTAAATGGAGCACGAACATGAGCCCAATCAAAATAGTAAAGGTATAAATCCAGAATCCAGAAAGTTGTTTGTGGGGTGGGTAGATGTTTGTAGATCTTACTGAATATTTCTTTAAATAAAATGTCATGGAACTGTGTTGTAACTCACACAGACACAAACGTACTCATTCACGTTTAGCAGGCTGCAAGTGGACTGTTTGGTCCTTGTCAGACCAGTTCTGTCTTGCTAACCTGAATTATCTACTAAATAGGGAAGAAAATAGGCACAGCAATTTAGACCATCAGATGTAAACATGTTGATGGTGACAAGTTCTTCTATAGGCAAACAATGTTAACAGTTGCTACAGTATTAACAGTTCACACTAGCCAACCAGAGTGTTACACTTGGAATTTTTTGAACACCACCTAATACCTTGTGTTAGCTAAAATAAAATAATGAATTGTATCACAGCAACCTCCAGTGGATATCAAATACTAATGCAAATAAAATTTAATTCATTGATATAAACACCAAATGTTAGTTTTTAAAGCTTTTTGAATTTAATTTATCATTTGTATCCCTCTCTAAACTTCTATTAAGCTGGCTTAGCATTAAAGAGAAACTTTACACCAGGCTGAAAAGCATGTTTCACTGCCCTCTCTGGTTAAAAGATTCAAGCCACTGATGGGCGTGATCAGAAGTGTGCTCTGTTAAACCTATACGTCACTGCAGTTTGGTGAGAAGTTAAACCACTGGAGGTAAGCAAAAACATTTTCAACAGTTTGTTAAATTACTCTTTAAGCTTTAAAAATAGTTACCTATCTAGAGATAACTATTGTGTGGGCAAATTAAAACCCATCAGGCTTCTTCCCTCTCAAAAGTAACCAGGTGCAAAGTTCTGGAGTAGAGAACACTCTTTATTTTCCCCTAGTATCTGTATCTCATTCATATAGGTTTAGGTTAATTGTGAAATCTAAAATCTAAAAAAACACACACAAACACTTACAGCTGCTATAAAAAAGAATGAATTGCCTGGAGATGGCACAAGTATCAGAATTGCAGCAGCTATTACTTTCCTTGCTTGTACATGGTGCACATTAGCACATGCCCATCTGCTGTTCTAATGTACTGCTGCTGTAAATTTTCAAGCCAGTGGGTGGCGTATGGTTTGATTGGGCACTACAGCTCTGCAGTTGGATGATGTTAGCTGGGTCTGGTTGTGGGTGCTTTGTATCAGTGAGACTGTGCACTTATTAATCTTCATGGGATTTGTATGTTTGCGCTGTAAATACTGATGCAGTTTGACAAAATGTTCTATTTGTTTCTCTGTCATCATACCAACACTTGTTTTCATTGTGTCCATTAGAATCCAGACGGCTCCCTTTCCCAAGCAGCCATGATGCAGAGTGCTCTTGCAAAGGAGAGGAGAGAGCTGAAGCAGGCGGCTCGCGCAGCAGAGATGGACTGCATCCCTATCGGTCTCAACAAGCACTGGACAGACCCAATGCCTGATTGTAAGGACCTGGACTACACATTTTGAATGCCCCAGCGAGGCTGTAGATTTAAATGTGTGCAACCCTGACGGTGTGATTTCTTGCTGTAATCAAGGATCAGTGGAACAAACTTTTGCCACAAATATTACTTCCAACTGGAAATTAATTAAAAGACAAAATCAATCTATGTTGTGTCAGGGATTTCAAATTTAGAAAATAAAATTTAACCATCTGTTTTGTGCCAGGCCTATTACACTGTAAATTGTTACCATGGCATGGCTGGAGATGATTATCTGGCTTTCCTATGAGTTTTCACTGGAGTCATAATGCACTGTGACTCTGTCTTCTGTATCCTGAGGGGATATCAGAGGCCTTACAAGTTCCTTCCAGCACTGGTTACTACCTCTGACTCATAGTTTAATACAAAAAGAGCTTGTTGGGAAGTTCATTATCATTGCATTTCATCTTGATTAAATAAAGTAGTAGATTCTAGGAGGTGGGGGTGGATCTTGCCGGAACCTTACATTGGTTCTGAATCAATGTTCCTCTCCTGTACAGATGAAGGAAGGCAGATTGCTGCCAACATGAGAGGCATCGGCGCTATGCCTATTGATCTTCCAGAGTGGAAAAGATATGCCTTCGGAGGGAACCAGGTGTCGTATGGCAAGAAGACAGAACTTTCCATCCTGCAGCAGAGAGAGAGTCTGCCTATTTTCAAGCTTAAGGAACAGCTCATTCAGGTATAAGCAGTGGTGAGATAACTTTCAGTGCATTACTGGTTCATTAGGCACAAAGATGAAGGGGAGATGATAGGAAAACTGATTGACTTTTGAAAGATGTCTTAAAGGTGTTGAACAAGATCTGAACCCACATTACAACCTACATCTACCCACTGAGCCACCAGTGCACCCATGTTTTTCTTTATTAAGTCTTTATTAACACACTTTAATACCTTACCAAGTCATTCTTTCTCTTGACAGGCTGTCCATGATAATCAGATCTTGATTGTAGTTGGAGAAACTGGGTCTGGTAAGACCACGCAGATTACTCAGTACCTGGCGGAGGCAGGCTACACTTCCCGGGGGAAAATTGGCTGTACGCAGCCCCGTCGTGTAGCTGCCATGTCAGTGGCCAAGAGAGTCTCTGAAGAGTATGGTTGCCGTCTAGGCCAAGAGGTAAGTGATCTTCTTAATCTGTACAAGAAATTCTTTCCTCTCTCCTGTAGCATTTATCCATTTCTTATTAGTTGCAGTTTTTGCAGTTAGTTGCTTGCCTGCTATGTTTGTTTTTTTTTACCTTAATTTTAGGTTGGTTACACCATTCGTTTTGAGGACTGCACCAGTACAGAGACAGTAATCAAGTACATGACCCATGGTATGCTGCAAAGGGAGTGTCTGTTGGACCCAGACATGAGTCAGTATTCTCTCATTATGCTAGATGAGGCCCATGAGAGAACAATCCACACTGATGTGCTCTTTGGCCTTCTCAAGAAGGTACTTTACATTCTACAAACTATCCAATATTTTTTAAAGAATAGTCCATACCAACAATGCTGTTTCACATACAATAACTTCCTCTGTCTCTTTTAGACGATACAGAAACGCAAAGACATGAAGCTGATAGTGTCCTCTGCTACACTGGATGCTGTCAAATTCTCCCAGTATTTCTTTGAAGCTCCCATCTTCACCATCCCAGGAAGAACTTTCCCAGTGGAGATTCTCTACACCAAAGAACCGGAGACAGACTACCTGGATGCCAGTCTCATTACTGTTATGCAGATCCATCTAACTGAGCCTCCAGGTACAGATGTGTCAAAAACAGGAAACCAAGTCATGTCTCTATAGGACAAAAGGAATTTGAATTTGTTTTTATGTTAAAAAAAACAAACATTCCTTTTCTCCCTGTCCTTTGTCCAGGTGACATCCTGGTGTTTTTGACCGGACAGGAAGAGATCGACACCGCCTGTGAGATCTTGTATGAGAGAATGAAGTCACTGGGGCCTAATGTTCCTGAACTGATTATTCTGCCAGTTTATTCTGCCCTGCCCAGTGAGATGCAGACCAGGATCTTTGACCCTGCACCCCCAGGCAGCAGAAAGGTAATAAAATACACTGGATAAGATTAAAGCTGTTGTTGGGCATTTTTAGTTCCAAAATAACACTTTTAGAATACCTGTCTTTGCTGAATTTAAGTAGATTTTATTATGTTAAGTATTATTATTATATTAAGTTCAGCACAGAACAAATCATACACCTTAAAGAGTAATTCATTTCTGATACTCTCATTTTTGTTTCTGATTACCACCAGGTCATCATTGCCACAAACATTGCTGAGACGTCTCTGACTATTGATGGAATCTACTATGTGGTGGACCCTGGCTTTGTTAAACAGATTGTGTATAATTCCAAGACGGGCATCGACCAGCTTGTGGTGACTCCCATATCACAGGTCATCCTTTTTAACACAATCCTTATTATTTGAAAGTAAACATTTTACACAAGTTAAACATTTTATCCTATGCTGAAAAACTGAAAAAGGTTGAAATTGGTAATGATTTGATAGATCCTTGAAAAACTCCCTGATCTGTTTTCAGGCCCAGGCCAAGCAGAGGGCAGGTCGAGCCGGCAGAACAGGCCCAGGGAAGTGTTACAGGCTCTACACAGAGAGAGCCTACAGAGACGAGATGCTCGTTTCCAATGTACCGGAGATCCAGAGAACCAACTTGGCCAGCACTGTGCTGTCTCTTAAGGTAATGTACTGACTTTTTCTAACGCCTCCATGAATCAATTTCCATCTGTCTTTTGACCATAAAACTCTGACATATTGACGCTATTGCACCTGAAAAGGTCAAGAACATCTTTGGCAAACAGAAAGCCCAGTGGAGAAACACCCCAGCTGTCACAAGTCAGAAAAGAGAATGCAGGAAAGCTGAGCGCAAGTGGAGAAAAAGTAATCTTCAGATTCACTACGACAACTTTAAAGAGAGGCTTCGTATTTACAGTGCTGAAATCAATAAATCTGGTGGTCGAAGGCAGGGGCTGTTGTTGCCATTGGCGATCGTAAATGTGAGTGGATCAACATGACATGTGGAGTCCCCCAGGGTTCAATTGTTGGGCCGCTATTATTCAACCGGTACATGCTCCCTCTAGGTCAAATCATACGTCACAATAACGTTGCTTATCACAACTACACAGACGACACTCAGATTTACTTAGCTTTCTTAATTTTATTCCATCTTAACTGATTTTATTTAGGTTTTTGTTGCTTATTGTTTTTGAATGTTATTCCAATGCTTTTCTTTGCCTATATAAAGCACTTTGAATTACCTCTGTGTTTCAATATATATATGCTATATAAATAAAGCTGCCTTGCATTGTGATGAATGATGCATGTCATTAGAAATTTTAATCTGAACATTATTCATGACTTTGTTGCCCAGTTATTATTTTCTATTACTATTATCGTCAATGTGATTCCCCCCCTTGCGCTCCTTCCCTCCCCAGGCCATGGGTATTAATGACCTCCTGGCATTTGACTTCATGGACGCTCCTCCAATGGAGACTCTGATCACAGCCATGGAGCAGCTCTACACTCTGGGAGCTCTGGATGATGAAGGCTTACTCACACGTCTGGGTAGAAGGGTGAGGAGAATAGGAAAATCAATGTACTCAGTCAGATTGTTGCATTATAACCTTCAAATGGCATTTAGTATATTCATGATACAGCTGTATTTACTCATATAATCTGTGCAGTCTTAAAGAAGTGCTTGAATGACAAAGTGTGTAATACCTAGAATAGGTTTGTCCACTGTGTTCCAAGCTCTCTGTTTATGAATTAAGTCTGCATTTTGGTTTGATCAGAGGTCCCTATACTGTAATACTGTATCTATCTCTGTGGGTCAGATGGCTGAGTTCCCCCTGGAGCCGATGCTGTGTAAGATGTTGATCATGTCCGTCCATCTTGGCTGCAGTGAAGAAATGCTCACCATCGTCTCCATGTTGTCTGTTCAGAACATCTTTTACAGACCAAAGGTATTTGGCTAATACATAACAACAGTCATACTGACCAGATGAGACTTCAGTCTTCTTCATATATCTATAACATATGCAATTACTTGATTCATGATCATACTGTCAAGCTCTTCTCTCTCCAAATCATTGATAAAACATAATAAAAGCATTTCTCAATGCAACAACATGGTAAAGCTTAAAACCTTTTATGTAATAATACGTATCAGACTCAATAATTCGTCAAACGACACAAAAACAAAATTCAATCTGTCCATTTTCAGGACAAACAGGCCCTTGCTGACCAGAAAAAGACAAAGTTCTTCCAGCTTGAGGGAGACCACCTTACGCTGCTGGCTGTCTACAACTCCTGGAAGAACAACAAGTTCTCCAACCCCTGGTGTTTCGAGAACTTCATCCAAGCCCGCTCCTTAAAGAGAGCTCAGGACATACGCAAGCAGATGCTGAGCATCATGGACAGGTAGTAAATTCAACTGTGTTTTAACCATGTGTTTGATTTATCTCTGTGTATTTCTGTGTTTTTTTGTATTTGTTGAGAATGTATTCCACTGATCATTTTTTTCATAGATTATATAGTATATTTCATAGACCACATTTGACCTAATGTAGAGTGGAATGGGGAAACTACTGTAGACATAATCATGGTAATTAATATATAAAAAATATGTAGCAATGTATTTAAATGTATGCCAGACTTGGAGAATAACAGTCACACAGTATTTAACCTCAAATATATATTACATGATGTCTTGTGAAAAAACTAGAATTTGAATACAGATAACCCATTTTGAATGTAGTATACAAATATTAAACAACACTAAATATTCCTCAGACACAAGTTGGATGTGGTATCTTGTGGAGCAGCTACGATGCGGGTCCAGAAAGCTATTTGCAGCGGTTTCTTCAGGAACGCAGCCAGGAAGCACCCCCATGATGGGTACCGTACCCTGATTGACCAGCAGGTGGTGTACCTCCACCCCTCTAGCACTCTCTTCAACCGCCAGCCAGAATGGTAAATCCTGATTGTACAATCTGCAGGGCTGATTTGAGGAACAGTCTCATCTGACATTGTTGACAAGATTTTAATTCATATCCCACAAACATAATTTATAGTTAGAGCTATTTATTGTTGCGACTTCCTGTAGAATGAGTGTATAAATTCTATGGATTTCTTGTATAATTACATATGCCACTTATGAAGTAAAATTGCCAAATGTTCACTGATTACAGCTTCTTAAATGTGAGCATTTGCTCATTTGCTGATTTTCTCTCTTTTATATCACTGTCAATTAAATATGTTTGGGTTTTGGACTGTGATAAGCACATTTCACTGTTTTCTGACTTTTTTGCTTAAATGGTTCATCAATAAATCTGGAAAAAAATAGTTGTGACTAGGTCTGCAACTATTAATTATTTTCATTTTCTTCTTAATTGTTTTATCTCTAAAAGAAAGTAGGGGGAAATGCCCATTATAGTTTCCTAGAGCCCAAGGTGGCTTGTCTGACCAACAGTCCAAAACCCAGCAAGATATTCAGTTTACTATCATGTAGGACAAAGAAAAGCTTCCAATCTTCACATCTGAGAAGCTGTAATCAGCCGATGTTTGTCATTTTTGCTTGAAAATGAAAAATAGTTGATTAATTTTCTGTTTGAATAATTGATTGAATTACTAATCGTTTCAGCTCTATTTGTAATTTTTTGTCAATGAAATCAGCCCTAATCATTATTAACTGTACTTTGTCCTCATCACACTTCCTGCAGGCTTGTGTACCATGAGTTGGTGCTGACCACCAAGGAGTACATGCGGGAGGTGACCACCATCGACCCTCGCTGGCTGGTGGAGTTTGCACCTGCTTTCTACAGAGTTGGCGACCCCACACGCCTCAGCAAGCTTAAGAGGCAGCAGAAACTGGAACCTCTCTACAACCGTTACGAGGAACCCAATGCTTGGAGAATCTCCCGCGCCTTCAGACGCCGCTGATCTCCTGTGCCTTACGCTCATACCAGGTGGACAAACTGCGTAGGGAATACTGATCGAGCCAGCTAATTGCTGACAAAGACACTTTGGTTTCATATTTTAATTTTGCTTTGCCAAAGCCAAACTTCAACCAGACAAATGGTAATTAAACCTTAATTAATCAATTTATTGGAATGTTTTTCACTATATTCAGTAATACTTAATTTTGCCTTGTTAGCTATGTCATTACCATTATCAGGTGTTAACACTTAAGTTGGTCAACATTTCCTATATTATATTTTCTATGAAATAATTAGCATAGGTCATTTAGATTTTTTAAATTGCAATATTGACGTTTGTTTTTTGTCATTGCAGATAAACACTGGATGCACTTTTATGAAAGTTTATGAAGTTTTATGAAATATTTATTCAAAGTGTGTGCAAGGTGTTAGGGCCAAAAGCTGTTTTGGTTAAAGGAATAGTTCGACATATTGGGAAATATGTTTCTTGGCTTTTTGCCTGTACAGTAAATATGAAGCAGCCGATTAGCTTAGCACAAAGACTGGAAATGGGGTAACCACTAGCCTGGCTCTGTCTAAAGGTAACACAATCCACCTTCTACCCCCTTGAAAGCTCACTAGTTAACATGTTGTATCTTATTTGTTTATTTATTTGTACAAAAACCAAAGTGTAAAAATGAGCAAGGCTAGCAGTTTCTCCCTGTTTCCAGTCTGTATGCTAAGCTAAGATAATGGCTGCTGGCAGTAGCTATATATGAACGCTACTGGTTTGAGAGAGGTTATCAATATTCTTATCTAACTCTCAGCAAGAAAGCAAATAAGCATATTTCCTAAAATGATGAACTGTTCCCTTTTAAAACAGCCTGAGAAGTTGAATCACATAATTATTCGCTCACAAAAGTTAAAGAATAACCACATGCGACTCATAACAAAAACACAGGAAAGAATAGTCTGGACTTCAGTTTGGGTATTATGGGTATTTATTAAGCAATCTCTTCAACCACAGTCATGTTTATGGATTGAATAGGCTTCAGATGTGAGAGGAATGCAGCGTTTAAAAAACAAAACAAAATCCCTAATGAGATTAATTTAAAACAAAAACACCATAGCCTTATATACAAGTGGATGGGGTGGGCATGTGCAAGAGGTGCATGGGGTTTCAGGGTGTGTATGATGATGGGTTGGTACAACAGGAAGATTTCTGAAGGTGGGGAGAAAAGAGGGAGGGTGGGGGCTGGCTTTAGTACATGTAGCCTTTAGAGTAGGGCTGGGGGCCCATGTTTTGTGGGGCTTGTTCCGTGGTGTAGGGCACTCCCTCATCCAGGTGGGACAGGGGCACTGTGTCCTCTTCATTGACGTAGCGCTCGAACTCGGCCTTCAGGCTGGGCCGCTGATTGTCGGGGAAGGCCAGGGAGATGAGGGCCTCAGGCTCACACACAAACTTGTAAACGTAGCGCTCCCCTGCCACCTGGAGAGAGAGTAAATGGCTTGAGTCATATAGGAATGTATATGAAGAAACACATTCAACTCTTTTTTCCCCAGGTGTGCAGACTTTTCTGTTGCCTATTTGAGTCTTTTACAGTATGTGCGTAACAAAGATCTTACTCTGTGTCTATGACTGGCCCAAGTCTTATTTGTTCATTTAACAGAGACTGTATGTGGTTTAGATATCCAGTAAATGATCAGAAATGCATCACAAAAGAGGAGTGGATGCAGTGACCCAACTATCGTATTATTAATTATTATAATTATTATTATTATTAACATTTAAAACTGCAGAGTTTGTGGATTGTTGTGCAATCCCTTTGTGCCATGCTAGAGGAAGATCAACACCAGCCAAAGGGATTATTTACAACCTGGCAACCCAAAAGTTGTTCTTATAACTGATATATAAAGCATTAGTAAATGATTTACAAGGCATTAGTTACAACTTCTAAACCCCTTGATAAAAGGGTGCATTATAAGAAAGTTGTACCATAGACTGATAAGTGAACCTGTTGCAGTTATCCTACCGTGAATACATGAGGAAGATACACTTTAGCAAAGTTTTGGAGACAATACTGGTTAAAGATTATACTATCTCGAAATTAGGACACATTTTAAATGACAAAATTCTCTGAGCTTACAATATGAAAACAGGCGTGCTTTGTACCTTCTGCATGATTCCCTTCTCATAGTAATAGCGCAGAGAGCGACTGAGCTTGTCATAGTTCATGGCTGGACGGTTCTTCTGCATGCCCCACAGCCTGGCAACCTGAAGAGAAGGAGAATGAGGAGGCAGGGGAGGGGAGAAGACAGCAGAAAAGGAAATGGCTGTGGTTACACTTCTGGCATATTTCAGCTTCGGTGAGGTTCATTTGAAGGTGACTGGTTATTTGCATGCTTTTGAAAGGGCTTCAGAATATATCCTTCCTCAAATGACACGTCAACAGAAGAGAATCTTTGTGTCAGCGTTTTTTCCCCCTGAAGTTCATATTCCCAAAATCATAATTAGACACAGTTGTCTGCATTTCCACATGGTGACCAGTAGGGGTCCTCAGTTGCAAGTCAAAGTACTCTCTGCTCTTTAACTCAACAGCTTCAACATGCCAAGACCAGGGCGAGTCCCCACATGTGGATTCACTTCCTTTTTATGTAACTCATTACCACTTGAATGCAACCAGAGTCCCACAGTGTTCACAGTGAAATCAGAGTCATGGCTGGTTGTCAGAGGCAGGCCATGAAATACACTCCAAACCCAAAATTGAACCCTCAGCTGACGAGGGACCACTAACTCTGATAGAAAATTAGTGTCTCACAACAACCCCACACAGGCAAAGGGAAGTAAATCAAATCATTTCGCAGCAGTGAACAATCTTTATGTTGACGAACATCTGAGATAGTGGAAGAAACTGTAAAGCTTGGGGAAGGGAGACACAGAGATTCATGACTCAGGAAGAGACAGGTTGTATCCCACAGTGGCCATCAAGCCAGCAGCCCTGTTTGATCTCTGAGTGTGCTCTCAACCCTAATTGCTCTTGTAAAACTCTTACCCCATTCATTTTTAATGTACAGTAAAAAGATAATGGAAAACACAGTATAGACCTATCCGTATTAGGACCCACCTAAATGGATGCTGTCTGGTATGTCCAATCAAACTGCAGACTTAAACATTGCAAAAATGTCTCGGCTAAAGAAATGTGAGGAGGTGAGAGAGAACGGGGGTGTTGGATGATTCTGTGATAGTGCTTGTCCTTCATTTATCAATCCAGCATTTCATGTGTTGAATAATGAATGGGGGACTAATGGAAGATGGATCAGAGAATAGACCTATGAGGAAAGTGGCCAAATCTCACTTCTAATCGTTCTAATCTAGGTAGCCCCTTAAAACCCTGCTAACATAAATTCATTCTGAGAATAACTTCTGTGCTGTCCTTATCAGATTTATATTAACGTTATGATCCCTATCAACACTTCTCCACTATCTGTGGATAAGGCCATACAGTAATACAAACTAAAAATTGTGCTGATGCATTTTAAAGTTTATCTCTTTAATTCAAACATTTAAGGTGGTAATATTACTGCAGAGGCTATGGCCTAGAGAACCTAATGTGCTAGATGCTTGCCACAAAAATCCCTCTTGAAATATTGTATTTAAGTCCATTCAAAAAGTACCAATTTATCTCTCAAAATCTAAATTCAATAAAAAAAATCTCACAAAACTGTCTGGCCTCAATAGCTAACAGATAACCTTAATGGGAATTTAAAAAACAGGTTCATTAAAACATCTTAAAGAGAGGTATGATAGTGACTGTATTTGATTGTTTGACAGGAGTCTCGGCCTATCGCACTGGATTTGCTGGCTCCAGTAAACACCAAGATGTGTGCGAGCTGTAAACCCAAATGCAAGCATCAACATGCAACTTTAGAGATCTACAGACGATGTCACAGCCTCTACATTGGTCCCCCATCTTTGATTGTTACTCATGATAAAGTGAAGGATCTGCTTAAAGAATAATACACCTGTCCACCCAACTGTAATTAATCAATTGAACTCTGTAAGACAGCACCTCTACTCCTGCCATTTGGACACAAACTTTTACTGTTAATATTATCTCAAAAGGAAAAAAATACACCTTTTCATTAAAAGGGAGTTTCAGACGTACCTCTTCGGGTTCAATGAGTTTGAACTCCATGCCGCGGCCGGTCCACGCGATGAAGTGGGCATTGCCTGGGTCGTCCAGCAGGGCCACCAGGAACTGCCAGAGCTGCAAAGAGCCACGGCGCTGGTAAGGTGTGCCCTCGCGAAAAACACCACCCCCCTCCTGCTTCACCTCACCTGGAATGAGGGGAAAAGAGACTGGAGGTCAGCATGTTTATGGGCTATGATCACATACGTCAAGTTAATTGATAATTGATATATCTTCAGCACATTAATCTGCATCAGACCATTAAGATTCAATTACTAAATTAGGGTCTAATATGGTTCGTATATTACATGTACAAACAAGGAACATTTGAATAACAACAGCTGGGAAGTACCTGAATTTTAGTGGGATCAGTACATTTAATCTTGATGTTTCATGTTTGCATACTGACTAAACTGAATCAAATGCTTATTAACAGCTTATCAAATTGACAACTAAAATGGCAGCAGTGTGTTTAGTTGAGACAGAAATAGGAACTTTTTTTAGGGACATTTTTTGGGCACAGAGAAAAAACTGAAGGTCTTACAGAGCACACAGATATTTAAATCAAGAACAAGATGCATACTACATGTAATAGAAATAAAAACAAGACATGATTAATACGGGGTGAAGTAATATGTAGGTAAATTGACACGGATCCGTGTTTGGTTCTTGGTTGTTTACCGGTTACTGGATATGTTGTACACAAGTGTGGGAACATGAGAAGCTCAGCTAAGTTACTGCTGTTGTCTCTCAGAGAACTTGCACACTTCACTGGTTCAACCAGTGCTGACACCCTCAGGCTCTCCACTCATTCTCTCCTTTAGCGTCAATCACCAACACTAACAACACCATGGGAAACTGCTTGTCTCTGTTCTCACCATGACAGAGGAGCCCTACATCGTGTGTGCGGAGAAACCAAACCCACTAACTAAGTGTCTGAGTACACAAAGACCCATGTACCTCTTACACAAGGATCCCTGACGTCAATATAAGATGATAGTCAGGTATAAAGATTGGAGTAGGTGACCGTATGGCTAGTGTTTCTCTCCTTTACCTGCTGACATCCAACTAACACTTTGCCAACTAGATTGCCGTGTGCAAATGAAATTGCGTGTGAATGCAGAGGGATTATGGGTACAGCAGGCTCACCTTCGAACTTCTCTGGAACCACACGGGAGTCATTTTCAAACAGAAAGCCTGGGAGACAAAGGCAGAATTGTGTTAGAGTTTCAAGGGGCCTTGATCTTAGCACAACTAGGTTGCTCATTTGGGATCTGAGCCAAGCTTTGAATACCATCCCAACAAAATACAAGGATCTATTCACGCACTGAATAACATTAAGCCAATAAGTGTGTACTCTACTTTTACAAAGTAGACTAGAGCACTTCAGTAACAGGAGCGTCTTTCACACATGCACTGCAGCTCTGAACTTACATATAGCTCCTCTGGGTAATGTCTAGATGAGAACGCAAATGTCCGAATCAGTTGGGCTGGACATCAAATGGACTTTACCCTGCCAGCACCCTAGTACAAAGTCCGTGTAATGTCTGATTGAGCCCATGTGTGAATATAGAGGGATAGGATATCATATTGGAAACATATGAAAGAGATCTTTGCTACCAATTTCAGGGCCAATAACCTTATTTTAACATATTTTGGGCCTTTAGGAGTTACTCTAAAGCTCTTATATACTCTGCATATTTGGTGTATAAGAATTTGAATTACCCAAAATGGTCTAACAAACAATGAGAGTGAAGGGAAGGATTGTTTTCTTTTTTTGCTGGGAAAATAGTGTTCTTTTTCCAGGAGTTATGTTTATTCAGGGATTCTTGAGGCAGGGGTGAGGCGACAGCCTCTGCCAATGGAAACATGGACACGCCGCTGGTTAGCCAATGGAAACACGGACACTCTACGCTGGTTAGCCAATGACCGCAGAGCTCTAACCAGCAATGTAGATAAAGCATTGGAGAGGAGGAGATTGGATACATGCAATTGCAATGTTGACATCACTATGTCTTCTACTGAATAACAACTATAATTTGGCAGAGGCCTCTAAAAATATGAAGGTTATCACGATAAAATTCGAATAGGAAATGAAAAAATTCACATTACCTTCATTGCTGTGCTGAGGGTTTGGGTAGCCCTCATTGTGGTGGTACATAGAGGGACATCCCGGCACATCTGTAACAGAAACACAAATAGCTATAGGTCAAAATTTTGTCTATTTCAACAGTTTAACAGTGATAAACACAATGCACAACTATAGGATAAATGTCCATCAATCCCTTCTCTGAAAAAACTGTTTCCCAATTTGCTGAGAAACAGAAATTTGATTTGTGGCCAAACCTCTGTATTTTATCAACCATCAATCGTAGTGGCAGTATTGAAATTGCAAACAAGAGGTTTAATTGTTGAAGAATAATCACTTTAAAGTAGTAAATCTGATTATAAGTTCTAGTGAATTAAAACCCTGTACTTACAATATCAGCTTGAGAACGTGGGTGTATTATATGGATATTTTATGCGATCACTCCGAGCATTGCAAGGACGAACGCTGCATTTATCATATCACTTCTCTTGTCTCTGGTGGTATTTTTAGGCCATGAGCAAGCACCTTCACCAGACCAGAAAAGTGGTACAGTATACAGTGTCTGCACTTTATCTGGGCACATCATTGACTGACTCAAATAGATGCATTCACCGAAATAGATTTTATATTCCTCCTCATAAACCCTCAAGCAAAATTCTCTGCAAGTTGGAACACTTGTAAAGCACATTTATGTTATAATGAGTTCTGCAATCTGAGGAGTGTTGCTAAGAGTTTTGTGCTCCATATCCTGTGACTGCTCTGCACACTTTTGTGTGTGTTTGGATATTTTTCTTTGGCTGTCTGTGCATTAAAAAAAAATACAGGTGTGTCACTGACTATTCTATATGTGTTTGTGTGTTTTTATACCGTCTGTCAACTGTATGAACGAGACAAGCAAGAGCATAAAAACTGAAAGGTGCAGCTCTTTGCCTCTGGCTCTGGACGTGACTCACTCCTGGGGAATGCAGCTGCAGCACTTTGACTGTGATAAGATGCCACTGGGGAAAATCAAACCCTCCATTCTGGGGCAGCAGCACTCGATCATACTGTAAATAATATGTCTGCCAGCAATGGCAGGCTCCCACCAGGGAGTGATGGGTGTGAGAGCACCGGGGTTAATTGTGTACTGAGTGGCATGACCATTTTGTGTCTTTTATGCGACACAATAGCAATGATTAAGTGATGGAATGCCAAATTGTATGTGAAACTAGGACTCTCATTCTCAAGCCTGCTTTTAAAACGAGACTGCAGACTTGTGGCATTTGGCTTTCATTGTTCACATTGTAGACATTAAAATAAAATACAGGTGTTGTTGTCTTTACAAGCATTGTATTTACTTCGATACACATGTTTTATATGCTCTATTACCCTTTCCCCATTAAATGCCCATGACTTTTTGGGACAAGTTTTCTTTCAATTAAATGAATATAAATGGACGGCATTAAAAATCAGCAGCAAATAAACAAACAATCATTCCAGCTAATGTGGCAGTGTTGCCTTTATAAACCATATTAATGCCTATGTTTTGTTTGTAGGATGCATTCAATCAAAAGCTCTTTAAACAAAAATTATCCAATTATCTGCCTGAAAGAAACCTTGTCTGCAAATTAAACATACGTTACTCCATTTAAATGGTGGCGGATCAAGGTTTCCCATGTGTACTGATGTTTTTAAATTGGATTTTTTAAAGACTATGTGGAATCCCATGACTAATCCCTTTAAACAAATTAATGTTTTTATTTATGTCTTCTACTAACATCATTGTTTTCATACACACAATTCCATACACTGTTCATTGAGAAGCTGTGCTCAAGCAGATCTAGTGGTTATCATTAAGGGAGGATAGAGTGAAATTTGTCGCCCTGTATTATCTCATGAAAAGTGTGGTGCATTGTATAACTGTCTACAAAAGAATGATAAACTCTGATCTTTAATGTCTGATTGGCCTCTGCAGTTGGTCAAAGTGATATCAGAAACACTTGTGAGGAAACCCCACCAAATTCAACTTTCTGCTCCTCCCAGCAGTTATCCACAGAAAAACATCCTTTTGTACGTTCCCTCTTTCTTTCTCAAGATTGCGCAATCCTTGTCAGTGCTATCCGGCCCCCCTATCAAAGGTGTGAGTATAAAAACACAGAGTGAAAAGAATTAGGTCGCTTTTCCTAGGGTTTTTATTTTTATTATTATTATACATAAAGTTTGCTGGTTTCTGTGCTGGAAGGCATGCTTTGTAGCCATCTACTAATGTGCATGTTGGACCAGTGGGAATTTTAACAATAGCTTTTCTACTTTAAGTCCTATAGCAGCTTTAATACAGGTGAATGAGGACACAATGTATGTGGAGTGTTATATTTCTCAATCCTTGTTTTAAATTCAGCGAGGCAAGCAGAGGAGCTGGTTTCTGTGCTCTCCAGCGGCAGAGCTTGTTTTTAAAGCGCCTGAGCTGGCTACCCCACCCTGGACCCCCCGTCACCCCCCACTCCTACCACTCTCTCCCCTCACCCTCTCCCAAAGCCCAGCCAGTGAGAGGTTCGGGTTACTGTGGCCACGCTCATTTTTCCATTATGAGTTCATCTGCCTGCAGAAAAAGGAAGCCGCTGGTGCAACCTGAAACCCTGGAGCACTCCACCAGGGACTCTAGTCTTTCCAGTGCCCTCCATTTTCTCAATGAAATTCCTCTGCCTCTCTCTCACAGAGCGTGGTGGGGGGAGGGAGGGAGGAGTGTAGTTGCAGCAGAAAAAAATACTTTTTTTCCCCTTTTCTTTGCAAAGTGTCAGAGAGTTGAAAGGAGGAGTTTTGAAGGCAGGGAGGGAGTCGGGTAGGAGTCAAGATACAGTGAAGAAGTTTGTTTGCCTTTTGGACATTTTGTTCTTGTGCACTTTAGCTGTGCATAATGGGGAGGTTTTGTCTTCAAACTGACTTTTTTGAGGCAGATTGCAATGCCAAATAACCCTTATAAATAATCTTAACCATTGTCAAGATTCTAGTTTTAGTTCACAGGTACTGTATTTGCCACACTCTCTTTAATGCTAAAATGTGATTTTATGTATACAAATAAAACAACAGATTCATTAAAAAGCCTAAAACTGACTTCTCCTGCATCAATCAATTTTTAAATACAGTGACATTACTCTGTATCACTCACCAGGTTCGTAGGTGTAGTCTGTGGGCTCCTGCTTAACCATCATGTGGGCTGGTGGGAACCTGTGTGGGTGTGCGTGTGAGTGTGGATGTGGGTGGGGGTGAGGTCCATGCCCGTGCCCATGTCCCGGTCCGCTCCTGTGCCCAGGCCCTGCCATGTGACCTGCCCGCTCATACAACGGGTCTAAGTATTCTTGCTTAAAGCTCTGCTGCACGTAGGGCATGCAGGGGTCAGAGTGCTGCCGATGATAACCTCCACCACCACCGCCGCCGCCCCCTGGTCCTTCACCCCCACGTCCCGCTGGGGCAGATGGCATGCGCTGAAAGGCCTGTCCTGGTAGTGGGAACTGGGGGCACATGGGGTCTCCTGAAGGGCCCTGATACCTGGAACTGAAAAATGAGATACAGCAGCTCATTTCAGGATCTTATATTGTGTGTGTGTGTGTGTATGTATATTTTTTATATATATATATATAGCCATGTTGCTAGATTCTTTGAAATTCTTAGATTTTACTGTAACTTAAATAATTCTACACATCATATTTTATGATGTGATGACAATCATAGCTGCTGCCAAGACTTATGTGGTATGTCACCTGGCGTTGATGGGGTAACTGTTGCTGGGCAGTGGCTGGGAGGTGGCAGCAGGGTTCATGTAGCCAGCATCAGGCCGTCCGGCCGTGGCAGGTTTTGGGGAGTAATGCTGCTGCATGGGAGACATGGGGGTCCCTGGGCAGGAGCTCTTGGCTCCTCCTGCAGCCCTTTTCTGCTCATAGGCACTGTAAAACATGAAGACACTCATGAGAACATACATCCATGCATAAATGCACATGTTACAACAGGGTCGTAGTGGGGAGGGGTGCAGGTTTTACTATTTGTTATCTGTCAATACAACAAACAGAACTAATGGTGGGGGGTTTGGTGGTCAAAGCATGTGGTCAGTGTTTTAGCTGTGCTGACTAATGCATGACAGCTGACCAGTGCTGGGTCATTGGGCAAAGATAACTGTTGTCATTGAGAATGGTAAAACAAAGTAATTATTGTTTCATTTATTCTGCCCTTGGTAACAAAGGATGTCAGTAAATATGCAGAGAGATATGTATCAGTGCCCTAATAAAAATAGAAATATCTTCCAAGAGCTAAAATAAAATCTGGAAGCCTGGTAGAGACAAGAATTAAGAGGAAGAAATGACAAAACGTTTCTTTGCTCTTATCTAGAAACCAAAACTTAGAGAATAGATGAGAAACCAAAGACTATGTGAATAAAAAAAATATTCTCTCTGAAAACTTATCAGCGTGTTCTGTGGATTATCAAGTGTAACCTCGATGCTGAATTTTTTACATTTTATTTTCCCAATGCTGTGAGCAATGCAACCAATTGTCCAATCACCTTTATTGTATTGGGGTGGAGGCAAAATGTTTCTAAAAAACCTGGACAAATACACCAAAACCATCTGCATGACTGGATACCACTAGAGGTAAGTAAGAAAATATGTTTTTTGTTTTGTAATTTGGGTGTGCTGGCCCTTTGAAACACGTAAACGGTTTAGGGACTGTGAGGCACTTTAAGACCAACAACATACTTCCAAACAACACGCACTTTAGGTACTTCTATTAGGAGAACTTGGAGGTACCTGGCATAAAGGCACTGCTCTCCACTGGGGTAGCTGAAGCTCTGCTTGTGGCTACAGGACTGGCTGGGGTCGGAGCCCGGGCTCTGTGGTTCCTTCTTGATAGTGACTGGAGGGCTGTGAAATGCCACCGCTACAAGAGACAGTAAATGGAAAACAGAGATGAGGGTTGGCACACAGACAGCGGGCTTTGTATATCCTTTTCTTATTCAGCCCTGCCCCGATACTACTGTTGTTAAGCTCAAAGGCAAAAGCAAATACTTCTGTCTTCACAGGAATCTCTTTTACGTGCCAGCCAAAATGTTTAAGTGACTGTCAGCTGCAAAACACAGGACAGCAGACAGACACGTATAAACACACTTACATACACACTGAGGCGCACGGGAACACAAAAACACACACGCTCACACACGACTGCATTCCAGCAGTCATTTGGAAGCCCAAAGTGTCCTCGCCCACTTTTCTTCACTCTTCCAGACACAACAGCAGCCAAAACTTCCTCTGTCAAAGTCAAGCTTAAAGCTAAACAACTCTACGGGCCAGAGAGATGTCTGTGGATGGATGAAAGCGAATGTCACACCTCTGTTAGAACAGCATATACACCGATTTTGCATCTCTGCATTCTTTCCTATTGGTATCCAGATGTTGGCCATCGCTTGTAAGCTTTACGTTTCGCCTTTGAGTAAAGAGGGTAACATGAAAAGAAAAGACAGAGTGTGATAACCTGATAATGCCACGTATTCCCTCAAAGTTCAAAATATTTAGCAACATTTTTGCCATTTCATGTTTCATCCACTTAATCTCCTGCACACCAAACTGTCTATCAAGCAGGACTGCTGGAGGGGACCTTTGCCTTGATGGCCACAGAAACCACCCAAAGTGGAGCTTCAAACTGTGCCGAGGGCTTGTGTTTATTATGTGAGGGGAGGTTTTCACCCGGAGAACTGTACAGGATGTTTTTCTGGTCCCGACAGGGTAAACAGCAGCAGCTGTGCACTTCCAGCTGGGGAGGCCTGTATTTATGTGTGTGCATGCGTGTGAGAGTGCGCATTTGTGTGTGTGTGTGTGTGTGTGTGTGTTAGTAATCTCGACTAGTCTGTATCCATGTGTGCGCTTGTGAACTGGGTGTGTGTGTATGCTTAAAAGTGTGTATCTGTGTGTGTGTTTGTGTGTGTGAAGTGGGTGTGGAGCTGACGGAGCAGGCCACACTGAAAGCTCAGCCCAGGTAATTACATACTGTCTTCCATTCACAAAAAAGGAGGAGAAAAAATGTCTGGCTGACTGGATAAGGCCAGAGATGACTGCTCCACTGAGGCGTGAGATAGAAAGTAAAAAATGAGGAAGAAAATAGTGAACAAAAAGTGAGAAAAGATTATAGTGACATAAACTACAAACAGTCTTGAGGATCTGCTGGCACTCAGGATTTTCCCACAACTCTCAAAATTGAAGAAGTTGGCTGGAAGTAGTTAAAAATTGCCTTTGGAATAAAAATCAAAGATTTCAAAGGGTTTCATTTAGTGCTGAGTAGATTAGCCGATCAACAAAAAGTTAATCAACAAAATTATGACAATCGTTTAAGACATTTATAAAAAGGTAAAGATGCCAAACATTTTAGCTTTATATCATTGTAAATTGAATATTTGCAAACAAGCAAATTTAAGACATCACTAGGAAATTTTAAAGGGGGTTTTTCAGTATTTTCTGACAATTCTGACTCATCATTTTATTGGTTAATCAAGAATAAAAACAGTTAAATTGATAAGGAAAATAACTTAACTGCAGCTAGTTTCATCTTTCTAATTGTTACATATATTACACTGTATAACAGTTTTTTAAATTGGTATTCCAAATGAGAAAGTAGTAATGACTATGGGATGAACAGTTTTGGTGGGTTGTCACTCATGAACACCTACATAATCTTGTATTCTAAAAAAAAACGTTTTAAAATTTAAGAATTCTTTTGGTATTTCTACTTTGAAAAAGTCAAGAAATCCCTTCCTGCCCTCCTATTCAGATGTTTATTTCACTTTGCCTTTGACTGAGAATGAGAACATGTTTAAAATGATAAACAGAATCTAACAATCAAATAGCGCTGCTCATCATCATAGCTATCCTATTTTTGGTCTGTACTCACTCTCCCATGGCAGGCAGGCAGGTGAGGAAGTGTTGGCTTTAGCGGAGGATCAACAGGATTAGAGAGCATTTACCCAGATTTCCCAGACAGACGCGATGGGATTCCAGCCTCCTCTAAGTCTCCGACAGCTCGTCTGCTAGTACACAGAGGGTGGCACATGACTGTTGCTCTAATAATACTAGCGTGTTTGCCTATTGACATTCCCCCCTTTCTCTGCCATTGTCATGAACTGCAAACAAGCCCACTCAGTGCAGCCAAGTAGAGCCACTAATGCGATTGGCAGGAATATTGCCCTTGATGTGGCTCTCAGTTTATGAGGATGTTCCATTTCAAACAGTCCTGCCTGGGAACGGCGTCAGCTGTAGATGGAGGGGTCTGGGTGTGTGTGTGTTTGAGCTATTTGTGTGTGACCTTTCTGGAATATTAATTAATCTGGTAAATGAGCATCAAGCAGCTTTTTGTGTTTGTGTATTTGCCTGTGATTGTAATTGCTGTGTGTTGCGTTGCATGCGTTTCCAATTAGATAGAGATGGTTGATGTTCCGATGAACAAATTCTCAAACAAGGATACACCAATCTATAAATCTATGGATCAAAGAACCAAAGAGAAAATTGAGAAACTCAAAATCCTTTGATCTTTGGTTTCTGAATTTCCTTATGATTTTGATTAATAAACAAATTTGAACAAGATTATGAGTCTACAGTCATGCTAGCAGCTCTGTGAGGCTGTACTTTGGCACAGCATTGCTTTGAGCTAAATGCTAACGCCAGCATGCTCACAATGACAATCCTAACATGCTGATGTTAAGAAGGTAAGGTACATCATCTGGGAACCATGAATGTCTATACAAAATTGTGAGCCAATCCATCCAGTAAATGTTGAGATCATTCACTAGATAATTTAAAACATTGAACTGTTAGTGGCGCTATATGAAAAGTCAGGGGATCACCAAAGTCATTAGGATTTATCCTCTGGGGACCATGAACATCTGTACCAAATTTAATGGCAATCCATCTGATAGTTGTTGAGATCAGTCTGAACAAAAGCGATGGACCGACATCAGCATCTCTAAATCCGTGCCGCTTGCGTGGCTAAAAACATAATTTGGGAATTAATCTAACATCCAGTTCCAAGAATAGTCCTTAAATTAAAACAAACTCAGGTCTCCTCCAACTATTACAAACTCTGGCATATTACAGTAAACATCCCTGTCCAAATGATGTCAAATTTGCTGCTAAAGTTTATAAGGTGGTGGCAGTCTTGTAAACGGATCCAGGGAGAGTTATGTTCTTCAGGTTCCCTTCTCTTCCTGCTTTTATTTGGGACAATATGACCTCCTCTAACTGCTTTGTTAAATGTTACATCAGCCTTTCACAGAGATCCTCATATTTTATAGTTTCTTTTCTACACCGAGGGGGAGGGTCTGTTCATGAACTTAAGCACAGTGTGAAGAACCTGAAAGGTGTTTAGAAGTGAAAAGACAGATACAGTACACAACAGCTGTTGCCTTTTAAAGCAGACAATTTTGAGATAGTGCAGAAGTGTGCACAGTAAAGTATATGTATATGTGAGTATTTATGTGTATGCACTTTCTCCTTCAGCATTGGGTGGACCGCGGCGGATTCCCAGCACCTTCTAAACTGATAAGGTCAAAGTTCTTCCTCACTCCAAACCTGATGTATCTCCTCCTTCCTTATTTTGTGGTATTCTTTACCATCTCCCATTCACTCCCTATTCTGAGCGCTGCATATAGAGATGACCCCCAGCTAAAGGCAGGGTGGAGATGGACTTTTACATATGTAAATGTTGTCTCTTAGAGTGGGAGGATGCAGGGTGAAAGGTGATGGTCATGGTTGAGTGCTTTAGGAAGTTGTGGGATCATTACATGGGGGGGGCATCCCATTCAACAGACACCCACCACAAACAAATCGCAGGAGCAGTGATGGACCCCCCCCCCCTCCACACACACATCTCTACACAATGGGCCCCTCAGCTGAGCCATACGGAGGTAGTGTGAACATCTCAGGAAACACTATTGGATTCCAATGGGATTCCTAAAAACACCATCAGCACTGACAGTGAGATATACTATAATAGCTTGTGCAAAAAGATTTGGTTTGCACATAAATAAAGATTACAGTATTACAAATTTGATTAAAAAAAAGTTACATTTTGACACCTTTCCTACGAACCTAGATTGGCGTTGAAAGAGACAAAATTAGGGGATTAAAGTTTCACGTATAGCAATCAAAACATCACTTGTGAATTAACTGTTTCAAGCAGTTGACAAGACCTCACTATGAACTCCCCCATCTTATTTTAGACAGAGTATTTCCTACCATTAAAGGCCCTAGTGGAGGGAAATCCAATCTGAAGACAGCAGTGGATCTGGAGAGTCTTACATTGGATGTTTATGTACAACTTGGCCAAGTCTTAAGCCTCTGGAAGTCTGCAGCACATGACAGCCTCGCTCACAATAACTCATTGGACATCAGCCCCAGTGTCAAACAGGGTGAATGGATCTTGCTAAACCGAAGAACATGCAAGCATAATGTAAATACACACTTAATGGTTCAATCATACAAATAAGATTCAAGTCTTGCTCTTAGAGGAACCATCTCAGGGATATCTGGAGATCTGGTTCTTATCGCACATGATATGTATTGTACATGTGGCGGTGCAAGTGGCACGAGGCCTCAGTATGCTGTACAGACACACTAAAAGCAAGCTGGAAACATGTGATAGGCTACACCTGGTTCTCTCCCCTTATGTGGTGACCGATCAATAAAAACAAGATGCTAATTATGCCACAATGGTTTAAAAGGTTAAAAAGGAAGCTATTGATTCACATGGGTTGCAAATAACAGTAGTTGCTTAGCTGAATACATGGCTCCATTGTGGTGAGAGGGAGGCGTAATAGGGAAAAGCAACAGTGTAATTTTAAAGTATTTGACTGTCAACACATGCATTATAAGTTACATATAACCTATACTTTAATGGTAATTTTAACATCCTGCACGCAGTGGTATGTTTAGCTTTCTCAGACCAAGTTTGGATGCTATTTCTAAGTTTCTAGCTTTGTTTTTTATGGGCACTAAACAGCACAATATCATTTTCTGAGCTTCACACTGAGAGCAAGACCAACTACATAATGAAGATGAGAAAAAAGGTTAAAAGATCTAAAGGTTTTGGCCTGGCAAACAGGTTTTGATGCCTTCATTTTATGCCTTCTTAGGCTGATTAGATACCCCAAAATAGGTTGGTGTTCCTCCTTCATGATACTGACTTCACTTAGGATAAAAAAATGAATTGTCAAGATGTTGGTTCATCAAAATGTAGATTTTTCAATAACAGCAAACTGGTGAGAAAACAGTTAGTTCATTTAGTTTTAGCTGAGGCTAGCCGTGGCTATCTCACAAGCTTGCTTTAACTTGATAAGGCTCTCTTGCTTTAGCTGTCTGGTTGATTGGCTTGCTATGACAGGGTGTGCAAAAAGTGCGGTGGTGGTTTCTAGAGACCAGAGACTGAGTGCAGTAACTGCAGCAGAAATACAAAGCATGTTTTTTTGCTTTGTTTCGCAGTTACTGCAAATTTTACATACATTTTCAGGGAAATTTACAGAGCACTGCAGGTGCGTTTGTGGAAAAAAATACTTATTTGTGTGCAGAAATTACTAATTTATATTCTCTAATTAAAAATTTGTTTGTTTTCACAAATGAAAAGAACATGAAAACTATACTATAAAACTATTTTTTTTAACATGTTAACATTATGGCTTCAAGGATAACAACATTGTCTAATCGGCAACATCTGTTTATACCTGTATCTCAAACCTAAACTGCATTAAACCCAAGCGGATCATTTAGATTAGATTGTCCATGGCCTGAAATCTTCACTGCTACACAGTGGCATTTGTGAACCTGACTTCCTGCAGCCAAAGCTGGCCATTTTGCTGAGATGTTGCATCACTGCAGTATAAATTTTAAAAAAAAACTGTAAAGTGGAAAGGACAAATGTAACGAATGTGATAACTTAACAACATCAATATGATAAAACTAAAATCAGGATTTGTAAGCACCTCAGTACCAAAACGCAGGTATAAGTTAACTTACCAGAGAAGGTACAACAACCTAGACCTTCACTTCCTACAGTTACAGTAGCTTGATTGTAATTTAAAAGCACAAATTACATAGTGGTCGGATGTAACTAAGTACATTTACTCAAGTACTGTACTTAAGTACAATTTTGAGGTACTTACTTGAGTATTTCCATTTTACTTTACTTTATATTTCTACTCCACTACATTTTGGAGGCAAATATTGCACTTTTCACTCCTCTACTTTTATTTTGACAGTTTTAGTTACTAGTTACTTTTCAGTCAGATTATTCATACAAAATATAATTGACTAATAAATTCAACATTAGTGATAATTACACATTGATGCATTAATAATCCTAATCTAATAATATATATTATTCTGAAATGGGCCATTCTGCATAATGAGTATTTTTGGTACTTTAGTATATTTTAATGGTTCTACTTTTGTACTTTTACTTAAGTAAAGTTTTGAATGCAGGACTTTTACTTGTAATAGAGTACTTCTACAATGCGGTATTACTACTTTTACTTAAAAGATCTGAGTATTTCTTCCACAATGGCTCATTCATGGACACAAACTAAGGAATTCATAAACATTAATTAAAAAATTGTATGTACAAGTTAAAAACAAATGGACTCCTAACACCATTATACATTTCTATGGCACAACTACAGTATGTTTCATATGGTACATGTCAAATGTCAAAAAGTTTGATTCTGGTCTTCACTATTTTGACCAAATATGTATTTACTGTGTTTTGGCTTTGTAGGTCATAGCTCAGTGGAAAAATTCAGAGCAAGAGAGAGAGAGAGAGAGTGAGAGACACAGAGAGTGAGAGAGGGAAGGGAAGTGAGGCGATACAATATGATCCAGACCGTTTCGACTGCAGAGTGTATCCAGTCATTCCACTGGAGCATGGAAACATGTGCTGGACATGTGTGTGTGCTTCTCAGGTCACTGCACAATCAGGAAGACACAGAGAGACAAAGAGAGAAAAGCTGCCTGACCAGCACTGACAAACTCATCCTCATCTCTGAGAGCCAACAGGCCCAAGAGTGGCTTCAGTATCTGTCTGCTCAGGGAGCCCAGGAGTGTTGGATCCATTAGTGTCTGCTCTATCTGATTTACAGGTTGTGCTCTCTCATCTGATAATGGTTCAGGCTCCTTGAATATTTAAAGAATGGTTGTCAGATACCTGCCAAACAAGCCTAACGAGATTGATGGAAAGTACAATGGTATCAGAGAGACAGATGATTGGCTGGGACAGCACTGTGGCCCTTCTCTCAAATTGGATTTTTTTTTTTTTGTTGGCCGTTAAACGTTTTTTTACACCATGTTGCGTTGGCTAACAGGATGTGGATCTGAATGACACCCATCATGGGGAAAGGCAGTAGCAGAGTACATTTTTGCAAACATCATAGTTTCACTTCCCTTTTGTCAACTGAAAACAGATTGCAGTATTGGTCTGAAATGATGGGAATGTTCTTTTCTGAACAAGTACACTCAGCTTTTTCTCAGAATGATCCCTGCATTTTTAGCTTTGAATCTCAATCTCAATGAATGAACTCAGTATCAGCCAGCATTGGTCTGCGATATCAGCCGTGGACATAGAATCCTAATTTACTCTCGTTAAAGAGTGCTGTAAATAGTTGCTTTGTGCTATCCAGAAGAGATGGATATTCAGCCTGAGCAAGGATGTGATTGAGGAGAGCATAACAAACTGGGTATGAGGGAATGAAAAGAGAAATTTCAAATGAATACAAATGAGAGTTCACAATATATTTACACAACCCTGACACAACACACAAAATATGATAATAAACTTCATATTTCCATGGCCTTGGTAGCATCAAGGGATCACAATTTTAATCTGTAAATGTTCTGACATCTCACGTTTTCCCTATTGTCCACTTCACTTTCAATTGTGCCGCATTGGCTTTTTATAAATGTCCATTGACCAGTCATAAATTTCACTGCTCCATTGCTGTTTAGTGGACCAGATACAATATATCCCTGTCCCAGGACATGTGCAGCGAGAGGGACAACTCGTCACAGGCGAGGGGTGGATGTAATTAATCTGGCACAATATTGACTCCTCACTCTCAATCCCTCAGCCCCCAATATAGCTGTCCCCTCTTAATGTTTAATGTAGCGATCGATCCACACTGTTACTGAAATGACATAATGAGCTCCCACTCCCCACCAGGGTATCATGGATGTGAGGGTGTGTATGTGCGGTGTTTGTTCGCCTACATAGCAACGCATGCCTGTACGTGTGTTTCGAGCGTGCGTTTCTAGGCGAAATCTGCCTAATCAGAAGGAGTTAACACACAGAAAGGCTGGGACAACCTTGCTTGAAATTATCAGCGCACATGCCACATCCACAGTTCTTCTTGCTCTTCTTGCAACCCCCCTCACCCTCCCTTTCACCCTCCCTTTCACCCTCTCTCAGTTTCTCGATCAGGATCTCGACCGTAATGTTTCACGGCACATTTGACCCACTCTTACCCCTCTTCTTCCCCTATCTGCCTTCATGCTGATTTATCTGTGCTTTATCTTTATCAAGTCATCTATCAACCCTCTCCATCTCCTCCTCCTCCTCTCCTGGATCAGCGAGGATCGATACAGCCGTACGCTGGCTCTCAGCTCGCTCTACACACCTACTGGTCTGTGTCAGCAGGTTACTATAGGTCCACCCTCTGCAGCCACCTCCTCCACTCACGTGCAGTGTATGTTTTGTGTGTTGATATGTATGTGTATGTGCATATGAAAGTGGAAAACAGAGTGAAATCTGAGTGTGAATGTAGGCCTAGAAATGACAGCAAAAACAACTCTCAAAAGGATAATGCCGCTTGTTATAAGGGTTTTATTTTCATAGTTTTGGCCATCTTTTTTTAAACGGTTAAGACAACATTGTACTCACCAAAGTAATTGCTAAGATCCGGGAACATGGTGACATTGCTACAACAAAGTCGGAAGGGGGCAAGAAACAGGAGTGGTCAGACAATCAGAAAGGCTTAAGGATGGGGTTGAAACCAACTAGTTGGTACGACGTGTCGTCCGACCACATCTGAAGGCAAATGTGCTCATAGCTGTTCTGTCACATCACCATAGAGAGGTGACAGAACAGCTATGGTAAATCAGAACTGTGATCCATGGTTCAAAACGTACAGTTTGGGTAATAATGCGCCCTTTTTTCACTACCAAATACGGCTAACCTGTTTGTTTGACTTTTCTTGCCCTGTCGGACTTCTTTTTACCAAAGTCGCCGCATTTCCAGATCTCACAAATGAACTTGGTGAGTACAGTCTTATTATTACCAATAGAAACGATAGCCAAAACTAGACTATGGCCCAAACTGTAATAACTGGGATTATCTATCAACAGGCAAGATGTCCAAACTTGACTTCATCACTGCCATAAATGCACGGTTGACATACTCCCAGTATCTTCTTATTAATGATTGCTTCAAGTTCAACAACTGTTATTTTTACGGCCTCGCCCCGTCTCTTTCACAGCATCTGTTCCCCTCTTTGGTCTGTGTTGCTTTTGAAAGAGAAAACATTCCAGTTGCAGAGAGCAAAGCCGTCCTTTTGGAGTAAACACACCAACACGGATATAGAAATGCATAAGCACGCATATGAGCATCACAGGGATGTACTGGCACACCACTCTCTTTTCCGTCCACACACACCTCCCCTCACTCTCCTGTAATAAAATACACACTGCTGTCCATTCACAAAGCTATGCTGCTGACACTCTGGCTGTGCTGCCTGGCTCAAATCCCCACGGCCCCCTGGCTTTGACAGGGCTGTTCTGAATCAACATGCAGAAGTACAGCTTTTACTTCCCCACTGGAAGCTGTTAAATGCCTATTACTATACATGCCTGGCCTTTACAAACCCATTTTCATTGGATGTGATTGATTAAAGATGACTAAATAATGTTATAAACTAGCAGTAACTTTTGGATAATTGTCTTTTTTAGGATCCTAACCTGAAAGCAAATTCAAATGAAACCCTCTAACATTTGGGCCAGAGATGTGATTGCAACAAAGAAAGGAAGTGCAAATAAAAGCACATATCCTCACTAGATAAAACAGGAGTTACATGCCCCCCAAAAAGCTTAGATCTTGAAAAAAAAAAATGTTGTAGTCAGATAAAGGCTGACAGAAAAATAGGCCTGCACCTCTCATTGGTGTTGTTGAAGTAACGTCCCCCAATGTCATGAATGAAGGTTCACTCCCCTTAACTCAATGTGCTGCCTCAGCCAGTCTTTCACAACCAACCCATTCATAAAACTGCAGGGCTGAAGTTTGTGTGTGTGTTCACCAGGCCAAGTGTGTTTATGTGCGCGCATGAGTAAGTGGATGAGAGCCTGTCAAAAGAAATCATCTGTTCACGTAAGAGAAATCAACCATTTTACTCATAAGCAAAACAAAACACCTCGCCTCCCCAGACCGAGTAAGCAAGCGGTATCCATGCATATCTGGCAGGTACCTGGCTGTTTTTGCGCACTTTGTTGCATAGCAGCTGTATTTTGGAAAGTGGAGAACACAGAGCTGCATGTTTCTCTTTTTGGGGAGAGAGGGAGTTGGAGAGGGAGGGGCTCAATTCCCCCATCCCCCATGCTCCAAATAGGGCCTGATTGGGCCAGTTCTGATCCAGAAAAACAACCCAAACAAGAGGAAGGCTGTGAATTCATGACAAAGCAGAACACACAGAGCCAGAGAGACACACTGCTGGGAGGATTTGGTTAGAGCTTGGTTACTGGAATCTTTCCTTTCGCTTGTTACTTTCTGTCTTTCCTTATTTCTTTCTTTCTCAATTAATCTGCAACTTTTTGGACTAAGAATGCTAAACATTCTACTTTTTTTGTCTTATGACAGAAGACGTGATAGTAAACAAAACATCTTTGGGTTTTGGACTGTTGGTCAGACAAAACAAGCAATTTGAAGATGTCACCTTGGACTTTAGGAAACTGATCAACATTTTTCACAATTTTCTGACATTTTATAGACTAAACGATTAATAAAGAAATGAACTGTTCTGCCCCACTGCATAGTATACTATAATAGAAGAAAACATTGCAAAAATTCTTGCAAGCAAAGCATAAAAAAACCCAAAAAAACCCCCCCAAAGAATATATATGATGAGATGTATTTTAACAATTGAATGTAATTGGTGAGAACCATAGCAGAAAAAAAGATCAAACAAAAATCAAAAAGGAGGATGCAGATTTTAAAGCATGTGTTCATATTTTTCTTTTTCTTCTCTACTTCCTCGCCTCTCTTCCATTCTCTCTCCTCTTTTCTTGCTTTCTCTCCTTAGCTAAACTTGCTCTCTGAAAAGCACTGTAACGGCATTCTATAGCCACAACTTCCTATATAATTACTGCAAGGCACAAAACTAAACAATCGTCCCACACAGCTCCAAAATCACTGGATTAGTTCACATCTTGGAACACTCAATGTGTGTGTGTGTGTGTGTGTGTGTGTGTGTGTGTGTGTGTGTGTGTGTGTGTAGAGAGAGATAGAGAGGTAGAGAGAAAAGGGAAAGGGGGGGGGTCCAGATTTTTTAAATTCGACTTAGTTTGTACAGACACAGGAAGGGAGGGAGGGGTTTGGAGTATCCACTTGGAGAGGAGGGGGGTGTTGGAGAGGGGGATCTGTAGTACTGTAGGGCTTTTTATGAATGAAGACCGAAGGAGAGAGCAGCGAAGGACTGAGAGAGAGAGAGAGAGAGAGAGAGAGAGAGAGAGAGAGAGAGAGAGAGAGAGAGAGAGAGAGAGAGAGAGAGAGAGAGAGAGAGAGAGAGAGAGAGAGAGAGAGGGGGAGGGAGAGGCACACTTCCTCTTACGCACACAGGGAAGAAAATTTATGAATGGGTCACATCTCTCGAGCTGCTCCAAGTGTAAACAACATACTTGGACAAAGAAGAATGAGCTCTCAGCACAGGCAATGCCTCGGTAAACACTCCAACTGAGGCCTTTCGGTGTGTTTTTGACACAAAAAGTAAAGTAGTGACATGTTCAAACTATTTTAATTAAGTATGTGCACTATAAATTTGACTGACACCGTCATGTGTTTCTTCCCCACAGGCAGTAAACAGACAAAGGAATCAGTCCGACAGCCTAGCATCAGGCCAGTATTACCCCTGAAGGTGCTGTCAGCACTGCCAACCAAACATCTTAACTTGGCAAGTACAATCTTATTATTACCAGTAGAAATGATGGCCAAAACTAGACTAAGGTCCAAGTTGTGATAACATTCACATTCTCCTCTTCTCTTGATGAGCATGAGATTAAAATCACATCGCTCTTTTAAAAACTTCCATGCAGGGCCAATCACATCAGTTCAATGGAAAAAAAATTATGGTGCACTGTTATCACCAACGGCTCAATTACCTTTAAACACACACACACAGGCAGGTCAGCAAGTACATAAAAGTTGCATGTTTGCATAACCTTCCCTCAATGGCAGCCTGCAGACAGAGCATGCTTGTTAGCTATGAACTGAGGGAGAATGGACCAGATGAGATAGATTTAACAGATGTGCAGGTATTGCACAATCCCTCCTTTGCCCCCTCCTCTTCCCTAATCTAGCATTCCAACATGTCCCAGTGTTTTTGTGTCCCATCTTTTACTGTTACACAGGCTCCCTCTTTCCGTTTCTCCCCTCTCCGTCAACACCACACCCATGCAGGTAACAACCTGACTCAGTAAACAATGTTTAATTTTACCAGGGCACAGTTTTCAATGCAAGCCTCAATTATATTCCGGTCACCTGGGATTAGGGCTTAATTGCTTTATGTTTTTTTTGTTTTTTTTTTTTTTATGTGCTACAGTTTCCAAAACAGGTGAGTCACCAGACACGTATGCCAGACACTGAGAATGCCTTTAGTTCAGTATGGGAAAATATAAGCCTTTGTATGCTTTTAATAGACCACATACAGCATCTAGAACAAACAGAAAGATGAATATATTTATAGTTGCTTGTGAGCTTCAATTTTCCATAAATCAAAGCTGAATAGAGACACTCTAACTGAACTCTGCAGCTATTGACTCTGACCAGCAGGGACACTGTCTGTCAATGCGGGAGTGTCTCTGCCGTTTATAAGCGAGCTGCCCATCAAACTGAAGCCCCCGTGACCCTGCAAATCATACCCTCGTCAACCTTTAGCAGAGGCCTGACAGCTGATTGGCTGACAGGTCAGGGGTTAAGTAGACATGATCCCTGCGTGCCCTGGGGTTCATCTGCACTTCCTCCTCTGCATTGTTGGCCAACAGACAGCGTCAATGTTGCACAGGGCATGTGTCACAACTGGTCAGTCCCTTACTGACCAGTTGTGACTTGGAGCCGGTTAAATCACATGATGTTTACACACAAAAGACACATGGGTTTAAATAAGAGGAAGTGCCTTTGACTGGGACTGAATGCTGTCAGTTTTACTTTGGGGATGAGATTATTCTTGAGGTTTTTCAAGTTCTCTTTAAGTCGCTAACCTTTCAGTGTCATTGCTAAAGCTGGAGAAGCCTGCAGTGTGGGACAGAAAAAACTGTTTGTAGAGCGTCACATACTCCCACCCAGATCCTGAATCGCCATTGTTAAGACACACAACAAGAAAGGGAAACTCATTCAAATAGCCGCTCAGTTGCGCAGCCCAGGAATTTGCTTTCCTATTTTACACCTTCCGATGTGCACAAAGGGCCATGTTTGTATCTGGGCCCTGAATAATTTTTTACTGGTTTCCTGGGCTGTACCCATTCAGCTTTTCAAAGGCATGCAAATGGATGACGGCAGCACATAATGCCGGCATCCAAATTCACTTCATGATGACTGGCTCATTAGGCCTTCTGTTTCTGCATAGCTTTGTCTGCCAAAGAGATTACTGTAACATCAGCGAGTTACAGTATCCCCACCTAAGCCTCTGGCGGTTTCACAGCCCAAATTTGACCGCTGGTTTCGTCCTCACTTTCTCATGACATGCATACTTCAGCTGGAATTACATGAGCAGGCCAGCTGGCCAAATCTGAAAGATGGGTGAGACTGTCCATCTACAGCTCTGTATGTTGCATGGATCAATACACCGATTGAATAAACAATTTAAAAAAAAGAGAAAAAAAAAGATCTGATCTGTGCAATATATGGTCATAAAATCTGTTGTTTGGCTTATGTATAAATTAATTTAGTGACGTGGACACACATGCAGTACATTTACAAAGATGCATTGCGAGGAAACAAAAATTGAAAGTACTCACAGTTCTCAGAATGGAAATCAGGAACAAATTGCTCATCGCTGTCAGGAACCTGAGCTGAAAGTAGAAGAAAAAAAAAAGAGCAACCATAACTTTAACATTATTATTATATTTCAGACCAAATCTGACCTTTTTCTGTCTCTCATTTCCTCCCTCATTCTGTCTTACTTTTTCTCTTCCTTGAAATCTGAGTGAGAGCCAGGCTGGGCTGCATTCAGTTGACCTTCAATTCATGATTTCAGCAGCTTGCCGGCACTTTGCACATCCATAGATCAATACACAAGAACATGGAGCTCCTGAATGGCATCACAGATATTAACCTGCCAACATGATTTTGTGTCGATTTAACTTGGTAGTATCGACCTTTGGCTTAAGCTGAGAGATTTCAGCCAATTAAAAACTGAAATGTTGACCATAACCACAAAAGTAACATCCACCTTTTGTGTTGGGTGGCTTTTCTGTATGGAGACCCAAAGTGTTCAATATGTAATAAACAATCAAAAATATAACAATGAAATTGTGAAACCATCCTTTTTTTTTTTAATTTCTCACATTATAATGAAATGCTATTTCATCCTGTTTCTTTTTACAATATAAGAGTTTATTGCAGGTCCATTAATCCAGCAGTTATTTTATTTCAAAATGTCCTTTTTCCAAAGTCTGTTTATATTTCACAATGCCGCTTTTCATCACAAAATCTTTTGTCTGTAAATCAAGACAAAGAGGGCAAAATCACTTATGTGATTGACTGTTGCTTTGGTCTGAATGGGAAGACAGTCAAGTTGAAGTCCAATCAGTAGATATGTAAAGTCATTTCCCCTCTCCTCCTTTAATACATCCTATTTGAGACATGTAACTACTTTCTTGAGTACTCAAACTAGTCAGACATCTGTACACCAACGGTCAAGTTTGTACTACCAGCTGTTAACTAGTTTCTTTCTATTTCCATCATAGAAATCCAGACAGACTAGACAGGCTGTTCTGGCTAAACAAGTGAGTAAATCTATCAAATGGTGTGACAAACCAGCCATTCAGATTCAACTTCTCTCTGTCCTTAAGAGTTTGGTACTCTGTCTAGAAGTAGTCTGAATGTCATCTGCTGCATAGATGAGGAATCGCTCTTACAGTCAAACTAGAAGCGGATAGAGAACAAGGAAACCAGACTAAAAGCAAGAGGAGAAGTGGGGGAGCGAAACAAGAGCAAGTTAAGGTTAAAGCACTTCATAGCTAGCAGTGGTAACTTTGTGTGTTTTCTGCAGCTACACTAAGATATGATCTCACTACTTTTCCTGTTAAGAAACAGTTCATACATCAACCTATATCATATTGGTTGCAATGCTGTGATGCATAAATGTAAGTGACACAGAGACAATATACAGCCAGCTTGCAATAATTTGTAAAAATAGATGAGTCAATATAGTGATACGGTATGTGTAATATCTTGATCTATAATTACTTGCAGTGGTGTACAATTTCAGTGGCTCCGATTAGACACTCATAATGAAACTCTTCTAGGATCTAACTGAAAAAGCACAGTCAGTGATGCCAAGCCCAGGTGCAGCAGAGCTAGACAGACACTATTGTACAGCTCTTTTTTTAGGAATCCAAACCCATTCACAATTGTCCTTTTGGAGCTTTGGACATTGAGTCACACAAACGCTAGAAAAGCTCAAATCATTTGACTGCCAACACCCTACAAGGGGTGAGGGGGTCAAACTGACCCTCAGAGCACACTGCCATTTTGTTCGCCTACCCTTGAATTAATAAACTAACCCTAAATGTAGAGCAGAACCAGGGCTAGCAACCTTTTAATCTGGCACCACTCCAGCTCCACAAGTTTCTGAGGTTTTTAAAATGTTTCCATTGCTTTGGACTCACACTTACGTCATGGTACAAGCTAACCAGTAGGGAAAAGTTGATGGATATCATGAATCAATCAGGGGCGTAATGGGCTAAAAAACTAAGTGGTACCATGGTGCCCCCTTTTTGATCAAATAATAAAAATGTTCTTGTAGACTAAAACACAGATGTCTGTATTTTTTCCCCTCAAAGACATCTGCAGAATCCACCATAACTCTGCACCAAAAGGATGTGATCGTAACCTCACCCAAGAACCTAAATCTGACCCAGCATTCAACCTCAATAGCCTCTTCCCTCTCATTTCATCCACATTACGGTTTCCAGTCAATGATACAACACAGTAACCAAAACTCAAGAGAGAGAGAGAGCAACAGACACAGAGGACAAAAAGAGGAAATAAGAAATTCATATCCACTTTCTTGTCGTCACACTCCTCCTTCCTGTACGGAGGAAACCGGATGAAGGCGTTTTGGAGCATGTTCAGATAAATGACATCGATTTCTTATATAACAACGCATCCTGTGGCTTACTATACCATAATAATATTACCCCCTTTTAACTTTTCAGTCTTCGCCCTCAGGGGGGAGAAATAAAGCTGCTGTATGAGACAGAGCAGGGCCCAATATTTAGTTCTGCAGATCCAACAATCAATCATTTCCACTAGTTTCAACATGTCCAAAACGGAACATGCTGGACCTCATAACGAGACAGGAGAAAAGAAACGCGGATGATGAGCATCAGACATTATCACAAACCCCGGTGTGGATGTTTGTGTCTGTGCACTTTCCTGTGTGTGCATGAGCGCTTGCATGTGTATCTGATTTGTTTCCAGGAACACCTCGTCAGGGGCTTTGAGATGCAAGTCAGCACAAGAAGGAAAGTGTGTTTATACGAGCACAGACGCATGTTCTCCTCGATGCTTCCAGGCACCTTGAATGACTTTTTTTTTTTTCTCTCAGTGGGAGATCCTGGGAGGAGCTAAGCAGCCTCAGTCACATAAACCTAAAGGCCAAAATGAGACAAGATGTGACAAGCTCCTGAACTCTTGCCATTCAGTACTTCACCCTTTCTGTCTCTCTCTTGCTTCCGCTCTCCTTTGGCAGAAAAAAAAAAAAAACAACTCCCTCCAGCTACCCAGCTTTTACAATCTTGGTGAATCCCTCACAACTGCAATCAGTCATGATAAGGTCTTTAATTAATGCAACAGGAAAGGAGAGGTCTTAGCTGGGGAAGCTGAAAACAAGCCAGTACTTAGGGTTAAATAACACTTTGATAAAGTTACACTTCCATCTTTCGGCCCTGATTTTTTGCCTTGTTCGCTCTCTGTGACTCAACAATAAGCTACCACCCAATTTGTAAATTCAGTACATAAAATAATGTCTCCTTTTAAAGTGTCGGTTCACCAAAACTACAAAAACACATACTTTGTCATTTACTTTACAGTGGTATCTAGCCATGCAGATAGTTTTGGTTTTATTTGCCCAGGTTTTGAGATATCGGTCTCAATACAATGGAGGTGAATGGAATGTAGTTTGTAGTGCGTATACCTATGAAAAATGAAAACACTACATTTAAAAAATTCAACAGCAACCTCTCTTTCCAGAAACAGTGTGTCATGCTACTATCAGTTTTCATAGGAACTATTTATTTGGTAGAAAATAGTTCTCAATGAAAACTGATCACAGTGAGTTCTGTTATTCAGAGTAACTGGGACATATTCTAGATACATTTTTTGAATGCAATTTTTTCAAAGCTTTGAGCACCACAAAATAAATCCTATTCAGCTCCATTGGAGTGAGCTGGTGGCATAAATCTCAGAGGCTGATATCTCAGCATGGGCAAACTGAACGAAAATTATCCGAAAGACTATATACCACTGTGAGAAAAAGTGTTTTTTTGGGTGAACTGGACCTTTAAGTGTGGCCTTTACAGTGAAATATGTGAATACAAATAGGCTCCGACTTTAAAGCGACACCCATTGTTGCAGTTTTATTGGCTCTGGCTCTTGTCTTTGTCTGCGTGAGACGCTGGTGTGAAGTGAACTTGCTGGTTTTTGACGCTGCATGAGAAAAGGTAAGAAAGCCAACGTGGATACAGCATTGTTTGCCATAAACAGTCGCTGGTCTGGGAGTGGGCTCTGTTTAAATGTCTGGTCTTCAGGCAGACACAACTGCTTCCACAGTGTCTCTGATTGTAACTGCCTCACTTTCCTAGTTTGCTGATGTGCTGGTCAGTGTGTATGACTCAAAGTCAATACTGGAACTCGTACTGTTTTAAGTTGACATAATATCTCTAAGTTTGAGAAATTGCTTAAGGAATTCCGCTTTACACATAACAACAAAGCAACACCCATACACTGTATACTCACTTCACGAGAATCGCATTTACATAGAATATACAATGACATTTGTGCCATAACTTCAAAACTCCCTCCAGACATGTTTTAAGACATATAAAAAATACTTTTTCCACCAAAAAGTTAAATTACTTAGCTAAACATTCATAAAATTACCCTTCTCTACCCTTTCTCCCTCATTAAAAGAATCTGAATATGCAAATATTGCTCATTTCAAAAGTTTAACTACAAGACACAAGATGTCTCCTACACTGCACTGGAGGCTTCAACCTTCCACATCACACTTGTATAAGTTGCATATTGGACTATGATTGGTTTCCAAACTAGGTCAGATGTCACAAAATCGCTTATAAACTCAGTTTCAAGGTGAGTACAGAGCAACTTTCCCCCTCAGCAGATACATGTAAACACAACCTTCAAGTGTAAAACTCTGCACATACATCATTCTGCACAGTGAAGCTCAAACATCCATGTGAAGTTACAATATAAGCAAAAACACATTATAACAGGATTTATCAGGTTGATGTGGTTCACATTAAATGTCAAAAATGAGTGGCATTTCCCTTTAAACGTCCCCATCAAAACACATCAAAGCAACTGACACAACAAAATTCACACCTCGTGGTGCAGTTCTCATTTTTACTTGCAGCTTTAAGCACATTTCGACCCACTGTCCTGCCACTGTTGTGCTCCAGGTTAGCACCAAAAACAGGCACAATGACTCACGGCTTGCGTTGTTTTCTCCCTCTTGACATACAGTATAATTACTCTATTAGGGCTCACATCATCATTGCACTTATTAAGTCTACTAGCTGCAATTGCCTCTGACTGGGCCTCATCTCATCGCTATGTGCCTTTGAGTGACATAAGCCAAATAGCCTGTTTGTTTGCATTGGCCGCTGGCTGGCACGCATGCTACATGCCGACATGGCCAAAATAGGACATGCTCAAAGCTAATAATGTCCCGTCTGTGTTCTCTCTGGCCTCGTTTTTTTTTTGGTTTTGTATGGTTTATGAGCATGTGTGTTGCATCAGAAAGTTTGGGCTCCCAAGTGAGATTCAGCTGAACTAAGGAGGTCATCCTTTTTCACCAAATGCAGAGATTTATGAAAGCATTTAACTGAGTGTGTTAATAAGACTTTGTTGTAAAGCTGTTGGACTGACAGAAAACCTGGAAGCAATGATCATTCATGGTAATCACAGAATTTGTGATAAAATTCATTTTATGTACGATAGAAAGCAGCATAATCCCTTAAATTGAATAAAATAGAATGTATTTTTTTGTATTTTTCAGGTGTCTGTGTTCACCAGTCTTTCCAGACAGACACATCATCAAGCCTCATGACTGTCATTAATGGGGAAATCATCACATAAAAGTACAAATTAAGAGGAAAAGCAGCCTGCAGGCAAATCTCACCTTCTGTGAGCCATGTCTCTTGGAGTTGGCTTAAATCCTGGAAGAGGTCTGAACAGGAAGATAAAAAGAAAGAGTGTATAATGAGCACACTGCAGAATGTTAGACCACTTCTTACTAATATGTGTCTTATCCCCATGAAATTTAAATGCAGTAACTGAGACTCAGACTGACATTGCCTGGGGTTGATAGACCATGATGTAAACATGCATCATGTAAAGAGACCAGAGGCCAAAATTGTGAACTTCCACTACTTTACCTTCAGATTCCTGAGGGGGTAATTCTGTGTCCATGTATTTCCTTTTCGCTGCCATCAACAGTCTATTTAGGGGCCCATTTCCATGCGACTTCTACAAAACCCATAGATGTTAACAGAGGAGAAGTGAGAAACAGACTCCAACAGGGCATTTCCAGCACATCAGTGTCAAAATAGCTAATGCCATGTTTAATGTGGCATGTGTACAGTGAAGCCACCACTTGGAAACATTTGATAAAAAAAAACAACAAGTAGCATCATCATCATCATAATAATAATAATAAAAAATTGTAATGAGCTACAAATGAGAGCCTCTTGCAGCTATAAGTGAACATCATGCTCCTCATAAAACAACACATTTCTCAGTTGTGGAGGCAATCAGGGAAAAACAAACGCGCTGTTTGCGTCTGAAGAAAGTGACCATTTGGCACGCATTGACACGTTCTCCAACCAAGGTATCCCACAGAAGAAACCCGCTGACAAACATTATGAAATGCACCACTTGCTATGCTTTAGTTTATGAAGTTGTGTGTTAGTTTTAAGCGGGGAGAGAAATTGTTTTTTTTTTATCGCGCGCACACACACACACACACACAGCTGCTTCGGCCAAAACTCGTGCAGACGCGAGACGGAGAGAGCTAAAGCCCGGTAGCCGAATCATTAAAAAAGCAGGCAAAAAGCATTAAAGTAACAGAAAAGTTCATCCATACGTACATTTGCTAAAGTGTAAGGCACTTGCTGGTCCAAATATCCATCCATCTTATAATCCATCCGTTAACCGTTTGTGGTCATTTAGGCTGCGTTGAGTGAGATCCACGCAGCCTGCAGAGAGGAGGGAGCGCTGCTTGTGAATGGAGCTGCGTGGAGGCTGCATGCATAATGAGCTCCATTCACAAAAAATGCCGAGGGGAAGTGATGGCGAGTGATTACCCAGCGGGCTGCTGCCCTCTTTACAAATCTCTTTGTGTGTGTTTGTGTGTGTGTGAGTGAGTGACAGACAGCTCGTCACATTACCTAGCCTACACGTTTCAGGTAAAGCTTGTACCTCAAGATACTGTTTCTCCCCGTATGTTTTTTTTTTTGCGGAATAATGTCGGTGTGTTTGGTTTATTTGTGTTTGAAGTCGCGCTTTCTGATGCAAAAACATGTCAGACGGGTCATAAAGCCTGTATGAGTTATGAGTGTTATTTAGTAGCCTGTTTCTTGGGCTTTTTGCCACGTCTGCCCGGATTGCCAGGCTCCACTTTCTGTAGGAAACAGTCCAGCGCTGAAACTGTGACGGGAAACAGATGTTTGTCGAGCCACAGCAACAAAACCAAACCCTATTTCGGCGATAAATAACAGACATGTGCAGTTAGAGTGAGTTAGAATAAGTTTATATTGAATTGGGGTGACTTTTGAGCGCCAGCTGTGCTGTCATTTCTGTAACAGACATGATTTGGGGATAATAGCGAGACTTGCTTTGCTTGCTCGGGCCAGACGAGGTTCGTGATTGGTGGATTTCCTCTTTCAAGGGCTCGAATTTCTTGCCTTTGTCCGGATGAATACACTGACTTATGAATGAAGTCTCGGTTCCCTCTATGAGCCAATCAGAAGCCTCGCTGTCGGGTTCCTAGCAACCGTGGGCGGAGCTTGCGCCGCAGCCAATCATATCCCGGCAGACTTCGGGCTTTTATACTGGATTTTCCAATTGTTTTTCATTCACAAAAACAGAGAGGGAAAGTTAGAAAAAAAAAAACTTCCATTCATAAAAACCTGCCCTGGCACGAAAGTCCTGACATGTTCCATCCGAACTCAAAGAACTTCACTTTGTTTACCTCATTTCATATCTACCCCTCTACTTATGACAAGCATGTGATCACAGCCAGGCAGGAAACAGTGGCACTACCTCTGCAGGAGCCCTGTACATTAAAACCCAGTAAATCAGTTCAGGAATATGTATTCTTGCATTCTTGTGGTTTTAAGTCTACACCACACGAAAACCACAGGATTTAACGTTCTCCACGAAGCTTTGTTCACAAGACCAGCCGAGTGGTGAAATGCTTGCTTATTGAAACTACACTGTCTAACTAAAGCCACAAAGACAGTTTTTTAAAAAGAAGAGTGGGAAGCGAGGAGTCAGGAAACAAAGTTCTGATGGGATTTGAGTTTTAGTTTCAGTGGTGATTGAGATTCAGAGACTTAACAATAAGCAGTTTAAGAGCATGTACGCACTCCTCTTCCTCCTCTCTCTGTTGATATCTCAAAATTAATCTCGATAACAGGTGAAACTGTACATGTTATTTCCTGCTTAATGATATCTAGATGTCCATTTAGATGTACACAACAGGCTATAAATATTACATCAGCCCTGCTCAGTACAGCCAGCACTGAGCAGTTTCACCACAGAGCATGACAGGCTCAAGGATATTAGAAAAGTAAACATTAGTATTGTTTTATTAAATTTGAGCCACTCTATAAACTCTTCTGTAACCATATAGGCTAAAACTAAATGATGGAAGTCTTAGTCCAGTCCAACCAGTTGGCCTGTGACCCAACATCACATGTATGGAAGCCCTGAGAGTCAAGTGAGGAAAAAAAAAATCTGGTGATAACTTTCTAAGTCTGATCTAAATAGTTTTCTCTCCTGTGTTTATGACTTAGGAACAGGTTAAAAAAAGGTTTTGCCAGGATAATCTTTCTAAGTTCCTTAATTGGCAGGTGATTTTTTTTTTGTCAGGATCATTTTTCTAAGTGTTTGTTGTTGTTATACTCATTTCGGTCACAAGAGGCTGCAGTCATGTTTTAAATACGACTAAAAGCATTCATGTTTTCTTCCAGGTGAAGCGCCGATTAAAATATAGCCAAAAGAAAGACATGACAGTAATGTTACATAACTTGTTAACACACAATATATGTACCTTGTGATTAGAGTGCATGGAGAAATTAAAACTCACCTGAAAGAAAACATGAATGCTTTTAGTCATATTTAGAACATGGGGTAGTGCTGCACTTCAGCCTCTTGTGGCTGAAATTAGTATTACAACAACAAACATCACCTGCCAATTTAGAAAAATGATCCTGGCAAAACCTTTTTTTCACTTGGCTTTTTTTCCCCCTACCTGTTTCACAGATGAAAAAAATTGAAGGAACTTAGAAAAATCATCCTGGCAAAACCTTTTTTTTCACCTGTTCTTAAGTCATAAAAACTGGAGAGAAAACTATTTAGATCAGACTTAGAAAATGGATCACCAGAATTTCTTTTCTCACTTGACTCTCAGGGCTTCTGTACATGTGATGTGGGGTCACAGGCCAGAAAGGTTGGACTGGACTAAGACTTCCATTGAAAGGGTTTGTACTGATGGTTAGATTTTTCATCATCGTAACCTCATTTCAACCCAGACATTAAAGCATGATTAATCATTATTCTGTTTTTACCCATGGCAACCCACATGTGACTCCAAAGCATGTGAAATTTGGACATTAAATTTCCCATTTTTTATGTGACAAATTTTTTTTAGGAACATTAGCGGAATGGCCCTGGGGATGGTTATGTCGGTCAGACATTCATGGTGCCCTGAGGGATGAATCCTGATTACTTTGGCGATCCTCTTACTTTTCCTCTCACACTTTAGCTCAACATCTCATAGATCGTTTGGCATAAAATTTTGTACAGAACTTTGTGGTCCCCAGAGGATGAATCCTAATGACTTTGTTATCCTCTGACTTTACCTCTAGCGCCACCATGAGATTGACATTTGTGGTTTTGAGTGAAATGTCTTGAAAACTAACAGATGGATTGCCATGAAATTTCATGCCCCCCTCTGGATGAACTGTAGGCTAATAACTCTGTTGATCTCATGACTTTTCATCTAGCACCATAATCAGGTTTAAAGTTTAAATAACATTTTAAATTAAATTGAATATGAATTTCCAATATGTTGGTTTATGACCATATATGTACAAAACTAATGGCATTCATCCTCAACTGTACTGTTGTGTTTGATTAATTAATTAATTAATTAATTAATTAATTAATTAAATGAATTAAATAAAAATAGCAAATGCTAGCATGCTATTACACTAAACTTTGAAGGTGAACATGGTAAATATTATACCTGCTAAACATCACCATGTCATTGTGAGCATGTTAGCATGATATTAGCATGTAGCCCAAAGCTCTGCTTTGCTGAGAACAGCCTCACAGAGCTGCTCGCGTAGCCGTAGGCAATTGTTTCTTCTACTGGATATTTTTACTTATTTAGACCTCTAAAATCTTTCTAATAAAACAGTCAGAGAAAAAAAAAATCACTGTTTGGTTTAATTGCTCACTACTTATGTCCACACTAAAGGCATAATGTGATGAGGGGTCACAAACCGAGAAGGTTGGGGTTTGCTATGCTAAGATCTCCTTCTTGTATGAACTGGAAGAAAAATGGAAACAGTTTGTGCTGATGGTTAGATTCCCCTGTATTTCATTTCCACAACCTCATTTGTCCCAGATATTGAAGCATGACTCAACATTATTGTGCTGTTGTCACACAGTATTGGCAAATTCCTGACCTAGCAATAAAGTCGCACGTGATATGTGACATCAAAGCATGTGAGCACAAAATTCCCCATTTTCCATCTGAAAATGTTTTTTGCTGGCCAATCATGTCTCTCCCTCTCTCTCTCACTCTCTCTATGTGAAATTAACTTCTCACGCGAATAATATAGATATGATTTCAAGTGAATGAAATAAAACTTCTTGTGTGGGAAAACCCCTCTTCTTTGGCTCACTGTCACCTCTCACCCATGACTCATTTTTTTTTTTTTTTACATCTAAAGTGAAAACTGTCACTTGTGATTTCAGACTAGCATACAACGTGAAAAAAAGTTGACTTTTGAAATACGGCACGTGTTTGGAAAGCACATGTGTTCTTAATTCACATGTGGTTGACATCTTTAAATTGAAAAAAAAATGAAAGGGGCAGAAACAGCCGTGTTAAATACCTACACAGTGATACACTTACATTTACTATTGTGCTGATACAGTCATGTTGTTACAGCCTGCACAGGATTTACAACTTCTTTAGATCCTTTAGGATGAATTGAAATTGTAAAGAACATAGACAGTTGCCATATATCACCTCTGTGTATTTTCACACACACTACACAGAGCTGAAATGCATTGTGAAATCTATTGTAATAGTCATCCGCCCCTGAGTCTAATATAGCTTTGTCAGCAGTGAGATAAGTACTGACAGAGACAGAGGGGAGACATTTTAAGTTCAATGCGGTGCTGTGGAGTGGACTCAAAGTGCTTATTGATCAAAGCTGGCTGTGCTTGATGGATGGGTGAAATGTTATTATAGCTTCAGCTGTTCTAGTTATTGAGAGACACAGTGAGATGTGTTGAAATGGAGGTAGACAGAGAGAAATATTCAGTGAAATACTGAATATTCACCGAGAGTGAAATACTTTCAAGCGAGAAATTAAAAGAAACTAAGCAATTGAGACAAATAGAAAAATTAAAGAATGAATGGAATGAAAGAATAAGACAGGAAGACAGTGATAGAAAACGAGGATGCGGAGAGAAGAAAGACAGAATGAGCCAAAGGCCGAGGCGTCTGTGGGGGATGGTGTTGTTTGTAAGGCTTGTCGACAACACCTCTCCATCTTTCCTCTCATTCCTGTCTCTGGAGCTTCGTCTTCCTCTCGCCTCCCTCCTACTCCTCCCTCGCTCCTGATAAGGCTGATGGTGATTGATAAACAAATGAAGATCTTTGATAAAACAAGGACATCACACAGGGAGTTACTGGAAGCATGATGCATGATCAAAACATCCAGTCACACCCAGGTTTCTTTTTCTCCAACTCTGGGTTGACACAATATTACCTGTACAAAAATACAAAAAACATTTTTCAAAGATTTATTTGAAGATTTATTCATTTTGATGTAACCTTAACACACTGTAAGCCAAATTCTTGTTGCATTCACATGAAACAATGTGGAGCTTTCAATCATATCACATGATCTTTATCAGCACATGAAGTGTGTCCAGTTTTCATGGAATTGTAGATGTTCCATTTTTTCTGAGCACTTTAAAGACTTATTGTCCATGTTGGCTTAAAAGTTGAATTAAGCCAACAAGGATGTTAAGTCTCTTCCATTTCTTTTCTCCCAGGTCAAGAATGAATAGATTTTACTCCTAAATTTTCAAAATAAACGAATGATGGTTGATTTCAAATATAAATTGATGTTTTCAGTTGAGCGTGTTTTTGCTGAAGAAGTTGTCTTTACTTCTACATGATGAACAACCACCAGCGTGCGTAAATGAACAAATACATGTTCATCAAAGTCTTTGAAAAAGGTTCTTCTGTCCCACTCAGTCTGACCCTGCTCTTCATGATACGAATATCGTGAATTTAATATATCTTTTGATTTTCTATCAAAACATTAGGCAGGCTTCAAGGTTGAAGTTTATGTTTGGGTTTACCTGCCACTGCATTGATGATATCTCAGTTTCTTTCTTAAACTCACCCATCTTCACCAAGCAGTGGTCCATAGTATGCCTGCAGCAGCCGCACCCCTACTGGGAATGTAATGGATTCCCATAACAACCATTACTCTGCTTTGCCAAGCAATGCCAAAACCAAAACCATATGGGTTCAATCCATGTGTGCCAGCACTTAAATTCCTCCCCACAAAAAACATTTGTTTATTTATTTGTCTTTGTTCATTCTTTCTGGTGTATTTACTTTATGTACAAGTAGTTGAATTTGAATAATACATTATGTCACCACACTAAATCATTCAAAAGTTCACACAAATAATCTTTAAATACACATACATTAATATACTGTTCTGAGATTGAAAAGTGTCATTCTTTAAGTAATATAAAATTTAAATGGCTAATTCTTTAGATCTTTAGTTGCTAAATGCTCCACTATCTTCACCAGCTAGTTAAAAACTATATTCTATATTTCGTATTCATACTAAAACTTTCCTCATGCCTTGAAAAAGAAATTACTGAAATCTATCACAGGACATTCACTGTACATGGATGACATTAGTTCTCATTATGAACGCTAGGCATCACACGACCATTAAAACAAACAGGACTTACTCTTAGGCTGGGGGCCACCAGGGAGCCCTGGTTTGTTTGGAGTGTGGAACAGGCTTCCGAAGAAAAGCAGCCTCTCTCACGTGCCATGCAAACTGAAAAATGATTTCTAATGCAAACACTCATTGTGTGAAACACAGGACAGTCTGTTGTTTCACATGCCCTTGGAACCTGCTTGCGTATCTGTGCCCAGAAACAAACCTTTTCCAGTTTCTCCTCCAGGCTGACCAAAAATAAAATCAACTTCACGTAAGTTCCCTGACTTATCTCACATCCTTACTATGCCACTTTGCCAAATCTGGACCTCCCAAGGCTGCCTGGTGTCCTGCTTGCGCGAAACCCAAGGTGTCTGATTTACATCCAGGAGAATATTTCCTTAGCAAACAATACATACCTGAAAATAACTCCAGACAAAATAGAGCCAGCTATATTTGTTGCATGATTTTTAAAACGCAAAGAGCACTTCCTTAAAAGGTTCAAGCTGGATTATTTGAATTTGTAACCTTCCTGGAAAGATCCCATTGTTTAGGGCGTTAAAGTACTCCATATCATGTTGCTCTTGGAGAGCTGCCCTGAACAGAGATGCATCAGTGACTTGATTATGAGAGAGCGCCTAAACAGTGAACATACTGTATTTCAACCTGTGCGTATAAGAAAGCTAAAAGTTGATTTGTGAGTCACTTCTGTTGACACGATCGGTTGCTAGCTAGGAGATGTTCCAGGATTTTGATTTACACCTCCTGGCGTTGTGCTCCTGAGGCTGGTGTAGGGGATTGTCACTGCCTGCCGGGTTTTAGACCACAGAGACATGGCGAGTGATTTCCCACCCGTGCACCACCCCTATGGAATTCCTGGCAGTGATGTTCAGTCAGCACCCCAGACAGGCTTTGCTCGCCTCAGTTGAGCCCTGCCTGCTCTCAGCAACAGATGAGCGTCAGGTGTGTGTATGTGTGTGAGAAGAAAGAGAATGAGACAGAAAGAGATCTTTATTAGTGTGTTTATGAGAAAGTGTGTCATGTTTAATGCATGTGTCCACGTATGTGCGCCCCCATACATCTCCTCCTCCTTTGCTTGTGTGTGTGGTAAAATCCGCCCAAGGCCTGTTCTTCATTCCCCCAGGACACTGCACCGTTGCTGGGATGCCTGCTTGTGTATAGCCATAGTCAGGAAATGTCACTGTTGGCATCTGACGAGGGCTAGTGCGCCAACCCAAGCGTGCCTCCTAGCCACCTGCGGCCCAACCTCCTCTGCCGCAGACACTGGCTCGCTTGTTTGTTCACCGACTATTCCTTGCCATTCCCCTCCAAAGTCAGCCTGTCTGGCCTGCTCTGGGCCTGTGAAAGATCAATCAGGTGAGCACAATAGCATTTATAGGGGTGTTTTTGACTGGCAGCCCTGAAGAGAAGTAGCTGCCATGCAGCTGCACCGGCCCAGCTGAGCTGCCAGATAAAACACAAAGCTGACTCTAAACTCTCCCCCGCACAGATACACAGACACTGCAAAACACCCATTTTAACGGTTTTAAACAGGAGAAAATATATCATAACTTAAACATAAATGTAAAACCTACCTTTTTAGCCTGGTTTATGCTTAGAATGTTTTATGTTTGTTATTTGATTTTTTCATCTTTTATTGTTTTATTTTAATTTTAATCCTTAATCGTATTATTTGATTTTTGTCCTGCATTAGTCACTCATTGTTTTATTGATTTTTTTCAGATAATATACAAATAAGATAAATATAATTGTTCAGCTTTGTTGGTTTCATTTTTAGCTATATGTCTGTTTCTCTCTTCCTGTAAATTGTGCTTGGAACTGTGTTTAAGTACATTTAGAGCAACTTAAAACCTGAGTCAAATTCCTTGTGTACACATATTTGGCCAATAAAGCTGATTCTGATAAAATATGACTGAAAGCATTTCATTTGAAGTTAAACTGTTTTAAAGGATAAGGCTGGGGGTTTTTCTATAATTTGTCATATTGTCAATGAATTCCATGAAAAGACCAAAACCAACGATGTGTTAGTCCCTCTCTAAATCCCTACCCGCTCTGTGGCTCTCAGCCTCAAGCCCATCCTACTGAAGATATACATTAATACACATTTAGTACTCACTACTCAGTATTTATGGCAGCAGGACGGTGAATGTGAGATTGCCTCAAAATGAACTACAGTAGCCAGATTAATTGTAGTCCTGTGTCACTCAGTGTGGCTCATTGGTGTGTTTTACAAGTTTCTGGACAACATTGGAGCTCGATGGCACAGAGGAATACATTATATATATCATGGTTTGGCTACATAGACAGTTTGTTTTGGTATTTTCATGGGATTTGATAAGAATAATATAAATATAGACTATCATCAGTCCTTCATTTAAATGAAAGAGATACATTTTTATTGATTTCTTGGAGTTTGTAACATTTGCTGTGACATCAAATTATTTATTCAAGTAGAGTTAACATTGTTAAAGACACATGTAAATATGCATGTATTCACATTCATGCGTATTCACACATTCACACCATAAAACTGGCCCTCTATTACTGGCCGAAGGCACATCGTGGAGACCAAAGAGTGTTGTGGGAGACATTGTTTTGTTCTAAAAGCAGGATGACTTTAAGGAGACACAGAGGAGCCTTGTTGATGTCTACCCCCCACCCCCCACCCCCGTCTGTCTAGCTCACTTGTTAGCTACCCACATAGCGCTGGTTTTGTGTAAACCCTCCTATTGTTGCCACTAGCCCCCTCTTCACACACATTTCCATTTATATCCCATTTTCCACTTAATTTCCATGCTAATTTGGGGGGCACAAAAAATCCCATGTTATGTCATTTATAGTGATGCAGCTGGTTTATCTATCTATACAAGGGGAAAACCAGTGGGGCTGGCCCCAGGGCATGGCCTCCCCTTCATCAAAACTGCCTCTGTCGAATCAAAGGCAGGATATGTAGATGGTAGGACAATTTGACATACTAAAGATAAAGATGTCTCTTAAGAATGTAACATAAAGGGATACTCAGTAATGAGTTGAAAATCAAACAATAGCCAGATAAATAGTAAGTTATTTTAGCTTTTCTGAGCTCTGCTCCACATTTTCTACTGGGGTTTCATGGTTTTGCTATTCCGTATTGTAGTGTTTTCACAAGGGAGTCTGTCTAATTTTGTTGGATTCCTGCTTGTAATGACTCTCAATCCTTGTAAACTCTGTGGTGTAAACAATGCCTCCAGATCTTTCCACCAAAACAACACACAAGCCTGTTTAGAGGCCTGAACAAGTGGGCGGTTGTGTTTAGTTTGGGTTTATCCGGTACTAGGAGACCTGATAACACAAGGTCACTCAGCTTGACCGCAGATGTCCCACCATGGGTGATGGTGAATTTAATAGGATGTGAAAGTTACAGAAAAACTCACCTTAAAAGAATGTTCTGAAGGTTTCTGTATGATCCCTTGTAGTATGTGCTGCTTTCTTGTTGTTTATGAAGAAAAGTTTTTTTTTTTTTTTTTTTACAATTTCTTTTTGTTATTGAGAAGTCCTTTTTTTTAGATGTTTGAGATCCACTAATAGCAACAGAAAAAAAGAGTCTACAGCCACGCTAGCAACTCTGTGAGGTTGTAATGCTCATTGGAGAGACAACTGAATTGTAAGATGGATAAAAGTTGAGGTACAAAGTTAGTTTTTGATTCTTGGCAGATGTGACGAAGTAAAAAGGGAAGTGGTATACTGTGTGCTTAGCAGGTATAATGTTTAACATAGTTTAGTGTATTAGCATGCTGACATACAAATTAGCACTAAACCCAATGTACAACTGAGGCTGATGGGAATTTAGAGTATTAGACAAACTGAAATGTTATCTAATGTTATTAGATAAAAAGTCAGGGGATGACCTACATTATCACAAATCATCCATGAACCATGAATGTCTGTGCCAAACTTTCTGCCAGTCGTATGAGCACATGGAGATATTTTACTGGATAAGTAAAAACTTTGACCTGCTGCTGGTGGAGCTAGATGAAGGGGATCACCATGGGATCACCATGGGATCATCCTCTGGGTGCCATGGATATCTTTACAACATTTCATGGCAATCCATCCAATAGTTCCCACAACATTTCACTCTGAACCAAAGGTGTCAACCTGCAGGTGGCGGCTAGGTGTTCATCAACTAGGAACCATGAATATCAGTAGCAAATTCTGTGCCAGTGCATCCGTTAAATGTCAAGATATTTTACTGGATAAGTGGAAAATTTGACCTGTTGGTGGCACTAGATGAAAAGTCAAGGGAAAGTCATTAGGATCTTGAATATCTGCACCAAATTTCATTGCAATCTGTCCAGAAATTGTCAAGACATTTCTCTTAAAATTAAAAATGTCAAGCTGCTGGTTGCGGGAAAAAGTCTGTGGATCCCCAAAGTCATTAAGAATCATTGTCTGAGGACCATGAATGTTTGTAGAAGACTTCATGGCAATCCATCCAATAGTTGAGATATTTTGTTCTGGAGCACAGTGGTGGACCCAGCGACAGACTGACGTTGACATCCCTGCAAACAGCCATTTTGGAGCTAGAGTCCTGCTATATAATAAATTCTCCTATTTCCATTACATTATGTTTTTCATATTGCTCTTGATGTGTCCAGTATTTGAAATATTTGTAGATCACATATTGTTTTTGTTCGGAAACAATGAAGAACATTACACTGAATATTAAATCGATTTAAAGATGGCGGATGGTATTATAATGCAAAATTTAAATCATGGCACACATACTGTACATACCTACACATCATCACACACACACACACACACACACACACACACACACACACACACACACACACACACACACACACACACACACACACAATCATAACAGCAAATAAGATAAAAGGTGACTTTTGCACCTGTAAGGACCAGCTAATGCCCTACATGTATGAAATGCCTGGCACTCCACGCTGTCTTTGAAGTGAGCAAACAGGGGGAGAAGTATGTGAGACTGGCACTCGTACAATCCTGTGACATCTGGGACTTCACCAGGCCAGGAATGTGCATGGCCGCCCTTGATGGAGGTGCATGGGCTGTATGTGGGACTGATAGTTCAGAAGCAATGAGAACAAGGTTTAAGGGCAATTACCATAAGCTGTGTCCTAGGGGGTGGAAATGCCAGTGGGTTCCTGCGATGTGGTGCTAATGAATGGTATCCTTTGACAGACACTGGACGCCTCTCAGTGATATTAGCACTACATTTATGGTAATTGCGGGTTACTTTTAGTAGAGGCTGGTACCATGTTAAGAGCACGTACTGTGTACGGAGCTTTGTGTTCTTGGGGACGAAATTCAAACAACAAACCTTTCACTTTGAGAGTGTAAAAATCACTGCACTGCCATAGCTAATTGAATCACTTTTGATAGGTTTGAACTCAAAATAACAATTACAGACATATTCTTATTCATGACTTTGGACTTCCCCTGTCATGCCTGTTTTTAACGTTAGAACACAATGAAGGTATGAATTGTGGGTAATTGCCTCTTACAGAAATTGTGCATGAAGGGCCCCAAAACACCAAGAAGGAGCCCTCAAGCACTTGCCAATTTCACAGTGTGACAGTCCTGAGCTGTCATGGATTTAACGGGAGGACTATAAGGGGGTGGACTTTGGGACTGGGCCTAACACTGGGAATATGCTGTGCTTACTTAATCTAAACAATAAACATATACTGTGTATTCACTTCAGTTTTCCAATACAACACGCTTCAGCAGTAGTGAAACAGTTTATCTGTGGAAATAGGTGTCCTACTTAGAAAAGTGATTTCCAAAGATATGCTGGATGCTGGATGCATGATGCACATGATCTGAACACCTGGGTATTATGCCATTTATCAACACATACAAACTGATGTGGTTAAACCTCTTTTATATAAAAGATCATTCCAGTTTATTATAAATTGGATCTTATTCTAGTAATTTTGGCCAGAATTCCTATACCTAACATTATATTTACCACTCAAGTTGATAGCTGCGATCTGGGAACCTGACACCACTAACAAGAACTCGAAAAAGGCAAGAAACACAAGTGGTCAGACGATCAGAAAGGTTAATAAAAGAACAAAAAACTGCTTAGCCAAACGAATATTGAAGAGAAAACAAAAGCAAATGGTAAAATCTTTAATCAAAAGTCAGTTGAAAACATTCATCACAGTTTGCCGACCAACTTCCTGGTTCAATTTTGACCTGCTGTACTTACCTCATTGGACTTCTTTTTTGCAATGTTGTTATATTTCCAGATCTCAGCAATCACTTTGGATATCTTAACCGATAGAAATGATGGTCAAAACTATGAAAATAAGAACCAAGTTGAAATAAACTGAAATTATCCTTTAACACGGTTGCCTAGCTTCAATTTTAGAGGAGAGTAAACTGTTAACAGTTTCATGTGACATGGCACCTTGTTTTCTTCTTCCTCAGTACATGTTTTGAGGGTACAGCCCCATGCAGCATGACATAATAAAAACAATATTCCATTGAGAAAACTTGGGCCCGTATTGCGGGCAATGCTAAGTGACCACTCCCTTCTCGTGTCATGCTATATTTGCTCTGCGCAGGTAAAGCTGCACTGATGTCAGCACTCTCTCGGCCTAACATCAGGGGATGAAGTCAGTGGTGTTTGAAGGAGTGAGATCATTTTTCCATTGACTGCAGAGTAGGGCAGTGTAAAGGACACCTCTTGTGGCAATCAGGGAGATGCTGCTTGTCTGCCTGCTTGCCTGTCTATCGACCTGCCTGTCTGTCTGCTTTTATTCTTGCCTGCTTGTCTGCTTGCTTGTCTCTCTGTGCGCTCAACTGTCATTCATGACATTCCAAAGAGATGATGAACATAACTGAGGCTGGTCACGGTTTTCTTTTTTATACTTTTGGTCTTTTTTATCAATCAATCCCAATCAATCAATTATTTGACCACATGACCGAGGTTGGTAGAATTCCACATACATACGTATCATTCCACATACAGTATAGACCCAATACATACCTAATGCCTAAACTTGTTAGGGAATTACATTCAAACAACAGCACATATAATATGAACTGCAATGTACAGGGTCTGACAAATGGAAATCACAGACAGGTACACAGAAATTAGATTATAACATTTTTATCTTCATAAGATTCAGATAATTTCTTTATTGCTTCTTTTTAAAATTGTTTAGAAATATTTGCAAATATTAAAATTTGTGTGGAAAACACACAGATATGAGAGCGGTATCGATGTTCTCATCTAACTCTCGGCAAGAAACACATAAGCTTATGTCCCAAAATATCAAATTGTACCTTGAAGAGCTTAATCCACCACTCAGAAAGAATATTTTATCATATGAATTCTAACTGTCTTGTCTAGTAGAACCTAATAAACAAATCTGAGGATTTAAAGATATCAAGATATCATGGTATATTAAAGTCATGGTTTTCTTACTGATATTCATTGCAAATATTGCTTATTTTTCTTCCTCAGTACGAACAGAACACTTTGCCTTGCTCTCTCTCTCTCTCTCTCTCTCTCTCTCTCTCTCTCTCTCTCTCTCTCCCTCTCTCTCTCTCTCACACACACACACACACACACAAACAGGAATGCATATACTTAAGAGTACAAGACACATGTAATAACTGACTTATCCTAACTGGATCACAGACACAGACGGCCATGCACAGGCACATTACACCTGTGAGAACACACTGTAACAAACAACTTGAAACAAAACACTCACACTGATGCCCACAAACAAAACAAACAGGACTACACACACACACGCACACACACACACACACACACACACACACACACACACACACACACACACATTTACACACCTCTCTCCTCCCCCCCCTTTACCCATCTCAGCATGACATCAGCTCGTCCTGGGTTACTCGGCCTCCCGAGTGTCCTGATGGCAGAGATAAGGCAGGAAAGTCACTGATTAGCTGGGAATCTCGTTACACATGGAGCAACGAATCCCTCCCTTCTTCCTCCTCCTCCTCCTCTTTTCTCCACCACTCCTCTCCTCCATCACTGATGCCATGCATGAGCAATTCTGAGGCCAAATGATGTGCAGATGAAGCGGAAACCAATGTAAAAAAAAACATATAAACAAAACACCTCATTACAGACATTGACTCACACACAAACACAATGGACCTCGGTGAATCTGAATAATATTTGTCCAAACTGAACATGAGAGATGAATGGACAGTAAATAGCTTTGACATCTACTTTAACCAATGGTTTGGCAATAGTTTTAACCACGCTAGCGGCGTGGCTTCAGGGATGTCGGTGTGTCAGATGGTCCACCACTTTGGTCAATAACTATTAATGGATTATGATGACATTTTGTACAGATATTTATGGTCCCCAGAGGATGAATTTTAATGACTTTGGTGAGCCTTTGACTTTTCAAAGTTTTCACTAGTCCAGTGAAATATTTCTACATCTACCAGGTGGATTGGCATAACATTTTATACAGACATTCATGGTTCCCAGATGATGTATCCCAATGACTTTGGTTAACTTTTCCTCTAGTGCCATCATCAGATTAAAATTCTGTGTGCGGCTATTTCTGTAACTTTCAGAAATCCACTTCACGCCATGACTGGTTTGAACAGAGACAGTCTGAAAATGTGAGCCATAAGTCCTCATACCTAAATGTCAGAATAGGTTGTTTGTCAATGAATCCCAAAACGACATCTATGACTGTTCCCCAAAAATTGTGAAACGGTCACAGTTTGGTTAGGTTTAGGCACCAAAACTACTTGGTTATGTTTAGGAAAAGATCAAGGTTTGGGTTAAAATAAGTAAGTTACGTTAGTATGTCACAGTAAATCACGTGATGTAACTTAAGTTCTACATAATTTTAGTCAACACTGACTTTTGGTTTGACACAGGACATGAACAGTGGTCTTCTGGGTGAAAGTCCTATGTCTGACACATCCAACCACCCTGGCCTCCTTCCTACATGGACTTTGTCGCTCTTTAATCTACCTCACCTGACTTCCTCCCTTGCTCCCATCATTCTTGCTATGGCCACTAGAGGTCGCTGCCTACCAAGAAACGTAAATATGGGCCGTAATAAGCTGCTTGCATAGACAACCTATACGGCCATATTTTTGGGGATGACAGGCTCCGTTATTTCCATATTTAAATGTTAACTTTGAGTGTGACCATTCGCAAAAACTACAAAACCTTTGATTTCTGACGTGTTTGGACACATCATACGAACCACTTCTTTTCTAGTATGAACCTGGCCTTAGTCTTGTTTAAACTTAGCTTTACGAGAATATAACAAATTAAGTTATATTTTAACTCTAATATCTAATAAATGATAAATGATCCAGCCTTGTTGAATTTAAATTACACACAAAATGGTCAAGAAAAAAAATAATGCCTTTTTTTATCCATTAATTTAAATTTAATACATTTTGATAATACATTAGAAATAATGTGAAACATAGGTCTAGCTTGTTAACAACAGCACATACTTTCTTCAACAGGCTTTAAGTTAGCAAGAATCACAACAAAAACATCTAAATTCAACAACAATCCTTCACTTCATTAAAAATCAACCAATGTAGGATTTAAACTGTGGTGGTAATTTCATTTAAACATTTAGACTGTAAATCAGACTGAGGCTGTCTGAGAAGGATGTGTTGTTGACTTAACCACCATATTCTTCTGATGTTACAGCATTTCCCAGTAATGTTGCAAGGGTGTTGCTTTACTTTGCTGCAGTTGTGCCCATTGTCTCGGGTACAAGGAGAGCAAACGTATGCTTGAGGGAGCCCCTTTAAAGACTCAATCAGTCCTTTGGTGGGGTCCACTGACCCAGAAAATGGGTTTCCACAGCTAGAGGAAATGATACTCAGTAATCACCTTACTGGCAACACTGGGGAAGGAATGCATCTCACACATAGTTGCAGAATGAAATAGAACAGAATACATTCACAAATTGAACCTTTGGTCTTAATATGCCTGAGAAGATGTTATATCTCATTAGCTTATAAGTCAGAAATAATTGGTAACATTTTCTTTTTCAAACCAGTTTCTTTCTTGGAAGGTAATCCACACGTTAGGTTGTTGTATTGTTTACAGCTTTGGTTTCCCACACTTTCCTGTCATATACTTATTGTACAAGAGTATTCTCCAGAGCTGAGAGCAGGTGTATCATGTGTCCCTCATGTTACTTTCTCATGGGAGGTGTGGTTGACATGTAAAGGGAGGTAAAGCAAAGGCAAATGATCATTCCCAAACTCAGTTTTACTGTAGCTTTTATTTGATGTTTGTAAAGTAGTGTTAGTAAAACACTACTAGTAAAGTAAAGTAAAAGTAAGATTTGTAGTAAAAAACATACAAAAATATTGTGGGGTCTGGTCTCATGTATAGCTTACCTAAACCATGTCTTGGTCAAGTGCCCATTTTCAATGTTTTATTTAAATGACAAATGAAAGGACATTATTTAACCATGCTAGCAGCATGGCACTATGGATGGCAATGTCAGTCTGTGGGTCTGTCCACCCTTTTGGTCAAACTCAAATATCTCAACAAGTATTGGATGTATTGCCATTAAATTTGGTACAGACATGCATGTTCCCCTCAGGATGAATTGTTAAAACTTTGGTGATCTTCTTACGTTTCATCAAACGGCCTCAAAATTTCAAAGTGTCCAATATTTTAGTTTATGGCCTAATATGTGCAAAACTAAATCCCACAGGCATCAAGTGTACTTTTTTGGTGCTAATTGCAAATGTTAGCATGGTAACACACTAAACCAAGCTAGTGAGCATGGTAAACATTATACCTGCATCAGCATGTTAGCATTGTCATTGTGTTAGCATTTAGCTCAAAGCACAGCTGTACATAAGTACAGCCTTACAAAGCTGCTAGCATGGATGTAGACTCTTATGCTGTGTCTTAATTTGGATACTTTAGTACACTATGTACTTACTTGTGTAGTGCGTGAATATCGACAGGGTAGTGTTGTCGCCAAATCTAACACAGCTGTTACTGGAAATGACGATCGCAACAATTGACCACTTCTTCTTTTTAATGGCGAAATGCAACCGTTCGTGGTACCAAATCATGATAGACTGCTAAATTAACCCAATAAACATACTGATGGCTTCTATCTGACAAGAGTATAGTGAGTACTTAGTGAAAAAAACACATGACATTACATTTGTAAAGCATGGTGTTCACCGGAGCAACCGCAACCGCTTCCCTTACTCTATGTAGCCAAGATGGCGACTATTGAGGGTGAGAAGTGTACAGCGATCCACACTCAACATTTTGACTGTTATGGTACTTGAAGTGCACTGCATTTCGCCATAATTGTCAGTGTGAACGTACTTATGCACTAAAAATATTAAGTGTAAGTATGGACGTACGCAAATTGAGACACAGCATTAGTCTTGTTAAAACACATACAACCATACAGAAGCACGTTCCATAATATAAAAGGCTCAACAACCAAAGCCATGTGGCCAGTCAGATAACTTTACAAATACGATAAGTGTTAAGTGACCTTCCTTGCTAAACTCCAGTGTGCTGCATGTGAAAAAAAACCTTGCTATATCCCTGAAGCTAATAATGCCATATTATGACACAAGTACATCTGATACAGGTGGGTCTGGTTCAGTGAAAACATTTTCCCTGTGCTATTCTGTTACACATACCATTGCATAATCACAAGTGATTCTAAATAGGTCATTCAGGCACTTGTTATTTAAGATCTCTGGAGGAGCTGTTTTGACAGTCATGCAGATTGATCTGGCTTGGAGTCCAGTTTCACATGGGAATTGATTGTGTGATAAAGATAGAATGACTGATTGACTTGATTCAGAAAGCATCATATGCAACAGTCGACTCAATGCAGAGACCTTATTGCATGTTATACTTTATTTGTAAAACTAGTTTAATAAATCTAAGAGTTTTATTTTACTTATGTGGTCCTTAATATAACTTGAACACTAAATGAAAATGCAATGTAAATGTTATTGAATGATATGGTCTGTTCTCATTGCAATGGTCTGCTAATCTGCTATAAAGTTTGGCAAACCCAAGATTAGAGAGACTATAGAGACTAACTTTTACGTGAAGAATAGTTTGATACATTGGGCTTATTTTCTTTCTTGCCAAGGCTTACGTGAGAAGATCAATACCACTCTCATATCTGTCTGTTAATTATGGAGCTACAGCTGGCAGATGGTTAGCTTAGCTTAGCATAAGTGGGAAAATAAATCCACCTTCCAGCACCTCTGAAGCTCACTAAATAATATGTTATATCTCTATATGCCTATTCTGTACAAAACCCAAAGAGTAAAAACTTCAAGTTGTGGTTTTACTGGATTTGTGTGCTGGAGTGTGGCCTCAAGGTGACAACAAGACATCTTTATGCAATGCTAAGCTAACCTCTCCTGGCTGTAGCTTCATATTTAATGGACAGACATGAAAGTGGTATCGATCTGATCTAACTCTTGACAAGAAAAAAAAAAAGTGTATTCCCAAAAACTGGAACTAAACAACAACACTTTAAGCTTTTCCTTGATTCAAGATCTTGTTAAATATATTCCCATTCTGTTATGAAAGGGCTCATTCATAAAATGCATTCTTTGGACATGTGTAATCTTTTCGTTTTTATTCTGCTGTTCTGTGTTAACTTTCAGTTTCTGTTGTACAGGGAAAGAGAAGTGGAAAACATGGGGATAAAACAACAGTGTGATGACTTAAATCCACTCTCTGACCATGTATCTACCTTAACAAGTGGAGTTAAGAGGTGATAAGGTTTATGGTGACGTCCCCAGGCAACACAGTGTGAGTGAGATAAAATTCTGGTGCTGTGTTTGATTTGAGTAAATATTTTGGAGGGTGGATGGTGGCAACCGCGTGACCTGTCATATTCAGTGCCACTGTTCATGAATGAGAAGTGCAAGGAGGAATACTATGTATTTAGTAACTCCATGATGTATGATTATTGTGGTAATTGTTTAGTGACTGTTTCCAGTTGATCTCTTGAAAGGAAAGGGGGGGTATAAGATGTGAAAAAGTGGTTCAGTGAAACATTGGTCATGTTGTAGTCACAGACGCCACCATGAGGTCACTTCTGGTAGAGCACATTATCTCTACTGGCCTGTAGATGGTATTGATGCAATATTTGTCCTTTATGAAACTAAATAAATATGAAGTAATCTTTCTTTTGTGCAGAGTAACATTCACACATTTTTCATCTTCACAGGGAAACAGCATGGAACTTCATTTATAATTAAATCCAAAATGCCAGGACAATTAATACTGCACAAAAGACTTTTGTTTGATTCAATACTTGGCTTTGAAAGCACTGGACATGCTCTCATAGGTAGGGCAAAAACTCAGGCTGCTTTGGGGCAGCAGAGCAGTGTGAGTCACAGATACAAAGGTGCCTATTTGTGTATTGCTGTTTGCCGGTGGCATGTAGCTGCAGCAAAAACAAGCACCTCTCGTGTGTTATTGTCACTGCCAGTTAAAAAGAAAGGGCTAAAAAAAGAACTGTTCAGGCTGAAGGAACTGAAATGCAACGTATTACGACTGAGGGACAAAAATATCTGTCTTCTGTGGAAAAGGCTTTTTGTATATGGAATATTGTTTGGACTTAAAAATGTAAACATTTGATAATGTAAAGATATTTTACATTTTTATATTGTATTGTGATATGCAAATGTTAATCAACTAACTACTTCCTAACTAACTAGCTCAAATTATCCTAGCATCCCTGGAGTAATCATTGTCTTTGGGCCCTGTAGCGGTGGTCTGTAGTCTGACCAGTGAAGTAGCCTAAACACCTGAAAGCCAAATGGAAAATTACTCCTCATTAGTCCAAATTAGTCCTCAGCAACTAAATGTAAGGTAATACATTTGGACCAGAGACATTTTGTAACAATTAAATCACAGATTATTCTCAGCCATTTGGCATCCATATCCAGATAATCCAGGCATGTGAAGCACAGAATGTTGTAAGTGAGCAATAGGTGGCGTCAGTGACCTACTGTTGTATTTTTCAGATCTGCTCTAAACCAACCAGTCAGTAGCAAAGAGGGATGAGCATACAGGAAAGGCCCAATCTTATAAAAACCATTTAAAAGGTTACAATTCAATATCACAGCAAAAAAATTAATAATTTACATCCTTGCGTCAAAAATCTAAGATAAAAAGAAAAGCATGAAGCAGTATGAATGTAATCAAGTTAAATGCCTTAGTGACTGAATCAAAATGTAAATGTAATGATTATTCATAATGGTGATCAGTTAAAATGTGCCAGCAGAGAGTTTTTGTGTTATTGTGTTTTATGATCATATAATGTCGTCACTTGCCAATATTTATTGTCCCACAAAAGGGAAATTTGATGTGGACCCGGGGTTAAAACACCACACTAACAAATAAGACAATAAGAAAGTATGGGACAACAACTCCAAACTGTAAGACAACAATCCAGGTGTTATGGCTTTCATAATAAAGAATACACATTCAAAATCACTGGGTTAAAATACAGTCAATATAGCACAGATGCAATACTGAGTAAACTTTACCCAGTACCAATGGCTTGTTTTGACACAGTGTTACTGTTATGTTTTATGTTACTGTTGGATTATTTACTCAAACTAAAATATGGTTATTTTGTGTCAAATTTTTGCCCAGTGATTTTTTTGTGTGTATAAAACATTCAAACATGATTTTCAATTTTAAATGCGTGTTCATCAGTGACCTATCACTGGTGCACTCATATTAAAGAGGCCATTTAAGGACATGTCTGATGAAAAATCTCTATTCCTATATGTAGGCAAGGCTAGGCAAGTTTATATTGTATAGTGCCTTTCAACAACAAGGCAATTCAAAGTGCTTTACATAAGAAATAAAATGCATTAAGACAAGATACAAAAGGAACACAAGAAGATATGAAAAGACAATATGAATATAACATATAAATGACATGTAAATTGTCCCAGAACATAAACAGTCCCAAATTAAATTTGATAATAAGCAGTGGTAAACAGAAAAGTCTTCAGTCTTGATTCAAAAGAACTGAGAGTTGGAGCAGACTTCAAGTTGTCTGAGAGTTTTTTTCCAGATATGGGGTGCATAAAAACTGAATGCTGCTTCTTGGTTTTGACTGCGGGGATAGGATGGTTCGTAACAGAGCAGCAGATCAGAGAGGTATTTTGGTCCTAAACCATTCAGTGCTGTGTAAAGCAACAGTAAAGTCAATTCTTTGACTCAGTGTAAAGATCTGAAAACTGGATCGATGTAATCCACTTTCCTGGTCTTAGTTAGGACTCTGGAAGCAGCTTATGTGTGATAACCTACTGAACAGTAAATTTATATAGTAACGTCATTGGGATTTTGCTTATATTCTTATTTTTGCTCCAACATAATCCTAAAATTGCTGCATCATTATGTAATACAGTTCTTTTTTTAGGTGCCTTTATTAATTTATATGATACATAATATCCTATTATGTTATCATATCAAGATGACGTCCTGACATTTAGCTCAGAGCAAAAGATCAAATAGAAGCTGAGGTTGCGTAGTGTCTAGATTTCGCTGTCTCTCTCTGTTTCTTGTCTTTCAGATGTTTTAGATAACATTTTTAGTCTGAAGCAAGATATTGCTCGAAAAGATCTATCACACTCCATCAAACTACTCTGTGGAAGTTCAAGATTAAAACAACTGAAATGCATAAATATTGCCCCAAGTCCTCCACAGTGTCTGACTCAGTTACATTCACCAGTGATGGAGTTATCATGGAAGCAGTGGAGCGCATATATCTTTGTGTTTCCTTCACCGCATCGTGGAGCAGTATTTCAATCTTGCCCACTTGTTTGAACTCTGGGGGAAATCCAGACAATCTGGTAATGATGTCACTTTTCCGAGCCTATCAAGACCAATTAGTGTACAACACAAGGACACGTGCACACAGGCGCAGACAGACACACATAAACACTCATATGCATGCACATACACACACTATAATTAAGAAATAGACTTATATAAACAGAGTAATACAATATCTTAAAACCCATTTAGAGGGAGCACTGAAATAAACCTTTGGCTTATTGCATTTGTCAGGTCTTTCAAACTGATTGGTCTGTCTCTTTCCTTCTCTCTCAGACATCCCCATACTGATGAAATATTATGCAGGAGATGAGTGAAACCTTGCCTGCTCTGACACACAGAGGTTGTTAGAGAGAGGTCTGGAAGGAAGTATACAGGCTGAGGAGAGGAGAAGCAGGTAATAATGGTGGGCTTTTTGGAACAGACCCTGGCCCGAGCAGGTTTCACCAAGGTCATCTTTTTCCCTTCTCAGAGTCTGTGGGTGTAGAATAACACAGCGCTGTGTCCCGGTGTCTCGTCCACATGACAGATTGACAAAAACACTATTTCTTTTTCTTACAGTTGAATACAAATCTCTCAAGCATTCTTTTCTTTTAATGAGAAAGTGAGAAGTAGGAACAGGATACAGACAAGGAAAGATCTGGTGGGATTCAAGCCAACAGAGTCAAGTTGACAGGGAACATTGGAGAGAACATTCTATTCATATCAAATAAGACCATTATTTGTGGTTAGAGTTTTGGAGCCCAGAAATTCCCATTAATAAATAAAGCAGACTAAATGTCTGCAACATATCATAATAGTCATTGCTAAGCAGACTGTGATGAACATAAACATATGCATGCACTGTATATATGTACTGAAAGCATTGGTAACTGTCAAGTAAGGAAGATGACATTGAAAATCTGGGCAGATTCATAGGCTGTGCCTGAAATAACTCCTTGTTTACTGTATAGTGCACTATATTTACACTCCACCATGTTTGTGTCCCAATTCTGAGAGTTAAATTGATGCTATATATAGTGACGAAACAAAACAAAAAGAAGTAGTGTCTATTGCACCTACAATACTCACTGCTAACAATCCCACAATGCAATGCTCCCCATTTTGTAGATGCAAAAATTAGTCGTCTGACAATAGACCTGTCAATGATGATGCAAACTGACGATGATCCAACAGTGTCAGAAATCTCAATTTACTGCTCTCTACTGAATAAACTATTGAGTGTCAATGATATAGAAAGTGTATGATACATTTATGTATTAAAAGTGTCATTTTGGTATTGGTACCAACAATTAGGTACTGCCTGCAATGCCCTCCTCACTGGTCTCTAAAAAGTTTGATCACATCACACCTGTTCTGAGATCTCGGCACTGGCTTCCGGTTCGTTTCAGATTTCTATAAAGCCCTGCACGGCCTTGCTCCTCAGTACCTGCTTATCAGTATGAACCTACCATATTATGTCATCTGGCTCAGGCCTTCTGGTTTTTCCCAGAGCCAAATCAAACGTTGCTGAAGCAGCTTTTGGTATTTATGGTCCTAGCTGCTGGAATACTTTGCCAGATTGTAGATGTGGTCCAACATTAGCATGTGTATGTTTAAAAGCAGACTGAAAATATTCACTTTCCCCTGGGCATTTCATAAGTTTTGCTTTTTAAAAACGTGGGGAAAGAGAAAGAGAGAGAGAGGTATGACATGAAAGGTCCTCAGCCGTAAATTGGAATAGGACGTTGCAGTTTGTTGGTGCATGTACTGTATATATGTGCATATATATTAAAGGATAGGTTCACATTTTTTCAAGTCTATCTTAAAACAATACTAATAGGCTCATATGTAAATTGAAAGAGTAATTGGTTGGTGTAATTGTTCCTCCTGTCCATACTGGCCGTGATGTGATCCCTTCCTAAAGCGAGTTCATTCCTAATATCCTTTAATGTTCTTGCTTTTCTGTGAAGGACATTGTTAATTCCCTTTGAATGAAATGAGCTCTAAAAATAAAAGTTTTGTTTGCTTGTTTGTATATAATGGGAGAGCATTCTGGCCTGAAATATTTCAATGAACACATCTCAATGAGATAACTTCTGTTATATAAATAAAACTGAATTGAATTGAATTGAATCTCACTCACCAAAAAGTTTGATGATGATAATGAAGGTATTTTGTTCTCAAGAGGACTGCTGATTCATGCTCATGAATGTGCGCATAACACTTGGCATCACTTTTAAAATGCACAACAATGCAGCACTGTCTAAAGGAACGGTCATGGGTTCATGCACTTGCATCGGATGCAGAAAAGGAATGTAGATTTACAAGCCTGTGCAGCCATGCAGATGTGGAACCAAAGAGCAAGTGTTATGGTGTATCCCCTGGTGTGCAAGTCCACTGTCTCCTCTCCCCGTCCCCCATCCACACCCCTTCTGGCCTTCCACGCTGTCCACCTCTCCTCTCCTCTGTCCCTTCCCCCCATCACCGGCAGGAGCTGCAGCATCCCTGCTGGGCTTTGCCTGTTTATCTCTTCCGAAGCAGCCATGATTAATGAGGCCCTGAACACATCCTCTCTTTCCCCTGGACCTGGGGAGCCCCACAGCTGAGTAAACAGGCCCAGACGCTGTTCCACCCCGCTGCCACGATCCTAGGCCTGAGGTGGGTTGACAGGGAACCCCCCTACTACAGGTAGCAACTCGCGAGATCTGTCAGAACTTTGCTGTGCTGCCCATATCACAAAAAATCTGGATATATCATGATGCCCGACTTGTGTAAGAGATCCAACAAGAAGTCATCTGGGTGTCAGTGGGTGAAGGAAAAACATCTTTGTGTCCTCACATAGAAACGCACTCCCTAAACATGTGTGGCACACACACACACACATCGGCTCCTTATGGTCAAACAGTTCATGAGAGACTGCTTTAAAATAAAAACATGCTGTGGCTGCAGATTTATTACTTTGTTACATGTTCTTTAAAATGTATGCGATGAGAAAGTAGTATGGCCCCTGAAACCTTCAGAGAGCATTCTACATTATTGAAAAAAATTATGAATGCTTTTGTCTGATGGCAATGGAATGCGTGAGGTGAGTGAATATATAACATAAAATGAAGCCGTACAGTGCTTTGTAAGCAAAGATGACAAATCATTATTTCACTATAAGTAATAGTTGCCAGTAGTAGTCAGTTACATAAACATGCTTTGATTCAACCCACGTTTAGTGCAGTCGTGAATATATTTCCTATTCAGACAAAAGGATTTTGTAATTACAAGTAATAAGCACTAACCATAAATAACTAGTATTTTCTCTTAAAAATATTCTATAAATCTCATAAAATTCATGTGGAGGTTTATATAAACCATATGAATATTTGGGGGATGAATACTGTCTGCTCATTTGCACAGATATCCACCATGAGTAATACCAGATTCTCGCAAAGATTTTCTTTTGGCAGCAGGTTTCAAGATTGATTTGTTGATCCCCATGCTCTGACAGGATGGCTAATCAAAACAGATACCTAGACGACAAAGGCATTACTTGTGGGTAGAAAACAACATAATTGCCAGCAGCATATGGAATTGAGAGCAGCTTTATTTTGCGGTAGTTGCTCCCAGAACCACCAGAACACAAGAACACAAAATACTTTCCACATCTAGGAATACCATGTGTCAAATACAATCTGTAATCATGACAAATTTCTCCTGACTTGTATACTGTTTCTATTACTTATCACGATTTGCCTCCACTTGTGTGCAGCAGAGCTCCCAGTTTGTTTAGGACAGACCCTGGTGCCAAAAGTTTGTTTCTCATGTCAGGCTGCGGTGTCAAATGTTATGTTCCAGACCCAGCAGGGGAGCTTTCTCCAATAACAGCCCTGAACTGGATTTAACAACTGTAACGCCCACCATCGTCCACTTCTTCACAGGTGATGTGACATGGGCACACTATATAGTGGTCACCTAATTTTTGGGGCCATTTGTTGATAGGCATTTCCTCTTTTGGGTGTTTGTCTTTGAAAGTGTTGAACGTAGCACCCTGTACCCAACAACAGTGCTGCAGTTGGATAGTGGTGTAACAAACAACATTACTACACCTTTTGACAACATTTAATTCTGTAATTTGTCCATTATCACAGCGCTCCACTGTTTTTGAATATTTACTTAATTGTGGATTTCATCTATGGGAGGAGAGAGGGTGTCCAAACAACTGGAGCAGATGTGAAACTTTCTTGTCTAAAAGGATAATTCCAGTTTATTAAAACTTGGGTCTTATTTACTTAGCTTTGGCCATCATTGTTATCAGTTATGATAAAATTGTATTCACTAAGGTACGTGCTGAGATCTGGGAACACGGCTACATTGCTACAATGAAATCTTAGGGGGCAAGAAACAAGAACAGTCAGACAGGTTGTAAACAAGCAAACAGCAAGATGATCTAAGCCTGAAGCTGAAAGTGAGCACATCTGTAATGTTGGTATTAATCCCTCATTGCACAGGAAAAAAAATGCAATGACAACATAGGGATTTTTTCTTGCTGGCTGGGGGTTTAATTATTTATTGGTGGGGCTAAAGAATTTTAGTAAATACATGAATAAACAAAGCTAGAATGTGTGGCATTTGAAAGTCAATTCCAAGCATCATATGCCAGCTACAAACACTTCTGATTATTCAAAAGTACTAAAATCCTTAATGACAGAATATTCCAGCCAGGAGTACTGCTCCTATCAGCTCCTAGTGAAGCTCCTTCACTGGTTGTGCTTGTTTTGTTGGCCAACTAACATCTCTAACAGCACTGACAGGAGTGAGCAGCACCGGAGGACCTACTATGGCATGCCACAGGTGGTCTCCCCTTGCAGTTCTAATACTCTCTTTCTTGATGCCTGCCTTCACTTCTCATTTTCACTAGTTTCTGGTTACTCTTGACGAGGTCATTTAATGACGCTGCTAGTGTACCAAAGAAAACTGAATATCATTTTACTAGCTAATACATCTCGCATGGCGTCCGCAAACTGAACTTGCCCAGGTGATACCGGCACATAAAAGGTTGCTATTGCGATCATGGGCACTATCAACTGGAGAAACAGCAGCAGGATCTCAGACAGAATTTTGTATGTCAAACATCTGGCAATCTCTTGGTGGGGCTATGGCCCCATCTAGCCCCAACCTAGCACCGGCTATGAATGATGGGAAGTACGTCTGTCTATAAAGTGTGATGGATGTTTACAACAGACAGTTTGGATAATATTTTTCAGTTTGCCTTCATTTTCTCTTCTAAATAAGTTTGACTAGCTAGGATTTGTCTAAGACCTGTCTGATTGTCTCACTGCTCATGTTTCTCAATGTTGCCCTGTCCCCAGGTCAGATATAGTCAGATATTTTTTAGTCTTCAAAAATACTGGATCCTTCCTTTCCCACAATGCAACTTAATATTATCTTGTGTTAGACTTTTCCTGCCTGGTAAATTCCCACAGCAAGTGTCAAGCCCAGTTCCAGGTAACCCTGATGACATCATCAGGGTTATTTTCTCAGAATTCATAAAGTGTCCTTTGGAGGCACAAAAGACATTATACAACAGTTTTCTCAGGCTCAGTGGTACTCTCCATGATGAGTAAACTGAACTTCATGTGTACAATCAACGTGACCTTATACAATGGATTGTAGATATCTTACAAAAAGTAACGCACCATTTTTCGTGCATTATCCTACGAATGTCCAGCTACCAACAACAGGTGTACCGGACCTTCATCGTCATGGTAACTATAAACATGTGGTTAATGTTGTGAAACGGTCATAGTTTGGTTAGATTTAGGCACCCAAACTACTTGGTTAGGTTTAGGAAAAGCTCACGGTTGCGTTACGTTAGTAACTCACAGTAGGTCACGTGACATAAACATATAAGTCATGTGAAGTAAATCACGTGACTTAACTTACGTAGGTTACGTAACTTAAAATAAGTAATCGTAACTCAAAATAGCTCAACGTTTCACACAGGACTTGAACCCCAGTCTCCCAGGTGAAAGTCCTGTGTCCTCCCTTCATGGACTTTGATGCTCTTCATACTTCCTCATCTAACTTCCTCCTTTGATCCCATCATAATTACTGAGGCTGCTAGAGGTCGCTGCCAAATGATAAATGTAACTGCCTCGTGGCTTCCTATTACGTGGGTTATCTACGAATTATAGTGCATAACGTTTTGTAGGTATAGCTACGAAAAGTGAATGAGAACAGCCTTGTACAATCGGCCCTTTAAATACTGTTTTGTATAGGATGAAAACACAAGGCCTTTCATTGCAGGCATTAAACAACCTTTATGACTGGCATGTGATGCAGTTTATCCACTGATAAAAGGTCTTTATATGCACCGCCTGGTGGCTTTTTAAAAACATCTCAGAGTGATGAGAGGTGGATGTGTCCCCATCAATTCTTACACTGTTTTATGGGTGTTTGGAGGATGTGAGTGTGCTGAATGCATGTGTAAGTATGTGTTTGTGTGTGTGTCTGTGTATCCATGTGAGTGTTAAGGAATCCTGTGGTAGCTAATGCTATGGAGCGGGCTCAAAGAACCCATGAGTGTTTTTTATGTATGTGTGTAAGTGTGTGTGTGTGTGTGTGTGTGTGTGTGTAATGGATACAGTGGACTCCAGCATCATGGCCTTCTATCCAGGACCGAATTATTGACTGACTGACTGGCTGGCTGGCTGGGGGCGCCTGGCCTGTCTGTCCCCATGTCTACCCATCTGTCTCTGGGCTCAGCTTGGAGAGGTGTGGGGTGAAGGATGGGGAGCCAGGCAGATGTACAGCCATTAAGTGGTGACATGGGTGAGAGTCTTGGTTCTGAGAACCTGTGGGAAGGCAGAACCATAGATTACATAGAGTTAGTAAACCTGGTGGACAACAATGTTCAAATAGACAAGACCCAAAACTTTTATTTCTATATTTATTCTATATGGGTCAACTGACCATTTAAATTCCAATTCAATCATGGAAACACATTTTCAAACGATTCCAACAAACTCTTGCTGTTGTTCATTTGTAAATCGAAATATCTTGAAACTCAAAGTATCAGCGGGTGCAGCATCTGTCTACTACTGTCTGAAGTGGCAGTGAGAAACAGCTGGGCTGAGGTTAGACGTGAGTGTGTGTTGAACTGGAGATCTTATTTCCATTCAGGAGAAGATGTAAATGGTGTGTGATGGTGAATGTGGCCATGTGTAATGTGTATGTTTGCGGTTGTAGTGGTGTGTGTGTGTGTGTGTTACATTTGCTGATAGTCTATGCATCTGAATATTTTTATATGTGCATGTGTTTAAACATCTTGGTTTGTGAAAATATTTGTGTGTGCATGGCTGTGTGAGTGGGGTGTGTGTGTGTCTGGCAGTCTGTCTCTGTATTGTTCTATGCATGGCATGTATATGTGAGGTTAAATGATCATGGCCTGTCTGAGGTCTGCCTCCCCAAGAGGCCTGTGCTGTTCATTGGAAACGCTCTGTGACGCTCTTCCTCTGTCTTTCATTCTCTCTGTCTGTCTGTCTCTCAGGCTGGGAGAACACAAACAGAGGTGCTGCCTTCGTGAGGCACAAATCCCCACTTCCTCTGAAACTTCCAGCACCGCTTTTTTCCTGTCCAAATTCCACAGCCATTAAACTTTCCTGGCAGGCATTCAGAAAACAACTCAGAGGAGAGAAGGATGGGGGGGGGGGCACTCCACCCTCCCACACCCCCTTTGCCCCCCTCTTGTCTCCTCTCCTCTGAATATCACAGATCTGTGCTCCTGCTGACTACCTTAAATAAAGATCTGACTTCATACTTGTTTTTGTTGCTGATCAGGTTTCCTCAAAAGTGTCTACTGGTTTTTGCAAAGGGTCAAGACGAGGTGCCTGGGCACAGCGCCCCCCCAGACATGTCTGTTTCCATCCACTCACAGAGCTTGGATGATATAAACCATGGTCAGATTAATCTAAGGTAAATATTCAACTAGAGGCTGTGATTTTTGGGCTTTATTACCACTGGTGCTTTGGTTCACCAGTGGTAGTTACACAACACAAACAACATGGCCTCCCACTCAGCAGGACAGCTGAGGGAGAGGTGGTGCTACCGTGTTGGACAGCTTCTCACTTTCTCACTTTCTGTGGATTGTGTCGGAGGGAAATTACACAGAGCTTAAGTGACTTTATGGCCATTTGCAGTGCCACAGCTGGTGTTTAGGAAACTGGCATTAAAACTGCACACACATAAAAATTATTTGACATTTTAAGATATTTTATTGACCTGTCTGTTACTCTTTCATATTGCAATATGGCATATCCTGCATACCACAACTGTGAAAAAAGACCTTTGCTGTCAAGCTGAGAGTACGTCCTTACCCTATCCCTGGTCAAAAGGTTGACATTGGACAACTACATTTTACGTTGAAAATAATTTTTCAACGTTCAATCCCAAAGTTTTAATTAATGATTCCTTCCTCTACAATATCTGCGCATGGTAACTACAAAATCTTTAATGTTAGGCAATTAAAACACTAATTGCCTAACATTCACTCTAAAGTGAACATTAATTGTTAGTCTGTTACAGGATGCGTACTCTGGTTGCCCAGTCTACAACTGCACCACCACCACCTTGACCCTCACCTCCACACCCTTACTTTCCTTCTTGCTACATCATGGCACACAACTTCAGAATAAAAGCCACCCAGTGTTTGGTCAGTTGAACACTTTCAATCTGAAGCAGCGGCAGTATGAAATGCTCGATTTGTAATCCAGTAACTTAACAAAGCTCTGATATGGTTTTAAGAGAGTGATCAGTAAACAGTGAGGCTATTATCAATGAGGAAATTGTGCACTGGATAACATGCATGAATCATTTCCTGTGAATCCATCATGTTTAGGTAGGCAATCTGAATCCAGCGTAATCTGAATAAAAACTACTCTATAGAGAGGTTATTACTGATTGTAAATACAGGCCACAATACAATAAAATACAATACATACAATGGCCATTGCAGAAAAAATGGTGATAACTTAACAGCTAGCATCTATAAGCCATGATCAAGTCGCTATTTTATGCTTGTTCAATTGTTTGAGAACAGAAATATAAAACTATACTACTACTCCAGAATATAGTATCTAGTAGAATTAAGCCGTCATGAAGCAATCTACCAGAAATGTGTGTTTGCACGTATTTGACTGGCCATTCCCATGCATTGCTGGATGACATTGCATTGTGAGAAAAGTATTTTACTGGAACCTGGAAACGCAGTATGGACTACCTGGAAACGCAGTGCGAACGCATGTAGTTTTCACACGTAAACAGCGTTTTCAAAATTAGCTGACTTAGTGTGGACACAGACTTAGTGTTAAAGGAAGAGCACTTAGGGCAGAGAAGGTGGGAACAAGTCTCACTTTTCTTCAAACCTCTACCCAACACCACACATACACACCTAAACCAACCTTTGTAATGTGCCTTTGGTGTTGAGCCTTGAACTTTCCCTCTGGCACCTTCCTCAAGCCTTATCTTTAAACTCAAACCCAAATCCCCAGAGATTTAGTAGCCAAACCAGCTGCTCAGACTTGTAAAACCAAGAGAAGGATTGATGAAGAAAGGAGTGTGTGTGTGTGTGTGTGTGTGTGTGACAGAGAATCGGACAGCATGCAAGCTCTGAGGTCTGCAGTGAGATAGCGAGCCCTGAACTCACCAGACTAAATGAGAACAATCTGGACTGCCTGTGTGAGGCGACTAACCCAGAAAGAAAGAGAGAGTGAGAGAAGGAGCGTGGGAGGGAGTGAAGCAGTGAGAGGACAGGGAATTAAAGCTCTCGTCAAAGAGGAGAGGAATTGACAGGAGGAGGAGAAAAAAGTTTCAGACACCTGTGGCGGAAGCCCTCAAAACACTGTTTGGTTGGAGACAGAGGTGGGGTGTGGGGGTGGGGGTGAGGTGGCTGACTGCAGAGCTCAGTGCCGGGCCGGACCAGACCAGACCACGCTGGGCTAGAAAACAGCCGCGCTGTAATAACTCAGGGACTGGGGGGCTGAAAGGTGATAGCCTGGCAGGAATTGGTTTACAGCCAAGGCAGGCAACACTTGTGGATGCTGAGACTTCCCCCTCAGACAGAGGCAAACTTGAAGGTAATCGGTGTAAGGCTAGCTTTCCTGTCTACGAATGTTTGTGTGTACAGACCTGTGGTGAGTCAGGCAATGGAAACTAGATGATGGAAGAGGACAGAGTGATGAAGACTAACTATGGGGTTATGAAAGCTGGTGATGATGATGTATAGCAGGGAGATGGCATTTTTGGCCATTGGTTTAACCAGGTGTTTTGCTGAAAGGCGAGGGTTTTCTCTGTGAGAATTCCTGTCCTCCATGGGATGGGATTAAGGAATAAGATACAGGCCGTTGGCTTCACACCAGCTGGTGCTTGAGATTCTAGCGTGTATTTGGTATATTTGCCACTCTTTTTGATGTGGTGTTAAATGGCCGTAATAATTGTGCAGTCTGACAGTAGGAAGTGTTGAGACCTAAAGAGATTAATTCCAAGCCGTAACTACAAAATCGACATACTTTCCTGAAGACTTCCTGAGATACATTTCTTATTTTACGGTGCTCACATCCACAACCGATTTTCTTCAAAACTATGATTGTGTAGCGCCTGGTTTCTTAAAAAAATGGATCCTCTGGGCCAGAATCTCAGTGAACTGCATTCAGACAAACAACAGCACTGTGTGAAAAAACACAGCCCCCTCATTAATTTGAATGGGACCACTGCATTGATGCAGCAGGGGTGCTGACTCAAAAGGAACTGCCAAAAAATGCAGGATTGATTAGTAAAAAAGTTGAACCTGACTCAACTTACCACAATGCAATGCAATGCAATGCAATGCAAGGTGCTGTGTTGTCTGATCAAACATGTGCAAATGTACATTCTTAGTAGGTTACTTTGTAACATGAATGCCATGTTACTGTTTACCTGGCAATCATCGCAACAAAAGATAAATGACTGCCGCCGTGATTAGAGTATTATAAATTGCTGTGCAGTGTGGCGTCTGATGAGCCAAAACACTGGATCTATTACTCAAACAGGACTTCCTGGATCATATTTCATCGTCTCACCAGTACATTCAAAAATTTGCCATCACCAATGCAGCCCCTTGCATTTTCTTAATGCAGGGCTATTTTCAGTCTGAACACTCGCTTATTGTCCCTTTGAGACCGCTCATTGTGACGTGTATTGATTTCCAATCTAGTTGAGAGGTGTACATATATATATATATATATATATATATATATATATATATATATATATATATATATATATAAGTGTTTGCAGAATAGGTTTACTTGACCAACCAGTGATACAACTTTAAAACTGCCTGAAAATGACAGGTTGCTTTCTGGTAGACAGAGTAGACAGATAGACTGATTAAAAAAGCATAAACCTTTTACAATTTGATGTGCATAGTTTAAATTCTCAACAAAACAGTGACAATATATCCTAACACCATCTAGAGCATTGCTTACACTTATTTACTGTTAATGCAGTAGAACATTTTTTGCTATTAAGGTTTTTATGACTAATCACATTTTTATTTTTTAAAGAATTCATGTGATTCTTGATTTCTTAGATTAATATAAAAAAATTTAAAAAAATTTCAGAGAGGTTATCAATATATGACTTAAAAAAATCAATCATGGTATCTCGATCTACTAAATAGTTACCCACTTTACATCAGTTAATAACTCAAATCAGAATATGCCATGTCATTTTCAAATGTACGTAGCTTGGTAGAAGCACAAGCCTAGAGGGTACTCAAGTGTAAACAGTACAGACAGGCACCATTTTCCTTATTTACCATATTTGTGTTGCTTCTGGTCAGATTCCCTCTAGATGTAACTAAATGGTGTTTGGAAAGCAGCAGGTCAACATTGATCCTTGTCCACAGATGGTCTACAGTAATGGCTTGTGTTGCTGTCAGTGGGGAGGGAGCTAACATGGCCCAGAGTAAACAGTCAAACAAACATAGAGGTAATCCCAGGGCTGTTTAGGTAAGGCCCAGCTAGCCTGCAGGCTGGCATAACAACCTGTCAATTTACCAAGACAAGAATCCTATGATGTGTCAGAGATTGTCGTTACTATTCAACTCACCTTCTGTAGATTTACTTGATTGATCCAGTTAATAATAATCATCATAATAATATAGTAATAGTATTTTCCATACAAAGAAATCAAACAAAACATTTATGACTGATTTACAACAAGAAAATGAAAATACATAAAATAGATATCTTAAAAACATATCAGTTAAACATAAAACAAAACAAATATATTAAATAAAGAATATTGTTAGGGTAGGGTTGGATGTAAAACTGTTAGATTAATACATAGTAATCAATATATCAGTCAATATACAGTCTATCAGTTAAAATGTTTAATGGAAAGTGGAGGGGGCCCAGGATGCTGCCTTGAGGAACTCCAAAATTTACATATATGTATTCAGAATTGTGATTATCACAAGAAAACAAATTAAAGACAGTACTTACACACAGAGGCCTACACACTTTTCAAAATGGCAGATTTTGTTGTCAGTGGGGTTAGAGGCAGCACTTAATTCTAAAAGACAAAGAAAGGAAAGGCATCAATATTAGGCTCAAATGATTCACAACTGTAACAGTCTGTAAAGAATATTTAGAGCTGTTCCCACTAAGAATCCCTACTACCTCATTGTTTTTCCTTTCACTTTAAATAGGGCATTTGTGTTGCTTGGCATGTTTGTGTGCAGAATGCAAAGGTTTCTCTGCTGTATATTCCCAAAGGGCCCCCCTCTTGGGAGTATCTGAAGGTACTGACTCCCACTGAAATCAGAGGGTGTGGAGGCTACCAGCAGCACACAATGACCCTGGACAGCTAACAATGGCCACACACACATACTAATATGGTTTGGCCCAGTGTTGCATCCCCCCCTTCTCTTCCTCCTGTGGACCTCCACTGATGGATTGCTTTCCTCACTCTCGGTGCTTGGCGTGTGCTGTGGCCTCGCCGGACTCCAGAAGACCATTGGGAACTGCCCCGTTTACCCTCTCCCTGACTCTGAAACCTCCAAACAGTCAGCAACTCCACTCATTACCTACCTTCCCTCCTTGCCTTTCTACCATATTGTATTGCCTATATTTTCCAACACTGGCAGATATGCAGTGTGGATCCTGTTGTTGCTTCTGAATTGCTTCTGCTTCCAGACAATAAAGAGACATTAAGCCAATGTCTGTCCTTTGGTTCCTGTTCAAGAGGTGAAGAAAGACACAGAAAGATGCAACAAAAGGTGTATATAGTAACTGTCTATCGTCTTGCCCAACAAAAACCTTCTCATGTTCTGCAGATACACCACGCATATGTGCCTGCACACTACACAAACACACATCCAGCCCAGCAAGACATGACAAATAATGTTCAAGATAAAACCAACATAATCATGTGGAAATTTGACAGCCTGGTGGAGCTCATTCTGCTAGTTTTGCTAACATGCAGACTATCCACTGCCCACATGGGGCCCGAGTGCTGGTTCTCACTTTCAGTGGGGCGGAGGTGTCACAGGAAGTCAGATTGCTATCCACTGGGCGTGCAAGAGGTCTGCAGCTGGAGAACGGCTGCTTGGAGAGGGCTAATCCTCAGGGCTTTGAGTTGGATTTTGTACATACAGGATGCACACACATACCCACACACATATGAGTGCATACACTTAGGCCTGTATACACAAATCATTCTGGCAGACTTGGAAGATCCTGAAAATTGGATTTAAAAGGAAATTCTGACATCATACAACTAGTTTTGGAAATAATTTTTATTAGTAATAATGACATTGTACTCATCAAGTTAATTGCTGAGATCTGGGAACAGAGTGACACCACAAAAATAAGTTTGATGGGGCAAGAAACACAGACAATCATACAGGATTACTTAAAAAGTATTACCCATACTGTAAACATCCACCACAGTTTATACCTTTGACCAACTGTACTTGCCATAGTTGAGCGCATACAGTATTCCTGTGCAATGATCGATTATTACATTTTTGGTGCACTCACTTTCTGTTTAACCTCCAAATAAAGTCATTTAGATGATATGGCTAAACTGTTGGCTTGTTTACAACCCGTATAAAGATGCAGTCGTTGTTGTAGTTGTTGAGATATTTCAGTCTGGACCAAAGTGGTAGACTAAACATTGCCATCCCTAGAGCAATGCTGCTAGCATGGCTAAAAATAAGACCAAAGTTCTAATAAAGCTGGAATTTTCTTTTAATTGGGATTGGGGTGAGGTTCATGGGTCTTCTTCTGTATATTTGCATGCATAAGGAATATTTGTCCTGTCATGCAATATGTTTGTTTTGCATTTGTGGATGCTTCTGTATGTGTTCATGCATCCCTGTGAGTGAGAGCCAAGAAGGGCGGATGGAGTGTGGGTGGGTGTGAATGATGCTGACATCATCACCGCCTGCCGTCTCGTCCTCTTCCAGTGCCCTGATACTGACAGGTCCTCTATTGTTCCAGCATTGCGTGGGCTCCCAAGGTTCCCATGTGTTAGAAATCATCCACCCACGTGCTACAGCAGACAGGGGCCCTAGACTATGAAACTGTATACTGAGAGTCTGTGGGCTGCAGGACGGGCCCTGATGAAAGACAGTGTGACTGTAGAGAGAATAACAAACGCCAGGCTCCCTAGACACCGTGCACTACACACACACACACACGCACACACACACGTACCTGCAGAGACACGATGCAGGCACACACACCCACACAGATATCCATGCAGGTTCACAAGGTAGACAAACACATATACACATTGTCACGCTACAGGCTTGAACAGCCCAGACTTAAGGGCCAGTGGGAGTTGGAGTGTGGGGGTGGGTGGAGAGATGGGTAGCAGGATAGATGGATGGGTGGTGGATTGGGTGGATGAGGAGATTTAAAGAATCCTGGTTCACAATGGCTGAGCCCATTTCTGGTTCTGCTCAAAGCTGGTTTGGATGCAGGCCAGGCTAAGTGTGCTGGCACAGGTGAACACAGTCACACTCTTGGCTCACAGTCCCGCCACAGATCATTAAAATACAGAGAGGACAGACCTGAGGAGTCTGTATATTTTCAAGTGGAGCTGGGCTCATTGTGTGGCTACATCTGCATTTATTGAAATCATCAGCAGACCTGGATGAAATACTATTTGCAAATATTTGTGTAGATTTTTTTCTTACTCTGCTTGAGTACCAGATGGTTGGGAAATCTTACACTATTTGAAAATGAATTAAGCATAAACATGTGGTCACCAATGTAACTGATGCTAACAGATGTTTTCTGCAACTTTAGCCCAAGTCAAGCTTTAACATTTATTTTCATTTTAAAAAATTCACAGCTCTGTGATTTAGTAAGAAACAGGCCACAACGTGAATATAGTTTAGTACATTATAAAGCAGTCATGCGTGAAACTGGTACCCTTTTTTCCAAATTGTTCCCATGACTAAACTGTGTTTACTATACATGGAAACTCAGAAGCACAGCCCAGCATTTTACCTCAAACACTTCAAAATAACACCTTGTTCAAACACAAACTGTGACCTGCTGGTGTTGCTGCTACCATGCCCTTTTAGATTGCATTACCTCATACAGGCTCCCCATTGTTGGATCTTGGTCATCTTTTTTATGACAACACCTGTACTTGAAAACCTCTGTCATCTTGCGTCTAAAACTTTGTATGGAAACCCAAATCCCTGGAATTTATTGGGAGCAGTAAACGTGCGGCTGATGGTCAGTAACCCTGCTATTTATTGATCAGCCAGTGAGTGTTAAACTTCTACTCTTTCATGCTAACACAAAAGGCTCTTTGGATATCAAGTCCTGTGTCTGACAAAATATAAAAACAATATGAACAATCCCATTTTTCCTCACGCAATAATAGTATAAAAGCCCATCAGCCTCTTATTGTTCATTTTCATGCATGTAAATGTTCAGTATACACTATATTGTAAAATTAGAGCAGTCATTTTCAAACTTTTTCACAGTATCATAGATACGGAAAACACAACGCTGCATATTGTCACCTTATAAAGTTGTTATGGTGAATGTGTTATCAAAAAGTTTAAACATCTAGCAGACACTGAGCACATTGGAATTCATTTGGAGTCGTGTTTCTGTTCAATCAACAAATGTAAGTCCAATATTCACTCTCCTTTTGGCTCTGCTTTTGGTCTTCACCAACTCCTGAGGGAAATATCTGTCGTAGTGCACAATCTAAGAACCCAATTGCAGAACACAAAGAAGTGGTACCTGGATTGTGGTAGCAGCAGTTTGTATTATAACACTGCAAGCAATCACAGGTGGATATGTACTCTTCCAGAGCGGCTAATCCACTGTAGTCCACTGTAGCCAGAGAGGACGAAGCAGGCCCGGTCCTAGGAGAAACGGCTGGGCTCCGGGAACGGAGACGGTGAGTGTAGGTTCTGGCTTAGCTCAGGTAGCGTGATGGACAGAACCGGCAAGACAGTTTACTCGTGTGGTGAGGCAGGCCGGACAGGGACAAGGAACACAGGGAAAGGAGAGCACACTAGAGCACACATGGGTCAGGAGAGAGGTGTGGCTGACTATGACAATATCTGGCTCTTTAGCTGCTAAATGTTTGACTTTCTTTACCAGCTAGATGCTAAATTTGTCTCTCTGCTGTTTAGTGTTGCTGGTGTACACTAGGACTTTTTAGAGCTTTTCATCTCAAAATGAGGTTGATGAGAACGGTAAGACTAAACCAAAACAATAAAGCTGCAAGCCAGAAAACCAAAACAATGAGCTGAAAGACGGTTAAATGCTCTGTATAGCTGAGGGGAGCTACAGAGTCAGGTGATTATTCTCTGTGAGTTCATCTCTATGAGCGACACCTTTCACATTACACATAGTCATTTGATCCATTGTTAATATTAAAATATTGACTAGTGCAGCTTTAAAGTTCTCTTATTTCCCTCTACAATTTATGAAGAGAGAAAAAAATTCTGCACACTGTGTTCTATGCAAGTTTTCTCTATGTCACAAAGACTGTTGGGAGTAACAATACTTTTGATTGCTGTAAGTTCTATATGAGTGCAGTCTTATCAAGTTATAAATATTAAGTATCTGCATTTTCCAGAGGTCTTAATCTTCAGATGCTTCTGTGAAACCAGGCTCCAGAAGCCAAACTCACATTGGATCCTTATAGTCAAGAGACATGAGTGTCTTTGTTGCCCTTGGTTCGGCTGTCTGGCAGCCATGACACCTTTATGACAGCAGTCTGATCCCAGTGCACTCTGGTAGCTCTCGCGTTGATGGATGATTCCCCTGCTGCCTGATGCCATTGCCTCCAGGACCATTTCCCCAGCGCTCCTCAAACCAGGGCTGATATGACTGATATGACTGATATGTTTTTCTATAGACATGTTTATGTTTATACAGTTTTTCTGTGCTGCAGATTCAGGTAAAGACTTTGTTGCAATTCTGAGACATAAATAAAACTAAATTGGAGATCTGGTTTATGATCCTTCAATGTCACGTTGATACGAGCAGCAGTTCTGAAACCTTCTGAAACTTAACCTTCACAAAATGTCCCAGTCCAGGTTTTGGGAAGCTAGTTTGCCCTTGGAAATCTGAGTCCTTTATATATAAACATCACACTCTATCGACTTTTGGGAACATTTCAGATCAATGGACAAAAAGTACCCAGACCAAAGTTCGTAATGATGAAGATAACTGCCAAAATACAGGTAAAACAAGTCTTAAAAAATGTGAAACATATTGTGGAAAAGGGTTGTAGTACTTAATTATGAGGGTGGCAGTGGTAGAAAATTCTTCAAATAGCACTGGTGCTATCTTGTTCTATTGACAGTATTGGTAATTTGTTCAAACCCTGAAATCAACCCTGATGAGTGCTCTCGTGGTGAATAATGACTGCGCTCTCTCAGTAGCAAAGGCAGAAGTAGTGCATTGATGGCATTGATGAACTTAACTAATTTCTCATGTTACTCACAGAAATTTGACTGCGTGGGGAGCCGGCCAGAGGACGCGCTAACATGCATGCGCTCTGCCACATTCATTCCTATGAAAGTGCTTTTTCAACACATGGACGTAGTGAGCAACGTTTATGGGAATGAATTGGGTGCAATCTTGGAATGCGGCAACCAGTTTACTTATTACATCCATGTCCCAAACTGCCATTATACTGACTTTACAGACATTAGCTGTAGCTAGCTCGCAACATAAGCACTGACCGTTTGTGTGGAGTGTGCCTGTGTGTTTACGTGTTGACATCTCTGACTCACCAGGAACTCCAGGTCTTTCTATTTCTTCCAGTCTCCTTTTTTTCTTGTCTATGTATGTTTATGAAGTGGACTCACACAGCCTTGAGATACATGCAAAGTTTTTAGTTGAGTTAAAAGGAGTTTAGGAGTTTAGTTGAGGAGTTATATGGACACATCTTTGTTTTTATTCACAGCACACACCACAGATTTGTGTCTATTAGTGCCCACACACATCTTTGCATTGACTTTATATCCAATCATGTTGCTTCTAAAATTAGCTTTGCATTCAGTCTGAACACAAGTTAGTTGAGGATCGCAGGTCATACAAAGAGTGTGACTTCAACACTGAAGACATCAGAGTGGGTCCTGTGTCCTATCAGCAGTCAATGTTGGTTTTTCTAACTATGAAGGTGATCTTCCTCTAAACTTAACCAAGTAGTTTTAGTTGCTTGAACTTAACTAAAAAACTAGCAGAAAACACTCATATAAGTAGCTTTTGTAAAGGTCTTATGAGTCTATTTGGAAAGCAATTTTTGTTCAGGACTTGTTGCAAAAAGACTAAAGGACCCATGCAGTGTCAGAATCACTAATGTGGACTTGTGATGTTTGATTGTTTTTCACTGGTTTTGTTGATGTCTTTGAACCAGAGTGTGAAGCCGCACTCTCCAACTTTCATGCTGTGTGCTTTCTGGTGAACAAGGCCCTCTATGTTCACTTTGCTCAGCAAACAGTGTGATTGAGTGGTCCTCTGTGTGATGATTTGCAGAGTCAAACTGCTGCTGGATTTCCTGGCTCCACACCAGGTAGGACACAGCAGGTCAGAAGTACCAACCAGAGGGAGCCATAGACCAGAGTCCCATTGCTTGGGGTTCTGGTATCCACTTTGCTTAAAATGAAATGTCCAAAGGAGCCTTTGTAGGAAGTCTCAAATAATTTAATGTTGTGTAGCTCCTCAACTTTGGCCCGTCTTGACTGATTGTGCAATGGAAATTGAAGATTTATAACTCCTGCAGGAGTCGCTAATCACCGGAGACGAGAGGCTTGGGGGGGAAGGATGAGCAGAGGCGGGCCGCATGAGTGTCCAGCCCTGACTACCTCTGTCTGACTACACACAGGCTTAGTTGCCAGGCTTGTTCACTTCCCCACAGGTACACAGACTGACATGCAAGCTCACACACATGCTCACTCTGACATGACACACATATGCCTCCTTCAACACAACGGCTGTCTTGGGAGGATGTGTGGAAGAGATTGCATATTTCCTCCTCCCTTTCTTTCTGTTTGGCGGTTTCTGTCTTGCATGTATGTAAGTCTGAAAACAGACACACAACACAGAAGCTAAAACAGAGAACTAGATTTGCAGGTGGCCTAAAATAACAATAAGGATGAAAAGAAAGAGAGGATGTGTGTCCATGGCTCCCAGGCACTTTGTAAGTCACTAGATAAAGTATCACAGAGAGAAGGGCAGAGCAGAGGGCCAGGAAGACAGGAGAACAGACTTGTTACATTAGGGTTCTCCTGGGTCCATTTCATTTGACAAAACCCAGTGTACTTTGGTCTTTTACAAGCCATCGGCAAGGTGAGACAGATATGTTCATGACAGACTCTTACTGTCAGATTTAAAAAGATGAGAATTAACAAGAGGCAGAGTCTAAAGGCTTTTCTTTTGAGCATTCCCAAATTCATGTCGGATGAGTCTGTCAAAGACAATAATGCCATGTCCAAAATATAAATGGAATTATTTTAATTTTCATATTAATTATTCATGATCCTTTTTTGTAAGCCACCTAAACATAAAGTTAGATACAATACATTCTCACAAACACAAACTGACTCATGTATGCACCAGCCCTCCCCTTCCGCCTTCAGATACACACCCTTATAATATTGTGCCATTATAATGTTATCTTAACTCTCACTATCTCACGTTTTCACAGCGGTGTCCTTCCATATCAGCCTGTCAGAGTTTGTAGAAAGAGTCTTTGATGTGACCAATGAGCTGCTGTCTAAGTACACAATAACAATGTGCATATGGAGCTTACGGAGCAGAGCGCAGGGCCCTGTAGGAGAAGGACATGCTTTAATTTCTACGGTCGCCTCTTGTACAGCTGACCTTCACACCTCTGGCGATCCATCAAGATCTTTCCCGCCAAGAACTGCTGGAGCCGAAAGCAGACCGCTGGGTTTTCAAAATAAATGTAGACTGAGGTGGACTGTGTTGGCGGGAGAGCTGCAACAAACTTCAGGCATTAAAGGTCATGTAAAGCGCATGATACTTGCCATCCCTTCACTTTCTCTTACCAGTTTTTCTTTTAGTCACCACACTCTTGACGCACAAGCTGAGAAAATATAACATTTTAAGGCAACTTTAGTTGAGTTTTGAGTCTGAAACAGATGAATTTTGAACAGTTCTGTAAACTAATAATCTTTTGTTCAAATAATGTATTTCTCTTCTTAAAGAAAACTTGAGATGCACAAACTAGGTTTATTTATTTCTAAGGCTGTTGAGTAAACTCATAAAAGTAAAGTACATTACAATTTGAACTTATGATTACAGGCTCTGAAATGGTTCTGAATGTGACAACAGAGTATAATTGATGCACTTAGTTTTGGTAATAAGAATATTTTACTGAAAAAAATAAATAAAGAAGCAAATAACTTGCAATAGTTGGGATGTCCATTTAACTTTTTTCTTTCAGCTTAATCAAATGTCAAAATGTCCTTCTTTACACAGTCATAACTCAAATCCATTAGCTCAGTGGTGCAAATAGAAACTGCTACATTAACTTTTCATGGTGCCATTTCACCAAAATATAAAGAAATATAGGCTGAAATCGAGGGTTCAGGTGTTCCCTTAGCTAACTCACATACACTGCAACATACATGAAACACAAAATACATGAAAATCTGCTTATTTGGTTGTTGTTGACTGTACTACGACACAGAGTGTCCTATCAACATAGTTCTTATAGCCCATAAACAGTGATATTCCATTAATTTCTATGTTTTGAAAACCTGTCGATATACAGACGAAAAACAACAAACAACTTCAAATTGCATAGACAACTGTCATAGAAAATGTGTAGTACCACACACATGCAAAATGATAGCACTTCTGAGCGTTTAATAAAGTTACTGTGACTACAAATACATGTTACAAATACAATGTTACTTGTAATGATTAAAAACTCACTTATGAATGATGGGGGGTTATATATAGTGAAATTATAGTTCACTCAGTAACTACCTGTATATAGGCCGTGGTGTCAACAGCAATATTTTAATATTTTTGAATTCTTTGAGGTTAACTGTAGGCATACCACATTTTTCATTAAAGGGACAGTTCACCCCAAAATCAAAAATACATATTTTTCCTGGCGCTTTGAGCACCGCAAGCAGAGTTCCATATAGTCCCATTATATTAAAAAAATGCAGACATCTCTACGGCTGATATCTCCAAAACTCGGCAACTCACAGCAGAACAATCTAAATGGATAAATAGCACGACAGGTAAGAGGAAAAATATGTCTTTTTGATTTTGGGCTGAACTGTCCCTTTAATACTGTTCTATCCAGATGAATGATTCACAACTGGAAATGTTTTAAAATGGAAATGGTGTAGCGCAGCTGCTCATGTGACCGCAACATTTTTAGCATTGTGCTGGTGACGTGGCCTACTTGAGAGCCTGTTCACTTAAAATCGAGCTTTTGGCTGAATTCTCTGGTAATCTGTGCTTTTAGTGGCAATACCTCCCATATGTTGAAAGCCTGTTATAAGAATATTCCTGTTGAGTGCTGAGGGTGAAGTCACTGGCTGCTTCAAACTCTGACGAATGTTTTCTTATTGCTCTTTGCCCACAGAGACGGTTATTCAAAGAAAAGGAGTTATTTCAAGAATGTTTCCTGCAGCCGAATCTGCTTTTATAATCACAGTTCAGGAGATATTGCTGGGACTGAATCTATCCTTATTTTTGGTGGCTGCCGCAGCCTTAAATTCTGTGCGACTGTCATTTAAGATTCAGAGAGTGATATTCTTAGAAATGTGTTGCCTGAACTTCCACAGCAATTCAATTGATCCTAAATCAACAAAAATAGAATGTTCAAAACCATTGGTGGGGTAAGAAAAGTGAAAGGGAAACCTACATTTTCTTCCTTCATGGGTGTTTTGGCATGGTTGAACATCCCACAATCACAATACCACCAATTCAATCTAATCCATAAATTTGGCCACCCCTGTGCCTTTAAAAAGAACCTCTATGGTGAAAGAATAACATTCCAGTTTCATTAGTTTACACTGCTGTTATTAATACTATCATTACAATTGGACATGGTTTATTTTGACTACTATTACCACTAATACAATAATAGACCCTAATAGAGGATGAGTGAGGGGGGAAACGGGCACAGGATCGACTTGGAGTTATTCCACCCCCAGCAGCTGCAGCAGGGGCCCAGAGGGGTCAGACGTACAGTAACACTTGACCCCGACTCTGTGTGTGTGTGTGTGGAACAACCATCCCACCCTCCCGCCAACTCCAGTCCCTGCAGACCAGCAGAAAGGGCAGTAACCTCTGAAGGCTTTGTTTGGTTGGCCGGAGTCTGAGCATAGGCCCACCATTGTAAGTCTGGGGACTCCTATGCTCGAGCTCTTGTTTTCTTTGGGAAGCAGGAAATTGGATGACTGGCTACCTGCTACAACAACATCCTGTACTTGAGAAGCCGTCTTTTCACCCATACCCACCTATTATTTCCCTTTTCCATCATACGCAAGTGGTCAGCCAGCAAGCTTTTTTCTTGTTTTTTTCCCCCCTCTGGTCCTGGGGGCCCCGTGTGTGGGTTTGTCTAGGTTCCACTCAGGTTGAGATCAAATTGGCCCCATCCAGATGCTTCCGTTGAAAATAGTGTGCAGGGGCCAAATACTTTAGCTTTTGGAGCCCAACTCCACCTTGTCAGGTTAATGGCCCTTTGTGAGCTGACTGTAGTGACAGTGATGGTGTGCAAAAATGAATGTTCCTATTCAAACACACACATACACACACACTCAAATCTACTTATAGCTCTGTCAGTGCTTGACAGGTCACTTCATACCAATCAGAGTGATCTGCGTTGGGTCTGAAGGAGACCACTTGCCACTATGAAAACATTCTTAAGGATTATGGTGCTGTAGACAGGATCTAGGTGGGCGTTGATGAGAGCTGAATCCGATTTGACCTCAGGGATAGCCGACCTCCATGTGAGATATTAATGAAGATAATCATGCCATCATCGGAAGGGATTTTGTGTAAAGCTTGCTCTGTCGCAGTGGCTCTTACTGAACACCTATATTACACGTTAGGGCTGCGTAGCTCCAGATAAGATTTTGTTGCAGCGACCCCCATACAGGAAGATTTCACTGAAGTGTGTGACCTGGTACAATGTAACTGATGTCCATGAGGAGCATGCACAAATATATGCACAAGAGCAATTCCCATTTTGTTTTCGTGTTATTATTCAGTCTGATATTTGTTTGGCAGTTAACTTAAAGAAATATTAATTGATTTTTTGGCCATTTGCGGGCAAGCTGTGAAAACACAATATTGACATATTATCACCTTATAAATTTGATTTGAGAGTTGTGTTTCTGGTGACCTGACAAATTTAAGTTCAATATTCACTCCCCTTTTAGCTCTGTTTTGGTCTTCACTGACCCCTGAGGGAAACATTTGGCTCTTTAGATGCTACAATGAGCTGAAAGATGCTAAAACTCTCCGTACAGCTGAGGGTAATTGCAGAGTCAGGTGATAATTCTCTGTGGGTTCGTCACTATGAGTGAGCCTTTTCACACTACGCATAGGGATTTGATTCATTGTTGATATATATATATAAAACCTGCATAGCTGCGTCAATCTCATCCTTGCTTGTTGCCTTTTTCTTTCTGGCTCTGGCACAGCTCTTCCGATTGGTTGGTTTAATGTCATCAATGAGTGCAACACCAGACCTATTTAAGTCACTCAAAAAAAACCTTGCTTAAAGGGGGATGCAAGTACACACACACACACACACACACACACACAGACACACACAATTTATTACCTTTGATGTCAGCTGCCGACATCAAAAGCAAATGGAAGCAAACTTCTCCTCACTTATCATTTTGTCATGTCATGTCTGACCGAAAGATCCACACGTGATAAAACCATCAGCCAAGAATACAGATCGATCTACTGTCCAATCATAACTCGATTGTTGTGGGTGGAAGAAATTATCAAGATATTTTCCCCATTTTGCAGCAGATGATTTATTCTATTTGCAAAAACAGGCAACATCTGTGTTTTATCAATAACATTCAACATGTATAAAAAAGAATAGTAAAAAAAAAATGCTTGACAGAAAAAACAACTATATTCTAGGAAAAAGAAACTGACAAAATTAAAAAAGAGATCTGATTCGGAGGCACTTATGGCTTGGCAACACTTGTGCAGTCTGAGTTTTCCCAGGTGGTTGTAGTCAAGCGTCAAAGGCCATGATTACAATACTGAAACCAAAGGGGATGCACTCAAACACAATCGCATCACGGTCTGATATGTCATCACTGGCCTTTAAGCTGCTGTCTGGACTTTGTCACTGATCTACAATGACCATAAGTATCATCTCTACTATTGAAACAGTCAATGCAACAAGAGGTGGCCTCTTGAACAGAGTATTTATCAATAGTGTATCAAAATGCAGTTCGTTATGGACATAAATCAACTATTTACAACAGAAAACAACAAAGGTGATGCTCAGTGATTTCTTCCTGGGAATTAAAAAGAGTCTCTAGAGTTGTTCCTGCAGCTTTCCAAAGAGATGAGTGAAGGTTGCATTGTGCTGCTGTCCAGTTGACCCCAGTTTCTCTGTGTCACAAGGTCTGTGTCGCATCTCCTTTTCATAATGCCGACTCCTTTGTTCATTCAGAGCTGGGCGAGGCAGCGGAGTCTATGTCGTCATTTTCCAGGTCGTTGGGCGAAGACGACTGTCCTCCCTTCACTCTCTTCCACTTCATCCTCCTGTTCTGAAACCACACTTTCACCTGTTGTAGAGAAATAAAGGAAATGCTACATTAGATTATGCATTAATGCTGATAAAGCCAAATTAAAAGTGTGATCTTGATTTTGATAAAGAATCGCATTTAAAGGTCTGATGCAAAGTCATCAGCATTCATGGACAAAATGTAAATCTGAGCTAAATTTGCCTCAGACAGATTACCTCTTCTCCCTTTGCAATAATTTAAGATGAATGCTGTCGATTATTTGATTAGTGAATCAACAAAAAAATTAAATATCTTCGGGCTTGGGACTGTTGGTCAGACAAAACAAGCAATTTGAAGACATCACTGTGGATTTTGAAAAAATTTTATGCACATTTTTCACTATTTTCTGACATTTTATTGACCAAACCATTAAGCAATTAATTGAGAAAATAAACATCAGCTTAATCAATAAGTTAAACTACTACTAGTACCGGTATATAACAATTAATACTGCAAATTAAGTACTCAACAATAAGTATCTATACTAGATAACACAGTGCAGATGTATTTTTTTCACAGAATTTGAACTTGTAACAGGATCACTGTGGCTTTTCTCTCTGTTTTTCAATTTTTAGCAAAGTTTATAACATGGTCAGCAGAAAAATTGACAAATAATCCCCCACAAATCTCCCAGGGCAGTATATAAATTGGCTCGGTTTGTGTTGGCCTTGCAAGGAGTATGAATTGTCAGTACAAAGCGCTCGGTTCTGGCTCAAAAATCTCTGCAAATGCAGGCAGAGAGTATCGTATAGACAGTAGGTCAAAAGAGTCAACTATCAGGATGTCAGCCTACACAGGATGGGAGTTTATTCGCAGTGTGGATAGTGCTCATCTGTGTCATTGCACTGTTCTGAAATGAGAATGATATCATGCTTTAACTGTCCGGCCAAGAATAGAAGCGAAAACAAACACTTCCTGAGACTCAAGAAAATTACTGGGAAAATGCGGCAGAAAAACAACTGAGGGGACTTAACATTTGTTAAGTCTGTGATTAAGAACATTCCCTCAGGATTTTACAAGCTCATAAAATATGGTGACAGGTGCATGAACTGTAGTTTATAACTACTATATGTATGGTATATATAAAAAAAAAGGCTCAGTAATTTAAAAAAAAACAGCTGGCCACTGTAGTTTTTAGCAAACGTTACTATAACAGGAATAAATTGTGTATTTGTTGTGGACTATTCTCAGCTGCAGATAAATACACATTTGGTACACTGGTGAATATTTACAGCAGCAGGACAGTGTATGTGGGATTGACTCAAAATAATCTACTGTACCAATGTTCATCATAGTGAAGGAACATGTCACCCAGTGCAACAAATTGGTTGGTTTATGTGTTTTTAATAGTTTTTGGACAACAATGGAGCTCTATGGCACAGAGGAATAATAGCAGGCTTTGGATACACAGGTTTTTAATAGGTTGTTAATATGATGTTGTTGGTTTTGGTCTTTTGATGGGATTTGTTGACAGAAGGAAAAATATAGAATATCCTCAGCCTTATCCTTTAAGTTAATACAACCCATTACAACTGTTTGGATTGTATCAAAATGCAATGACACTAAGCTCTTCAAGCTGGTTGATAAAAAGTTGACATTTTGGAGAGTCATGATTTTCACAGGACAGCGATGACAGGTCAAGTTTAAGTCTCGTTAAGTATTAAACTAAATTCAAGTTTTAAGATGACTGTAGCAGCTCAAGGCTCTAGTTCTTTTTTCAGTTTAGAATCTAAGGTCAAGGATGTTTTGAGTGACCTCTGCACATCCCATTAAGCATTCCCCCTTGCAACTCTGGGATTCAGATGAATCTGTTCCCACATACTGTAGCCTCTTCGTCTTTTAGCTTTCCTGCTCATTGTGACTGATTGAAAGGACAACACGATGCCAAAGCATGTAGGATGAGTTGGAAAAAGTCGACAAGTTGCAGTGGGAGCTCTGAGTGAAGATGGAACCTGGCTGTGTTAGTGTGTGTGTCTATACAAGTGTGTGTGTGTGTGTGTGTGTGTGTGTTCCAGAGGTCTGGGAAATACATTTAGGAGCAGACGGCAGTATGTGTGGTCACTGTGGCACCGTGGCCTCATTAGGACACTGGGCCTGACAGGCAGACTGGGGTTTTATCCAGCAGCATTGACACATGTTCGCCTGATTTCATCAAGTCTGGAGCTGCCGCCCACTCATTAAAGCTGCATGTCATTCCGCTAGAACCACAGGATGAAAAATAGTGTGGAAAAAATGGTTCATTGTAATTAAATGCAACTATGTGTATGCATTATTATTATTATTATATAGTGGAAGGAGAGAGATTTAGAATACTGTGGATATGGTCCACTTTAAATACATGATGATTACCTTGTTGGAAGAAATATTTGTTTTATTTTTTTTGTTAAATCTTTCGTTTTTATGCCCCTGGAAATCAAACCATTTGGGCTATTTAAGGTGTTTGTGGTGATCTTATTTTTGTATTGTTTAGTAAAATTTGGCATTTTAAAATATGACAGTAGGAATAAAAAAAAAAGATTGGTAGCTGATCATTCTGCACTCTACCAGATTTTGTATCTTTTTATTGTCTTAAATGAAAAGTCTGTTGAAAAATTGTTTTTAAGTGAGTCACAATTTGACTACAAACAAAACTTACTTTCATATTTAAGATCTTTGAAAAATTAATAGATGAGTGGTTAATATGGAGTGATAATAATATAAATATTATATTTTTCCTGCCCTACTGGGAATCATATGTGAGGGAAAGGTGGTGTACCTGTCTCTCTGTGAGGTCCAGGTTGACGGCGATCTCGTAGCGGCGGAGTCTGGTCAGGTAGTTGTGGTGGGTGAACTCAGCTTCCAGCTCTCGCAGCTGCTCCTTGGTGAACGCTGTGCGCTCTTTCCGGGCCTTGCAGCTGGAGTCCACCTTAAAACTGGACTCCTGGATATCTGGAGAGAAACAAATAGGACATGTTCTTTGTGGAAATTCTCAACAACTTTCCTTAAGGTTGTTTGCTGACAAATTAACATATTCTCTGCATTATTTTAGAGGAAGGTATCCATATTGTTTGCATACTTTTTTCATCACATTTGTTTTAAAAAAATATATATAATATATATTTCTATATAAGGGGTTAGGGACCCAGTTTGTCTTACATGGTGATTCTATCACTTGACCAACAGACCCTATTTTCATTTTATTCACAGCTAATCTGATTTGAATTAGCTCTCTAGCCATTTTGTGACCAGTCTCTAGTTGACTATTAAACAGACCTTAAGGACTTTTCCAACCAACAAATCACAACTCCAAAGACTCTTTAGTGAGAGGCCCCTCATATAGTAAACACCAAAACCAGCACTTTAAAAAGAGACCACCCTGACCTGAGCTTATGAGTCCTGTTCACCTGCAGCATGTGTGCAGTGAAGCATGTAGTTTTTCCTGGCTTCTGCCTTTATTTGTCTGTTTATGCGTATGCATATTTAAGTACAAATTCACACATTTCAACATTCATTCATGGTGTGTGTGAGAGCATATCGGCACAGGGCAGGGGCCGCCAAACCAGCCACAGAGGGACTGAGTTAGGAGAGGAATGCAGCGGAACATCGTTAAAGCCTCTAACAAAAGAACAAAGGTGCGGATGTGTCCAGGTCTGAGTGCTACGTTGGTGTTTGTCTGTGTGTGTGTGTCGATGTGTGTGTGTGTGTCAGAAGATTTCCCTCCGGAGCACTCGGAGGAGATTCACATTAACTCATCTCTACATGACAGCAAATACATCAGGAAAAAGCCTGATATATCTCTATGCATGTGGCGGTCAGCTGTTAGGGTCGATCAGTAAATGTGCTTTGAACTACACTGACATCAGTTTCAGTAGTAAAACTGTGAACAAACACAGCATCATTAGCCAAGCTCTCATAAAACAAGAGTTGTGCAGTTTATTGATAAAATTTATAGAGTTCTCTATCTTCATATTTCCTAGGAAATGGTAGAATTTTAAACCTCATTTACCAGGATTAATATAAATGAAAGCTAGTTGATATAACTTTCAGTAAAACCTCTCTTGCGTATTAAAGGGAAAGAGTTTGGGTAATAATTGTGCATTGGTAGCGACACTAGCAGCTGATGTAATCTCTAGAAAATGGTTCTAATTTGTCAAAGTGAGAAGTTTTGCTCGGTGCTTGCCAGAGCAGCGGGCCAAAATGTGAAATGGACTGCAGTACCTGGGCCAGATGCGACTGGGCAGACCAGGACATGTGTGTGTGTTTGTGCACACGTGTAGCTTGTGCATACCTGCTAATGTGTGCAAACGCCTGATGAGTGTACTGGAGTAACCATGTGTCATGCCAAAAAACCTTCTTATTGTTGGTTAAGTGTTATTAATGACACGCTACCCAGAGTGTGCCAGCACTGCCTGGCCTTGTCAGGTCTGGTCTGGAGCTGTGTCAAGCAGGTTTAGTTAGACTGAACACCTGGCAGGGCACATACTGGTTCTCACTAAACAGGCCCCCAATAAATATCCAGCACAGCCAGAGACCGTAAACTTGTTGGGAGAAGGCTTCTGCACCCAGCAGGGTCCCAAAGACAAACAGCATTTGGTGCCTTTTTGGGTGGATGCTGCAAAAGTAGTTTGTCTTCATCAGGACAGAATTAAAGCTGTGGTAAATGATTGTTTTAAAGCAAAAACCCCAGGTGAAAATTATGTGTGATTTATCACGTAATTTGTGTGTGTAAAAGTCGGAACCAGGATTTCACTATGAGTTAGGATGTTTTATTGGTAACACTTTATTTAAACCTCCTTATTTATCATTTGTAAGAAGTAATGATTTAATAAATTGTTTATAACACACTAACACTTTATAATGTTTGTAATATGTAAACAGATATATTTATATAATTATATAAATAGCTCTTATATATAAGAGTTTATTAATATGCTTGGACGGGTAATGTATGCTTTATAAAAAGTTAAATATAATGAATTGTCTTTATGAGTTTTGATTTGCTAACACTTTTATACCCACCTGTGAATTATTTGCACATGTGTACAAACAGTTAATACATACTTTATACCATACTGTAAGGATTCGTTCATACGTGGAATCATGCAGCTGTGTTATTATGCACTCATTAACTGTTTATACAGTTATAGATGCTTCACAAGAGGAGTTATAATTAGTGACAAATACATTAATAAACACTTAAAAATGTATATAGCAAAATAATCACAATTTTAAAAATCCTCATTTTTTTTTATTATAGGTTGTTATACACCATTTATTGTTATATTCAGTGCTATAAATGGTAAAAAAAAATTTGATTTTATAATGAAATAGAACTTTTTTAATAGTTGTTTTCGTTAATTTATCAGAAATGACAGACAATTCAATATAATAATAATATTGTCAGATTTGCAAACTTTGGATTAAAGTCAATATCAGATACCAGTTGGAGTTCCACTTCCAGTGCACCACATTTCCATATCTGTATAAATACACACAGACATAAGCAGACTGTATAGCAGCTCTGTCTGTAATGCGAATGCCTTCAGGACATTTTCCTAATATATGCTCTTCTACGAGCTAGTCAATGCAAGACTGAATGGCTCTTTTCTGAAACCAAGAACTGATGTAGTGGTCAGACATGTTGCATGCACTCAGTGGTAGATTGTGTTACGGCTTAACGACAGGAAAATGTCAATGGATAAGAATGTAAAAAGTGGGCTCACAGGCAAAGTGATTTTACCAGACGTGGTCTGGCATGTTTTCAGTGTAGTGAGTGGAGGTTACAATAAGGTAAGAAAGGGAGGGAGGGGGCGTCTGTACTCCCCCACCATCCTCTTCAATTAGGCTGTTGCAGACATTAGTTATATAGTTTTTCCAAATAATTATTCGTGTTCTTCTAATTAGATATGGTCTGTAACGCTTGGACAAAAAAGATAATCACAATGAAGCACTTAAAGAATACTGAATACTACTGTATAACTTAGACAATATCTGAAGTGATACTGTATGATGGAGCAAACTCCACCCATCTAGCACTCTAAGTGGATTAAAATTTAAATTTGTAAATACTGAGCCACAAAGTTTTCTCCCTACAACCAAATCTCATTTACTATATGTACAAGAAACTTTCTTCAAGCCTTACAAAGTTTTACTAGAGGCTACATGAATTTCTCCACAGTACAAATGTGCAGTATTTATTGCAAACTTTTTCTTTCTTTTTAGGTGTAGTGCAAATGCCAGTCTTATTGCATAAATCATCATCTTTGTGAGGGAAACAAAGTCAACAGGCTGAAATTTTCCTCAGTCTAGAAAACGGTTTTCACAGATGAAATGTGAACGCTCCAGCTGTGTTGGACGTGGATTTATTTTCATTCTGCCAGGGTGAGATTCTGCACATTAAATCTTTTACACCTTTAGATTCAGTTTAAACATAAATATTTCCTTTAGTCTGTTGCTCTCGTTGTTAACGTTATGTGTGAAACTTTTAGAAATTTGTTCGTCATGGATATCAGTTACTTTTGTTTCCTATTAGCAAGTCTGAAGTATAATCAGGGGAATAAATTGCACTATAATCCAAAAGCATGGAATGATACTATTTCAATGCTTACAACTAAACTCTAAGCATATATAAGGACATGTAAGGACACATGAGCTCATTCTTCTGTGGCAAAAAGGTGTTGCTGGAAATAGCATGTAATATATTATCATCTTATTTTGACTCACTGGTGTTTGGTGAAGCGGCTGAAAAACCCTTTTTTCTCTTCAATACTTTTAGGTGAAAAAGTTCTGAAATTAATAATTTGCTGATTCACTATTATATACAGCAGGCTTGTGTATTCATTTATTTCACTAATTCACTTTTGAGACTTATAAATCTAAAACACATAAAAATAAATACAGTCTGAAGCACCTGTGATGCCTTAAACCACTTTTCCCCACAGAAGCCTGATGTAATTTTTTTCATCTCGAATGTGGCCATACTGTTATAACACAATAGTCTATTTCCAACGGATACAGGAGCGCAATGAAATGTTCACATGTCCCATTAATCATTTCAGCCTTTTGAAAACCCTTGAACAATAACAGGATGCAACTGCTACTTAAAGTGTGTGTCTTGAACACAAAAGTCTTGTCACTTACTCACCTTTCACATAGCAATCTGGTCAGAGTGCTGCTTAAGATCAATTTGGTGAGGAAATAGAGAGAATCTGTGTCGATGCCAGCTGTGATACAGGGCACCGAAGAAATTCTTAACCTTGACATACTCAACATTTGCTAAACTTTAAATATAGCAACAATGGCATAGCATTTTTTACACCTGTGTGCAGAGATTTGGCAAAAAAAAACTTTACTGTCAATCTTTCATTTTTATTCATTGCCAGATCAAAAGTTGTGCTGCTTCCATGGCACATTTCCATGTTTCCTCCTCATTTTTTCTTTATATTTCCACCATCAAATACACCAGTGTACAGTAGAAAAAGAGGAATGTCCACTGTCATTTTTAATAGTCCCAAATGTGCATTTTATCACTGTATGTTTTCCTTTTCTAAGCCTCCTGTGATTTGTTTTTGGATGCTCTTCTTTCCCCATAAACCAACACACCCCAGCTGACTCCCATCTCTCCCAGTGCACCCTGACTCACCTGTGACATCTCTCTTCCTCTTATTGGAGCTCTTCTTGTCAGAGTCGGCCGACGCCACGCTCTGCGGTGAGTATTCTCCCTCCAGGCACCCAGGCACGGCCCCTGGCAGCCTGTCTGCCCCTACACTGTCCAGCTCTGGCCCTCCACCTCCACCTACTACAACAGAGGCGACGACAGGCGGGCAGGCCTCGGGCGCTCTCACTCGTGTCTCACAGGGGTTGAACTGCCAGTCCGCTCTCTGGTAACCCCCCTGGCTCTCTTGGTACAGTCTGTCGTCGCGGGGGTAGGCTGCGTGTGGCGCAGTCGGCACCAGGCAGGAGCTGGTGAAGTCTGTGTAGGCCAGGAACTCGGGCTTCTGGTGGAGGGAGAAAGGGGCCTGCTGGTAGGGTGACTGCAGATTGGCTCCTGGGACCCCTGAGTGAGGGTTCCTCATGCAACCCCAGATTGGGCTGCTGGGGTGAGCGCTCCGCATGCAGCTGCTGGCTGGCTGATCCATGGTGATGCAATAACACTTCACACAATCTTGATCAGTGTCTTATTGCAAGTGTTTTCCTTGTAGAGGAGTTGAACCCCCCCTGCCAGAAAGTAAGTTAGGACTGGAAATCTGTATCTTGTCAGTCTGCCTCAGTCTTGAGGAAAATCCACTTCAGCTGACTAAATGCACATCATCGTCTTACTGCTTCCACCTCAGGAATACTCACTTTTGTCAGAGGCTGTTGAATCTTCCACAGCCCAGAATGCGTGAGGATAGACGCCTTCCTGTGACAGCGTGTTTCCCTCTCTCTCTGGGATCGTGTGTGTGACGTCCTTTGGAGCCTCTGGTCCTGACACACTCTCACACACTTTCCCTCTGTCTTGCTCTCACACACCCTCTCTCCCTGACTGATCTGACTGGCTTGTGGCTCGGCAGGAGAGCTGCATCCGCAACTGCATGACTCCCCTTCTCGGGCTGGCTGTTTTCACAACTCTTCTAAGGCATTCTTGACAAGTGAGCCCTCCTCCTTTTTAAACATATAGGTGGGAAAGAGTGGCAAGTTTATGGAGTGTAACGTGAGATTGCAGAGGAGGAGCCCTGCCGGCCACATGTTGGTAGTACCCTCCAACCAACCCTGCCTCATCAACTATTAATCACGGGGGAAATTTTATATGCACATCTAATGGGCTTTCCAGACGTGGGGCTTTTTAAAGGGACATTGTCTGTAAAATATAAAATGACCCACCCACATGAGAGCTGGGGAACCTGACTTATTTCAGCTCCTTAGCGCTTTCTGACACCCAATTTAGTTCCTTTTTTGACACCCTTTAGAGGAAAGTTAACCCTAACCCTTTCCCCCTGCACCCCTGATCCCTGCCTGTCTTCTCCAATCTGAAAAGTCTTTTCTTTTCTTTCTCTGTTTTAATGACTGTGTGTGTGCCTGTGCACATTAATGCTACACACCCAAATCCACCTGGCTGGACTTTCTTTAACTCTGAGGTGATAGGAGGACTGGATTTGATATTGGCTATGCAGGCTGTCACACCTCTTGAGGTTTTCTCACTTTGTTGAAACACAGTATGAAATTTCAGAGCCATATTTCAAAAACACAAGTTAATATTTTCTCTTAGCAAACACTGTGACTGAGGGACTTTGCTATTTTTTTGTATGTGTTGTGTTTCTGTGTGGAACCCTTTCTTGCTTATTACGTCAGAGATATTAAGCAGCAGTAGCAATTGTGTGTGACAGCAGTCACATGTAGGTTACCACATTTGGATGAAAAGAGATGTAATTATTCAATTTTAAGATCACTGATTTTTAATCTCTGCAGGCTACTCACGATAGAAGCCACTTCCCCATGAAGTAATGTCTCTAATACCATTAAAACCTTTTTGGCTAAACCAAAATTTGGACTCAATTTCAGCGTATCCGTTACCCAGTAAACCCACTGAACCACATTTTACAGAAATGCACAGTTTTTCTTCATGCTGCTCATATTTGTGAGCTGAGGTTTGCCTTCCTTGTGTGTCCTCACTTTGCTCCTGACCTCTCAGACATGAGGGGAGGTGGATCACACCTCCACCAGAGAAGAAAGAAGCAGAAAAAGGGAATGAGCAAAAACCTAGGTAGTGCACCTGAGAGATAGGGAGAACTTGTTTTGTACCTCTGCTGGTGACTATTTCGTAGCCAGAAAGAAAGAGAAAAAGAAAAGCACCTAAAATTACCCTGTATTGCTCTCTGGATGCTAGAATATGCTCCGACCCTATTTCGTACACACTGCATTCAGTTGCGACAAAATCTTTCAAGAAAAGGAGAGGAGGAAAAAACTCAGAGACAGAGAGAAACAAAAAATAAAGATCTGAACATCCACTGATGCAAAGTTGAATATAAGAAAGTAACACAAGACATAAAAAGAGGCCAAGAGGAAAATGGGATTAAATGAAAGCCAACAAAACTACGAGTGGACAAAAAGTCAGATAGAGAAAGAGAGACAGAAAGGAGAGTGTTTGAGGTCACACACCAAACCCTTTCCATTTACCCAGCGAATTGTTGAGCCATGAAGCATCCCTCGCTTTTACTGGCAGTCTGAGCCCTGGCCGCACCGCAGGGAGCAGGGGTTACACTGCATTTGTGGTCAGAGCAGGGGCCATCTGTGTGTCAGTATAAATTAGAGTGTGTGTCTGTGTGTGTGTGCTGTTAAAATATACATCAGTGAGAGGGTGTGTGTACGTGTCAAAGACAGAGATAAAGGGGGTTTATGTGTATTTCTGTGTATGTGAAAGAAAGTCCCAAACACATTTTTGACATTATTAAAGGATAAAAGCCTGGTCACACAAGAAAGTGGCACTGAAAATTGTGAATCTGCGGGTCTTCACAAATTATTTGGTTCTAGAGGCATGGTGACGTAGTGACTACTTGCAGGCTAATTGGTAAACCACTACAGCTGGCAGGATAACCGCTAACGTGCTAGCTAGCCGGGAACATGCTAGCGCTCATTACAATAGCTCTCTGACCTTCAGAAGTCAAGAGATGGAATAACACATTGCTTGTTTTGGTGTCCTTACGGAATTTGTTGACAATAAGAAAAATATAGTAATAATAATAAAATAAAATCATGTATCTTAACCTTTGAGAAGCAGTGATGCTTAACTGTATTTTTTTATGATGCACCAGATCTCTTTCACTATGTTGCACACAGTAGTAGTTATGTGTGTGTGTGTGTGTGTGAGCATTTCTGCTACCCGTGTGAGTAAGAGTGTTTGTTTGAGAAACTCGGGAGTATGTGGACTCTAACTCAGTCATACACACCAGGGATTGCAGATAAATGAGCTGGACATGAGTCACATCTCCCCTCACCCTGCCGACAACCTGTTTCTGTCAGTCTATCTGTGTGTGTGTGTGTGTGTGTGTGTGTGTGTGTGTGTGTATTTGTCTGCGAGAGAAAGTGAAAGTATGAAACAAAAAAGAGTAAGAGAGTTTATGTATGCACACATATTTAAGTTTTCTAAAATGTTGCTCTGTTGTCATATGTGCATGTTCTCATGCTTCCAAATATATTTGTGCATGAATATGTGTGACCGTGTGTGAGTGTAAGTGTGTGTGTTTTCATCTGATCCATCTTCGTGACACTGGCAGGATTAGGGCTCTCCATCAATCTCTTGTGTCTGACAGCGTGACCCCCTGTGACCCCAGGTTCACCTGGGTCTTACTGGACTGTGGGAGCCCCTTATCTCTGCTACTGTCCTGCGGAGGAGCGGGGGATGAATATGAGAAGGGGAAAAGAGAGCAGGAAAAAGGGAAGAAAAAGGGGCATAGAGAAGAAAAGAGGCCTATTTCATTAGATGCAACATAATAGGCACATTTTAACATCCAAGATTCAGTGAAATCCTTCTATGGTCTCTGTAGCCTCATGTCCAGTTAATTCACTCCACAATTGTGGAACCATCAGTGCCACTGAGATAGTATCTACTGCCCAGCTGACAGACAGATAGGAGCAAATAGACAAGACTACTGTTCTTTTTCACTTCTGCTGGCCAGTTCATACTCATTGCATCATATTTTATGAGCTCATTGTAGGTTTGGCATGTAAAACCTTATTCTGCAAAGCAAATAGTATTTGTGCATTTGAACCACAGAATGTACTGTTATAAATGCAAAACTATCATGTCCAACTTGTAATTATATTGTACAATGAAATGTATAATGTTTTTACACTTAAATTAACTATATTACTTAATTTTATAACAATTTATAACGCTCAATAGACTGTATAAACAGCTTCAGGCAGAGAGATGTGGGTGAGATGGATGGTGTGTTTTCTATTCTTCAGTTTGCCAACAGTATTACCTAAAGTCATTATATATGTTGGCTAAGTGACAAATGGACTGGATTTTGAGGTTGCTTAGCCAAAAGAGAAGGATGCTGCCAGCACTTCTGACTGTGAAAACTTTTCAAAATAAAAGTAGAATGGTGTTTAGGTCCTCTGTATGAAAAAAGTGTTATTTTTTCCTTTTAGAATTAAACCTGCATTAACTGATTTTTTTTTTGGCCACTTGGGGACAGTATAACACGCTGTATACACAACACTGACATATTATCACCTTATAAAGTTGATGCAGCAAACATGTTAGCAAACAGTTTCTTATTTACACATCCAGCAGACACAGAGCAACATTAGCATTTATTTGAAGTCGTGTTTCTGGCCACCTGGCGAATGTAAATCCAACAGTCACTCTCTTTTTAGCTCTGTATTGGTCTCCAATACACTAGCTGTTCACTAGCTAGTCACTAACTGTCTGTATGCTGTTCGGTGCTGGACAGGTAGGTACAGTGGGTTTATCTGAGATTTGTTGCTGAAAAGTGGGTGAGACAGAGTGGTGAGACTGAATAAAAACAGTAAAGCTGGGGCTCGTAAAAACATTGTTTTCTTATTCAACAATGACCAATATATTTCCCTAACCAAAAGCAATTGCTAAGCAATTAGCAAAAAATAATTAAATGCAGGGGAGGGGATGATATTTTGTATGGATGTGTTCAATAACCTTTGACAATATGTCCGTATCCATCAAATTTTAGCTTTAAAAAACACTGCATCATGTGAACAGCCCCACTTAGACTCCTTTTTATTCATTGTTCTTGGTGTCAGTTACACTGTATGTGAACTTCAGTTGGACTAACTGGCCCCAGGTCAGGACAACTCTTGAATAAACATCTCTAGGAGTTCAGAAGATCCATTACATCAGCACGCAGCCATCAATCAGCAAATGAAATTGGTGTTAATTAATGAACAACTGGTAGAAATAAAAAAGACCGCATCAAATAATGCTCATTGCTCTTAAGCAATGTAATGCCTGGTCACAACAGTACAGCTCTCAGCATTTTTACTAATGGTTCTGTTGCAAAGACTTGGCTCAGGTATTAATATAAAATTTCTGGATGTCTGAGTGACTGACCAATCCATCATAGAAACTATTTTGTTCCAATATTATACCAATACTAGGAATAATCTGCAAATTATCTGCTGATTGTTCTTGAAAACCTATTGTCTGTAAGTATTACAGCATCTATACATGTGTATGTGTATGTGTGTGTGTGGGAGGGTGGAAGGGAGGGGGGACACCCACAGGTGCTAATAATCACATATGATCACATTTGATTGGAATCAGGTGTTGGCAACAATTTCGTGCTATTGTGAGGGAATATTATAGCTCTCTAAGGCTTTGGCCTCTCATCGTCATCTCCCATTGTGAAGTTGTTTACCATTTTTCCAGTCAGATTTTCGGAGACTATCCTACAGGTTAAAGCCAGTTTATACCACAATATATCTGTCTGAAATTCTAGGCTTTGGATCATTCTTAAAATTAAACACTAGCAAAAGCATGGAGGTCTAAGAAAGGCTATGTCGGTCAGCCTCAGTGTTTTTAGATGTAAGTGCAGTGTGGCTAATGGCTCTCTTCTTATGAAAGTGAAGTAGTACATGTAAACAGTACAGATTTGCTTTCAACCTGCAACACATGGATGAAGAAGGAACAAGCTGTAAACACAACATGAAATATTATCTCTTTTAAAGTTGATGTGGTGAAGCTGCCTATTCACACATCTAGCAGGTAAGGCGTAACATTAACATTCATTTGGAGCTGAGTTTGTTTCCACCAATATTCACTCTTCTTTCTGCTATTGACCTACTCCTGAGGGAAATATTTGGCTCTTTGGCTGCTAAATGCTCCACTATGTTCACCAGGTGACCGCTAACTTTGTCTGTGTGCTGTTTGGTGGTGGTCAAGTCAGGTTTTGCTGAAAACAGCTGCATCCTGTGGCCGAAAATGACCCAATGAGAGTGATCAGAGTAAACCAAAACAGCAAAGTTGGAGGCCTTCAAATGAAAACAATGAGCTGAAAGACACTAAAACGCTCCGTAGCGCTGAGAGAAACTGCAGAGTTGGGTTATAATTCTCTGTGGGTTCATCATTAAGAGCAACACCTATCTCATAAAAGTAGTCATATGATCATTGTTAATATAAAAATATTGATTATAGCCGGATATAGCAGCTGCTGTGTAATTTTATAGGGAGGAAAATTATGAAAACGAGCGTCTTGTGAAGATAGTCCCATCCTGTCCTTGATCTCAACCCACTTTCAGTCTTAGCCTCTGGGAAAAGGTATGAAACATACTGATGTCTGTTTTATTTTAGTAAAATTAAAATAATCAGATGCATTAGTAAAAAGTACTATGTTTTTCACTCAGACACCAATAGTAAAAAATGGATTCCATATTAAAAGATTTTTAAAGAGGGAAAGAAAGGAAGATACTGTCTTCTAGTGAAACTGTCACCTGAGCTAGTGCAAAGTATGAATTAATAGTACATTCAAATCTTTCTCCTGATATTCTTTAATACAATAGCTGGGAAGGCTTTCTTTAATGTCAAATGTTTTTAAATGAAACCAAAATATGTGAAATACTTGAATTGAGAGTGAACTCTGACAGAATGTGGTGGTTTTAAGAATAAATAGTTCTTCTTGTACAGTACTGAATGAGTGAAATTTCTCAATTCTCAGTGAACTGACCCTAAACATGTTGTCTTGTCTTATATTATAGGTCTCCAGCTTCCATGTTGGGTCATGTTTCAACAATGAAAACAGCTAATCTTTACCTCACCAACACTACACCACAAAAACTAATTTCCCTGCTGCCACAAGATTACCACATACTGTATAATATGAGGAGGACCAGGCTGGGGCTGAGGAAACCAGGCTACTGATTTCATTGGCAACAATATCAGACTGTTGTTCCAGCCACATTCTCACTCAGCTGTGGGCCACAGTATGAGTTAATACTTCATTCATGGAAAATCAATTGAAGACTGCTCTCTAGTGGTTTTCAGTTGGAACAGCTGAAATGAGCCCAAACCTTCACTCAGTCCATCACCTTATGGAGAAACTGTCAGTGGTATTTTTTTTTATTTCAGACAGTGATTGGATTAGTGGCTTTCATAATTTCCGCATACATGTATTCAATACAGAAACACTTTTTGTTCAACCTTGAACTGGTTGTTCAAGAAGTCCATAAAATGCTAGTCCTCAATCTTTTTCTGAAAGCTAGGTGTTGTGCGGAACAACTTAGCAGCAGGATGCAGCATTATTTTGCCAAAAAGAACTATCAGATACATTCACTTGCTTCCAATGTTGTGCAACTGATGTGCTTTTGTACTTTTGCCAGAGACAAATAAATCAATCTTGCTCCAAATAGTAACCTCCCAACCATCATATTTGATAGTGCATGCCAAATTTAATTCAAATTTCATGTTATTTTAGTAGGTAAGAATCTGGCCACAGGGCTGCTATTGCGATGAAACTGCTTTCTTTTGTGACCTTTAGAGTATTTGCACACACACATGCAAAAAGCTGCACTACAGGAAACCAGAATCATCTACAGTGAGTTGCTTGTGATAACCTTGGCTATTTAACAGCATGAAACACAAGATAAATCAAGCTAAATGTCTGTGGGGTCCAAGGAATACCCCTGTTTTTGTGGGTGTCAGGAGGGACTGATCGGATATGCCTGTACGTGTGTGTCTGCGTGTGTGTTGCTGTGTGGACGGTAGCACTATTGTGTGTTCATGGATTACCTTCCTTCCTGTCTGCCTCATCTTGTTTCCAAGCAGCACAGGGCTGGACTTCCTGCTTTGGGAGCTGGGACTCTTTGAAGAGGCCTACTGAGCATGCTCCCTGGAGGATTGTCAGGATCAGAGTTGGCCAACAAACACCTCAAAAGGGAGCAAACTCACTGGGCCAAACATTTCCTCAATCACTGAAAAGACTCTTTGGGGTTTACATTCCCAGGGCACAGGGGCACCAACTCCCCAATGCTCAATGTGAAGAGTTTTAGGGAGTTTTAGCTGTGCAGAGGATTGGAGCTGTTCACATGCAAGGAAAACGATGGCAAGAACACATGTGAGCACATGCACACCACACCCTGTAGCACGGACATTAAGCATGTGAAAGAACATTTTCATTTATGTGTGCAAGAACACACACCCTCCAAACACACATACACATGCAGGTAAAAAAAAATCCCCAACACAAAAAAGGGAAAGAACATCACCATAATGGGTGTACAGACAGCCTCAGACACATCATTTCCCTGCAGCTTTAGTGGAAGTGATGTATTTTACCAGCAGTGGTGTCAGTAAAGATGCAATTTGTCATTTTTTTTTGTTTCCTCATGCGATTCCTGTAAAAGGAGGGATGCAGGGAGGGAGGCAGGAGGATGAAAAAAGGGAAGCCCTGTCTGAGCAGCAGCATCCTGTTTGATTTTCTGTTTCTGTTTCTGTTTTTTGCTTATGTGTGTGTACAGTACTGTATGTGCGTAACTGTGTGTGTATGCACGTGCAAATGATTGACACTGCAGGTAAACTACTGTACAAATAAAATATTGTCAGGTTTGTCTATGTTATATTTGTATATGGCTGTGTCTCTGGGTTTTGTTTATTTGTGTATGTTTCCCCTGAATGAACACATGCATTATTTGCATTATTAGTGAGTTGAAGACATACTGTCATGCAGGACTTTTTTTGTATTATTCATATTGACTGAAAGAAAGGCTAAAATATATAACTGTTGCCCATTTGCCAGTTCAGGTGGATGGATTTATTTTTAAAAATAATTTTATTATAATTTAATTGTTTTGATGGCTTTACTGTCTTTCTGACAGCGGATTAGGAAACGCTAATAATTGTAAGAGTGTTATAGTGGCCTGGGAGAGACTTTTTAATGTCTACTGGGAGTTAATTTTTGTATAAAGCATTTTCAAGTATTTTGGGGTATTTTTGCCTTTGTTTTGATAGCCAATACAAGAGAGTGGACAGGAAATGGGGCGAGCGAGAGGAGGGACGACATGCAACAAAGGTCCTTGGACGGATTTGAACCAGGAACGCTGCGGTTACATGGTCAGCATCTTAAACCCCAAGGCCTCCAGGATAACAGGCACAAATTGTATTTTATACACATATGATTTTTTTTTTATTAGTTCAAACACATTAGACCAAATTAAATTCACAAATCAAATAACTTTTCAGATTATTGATTACCATATTAAAGTAATTTTATTTGCAACATCATCTGTTTGAATGCCCAAATTCAGTGGTGTAATGTGATTTATCCATTAGTTATTAGCTGTGACTTCAAAATCTATAGAATATGCAATTAAAAAAAATCTAAATACATTCACCTTATTTGTGAAATTATAATAATCTACGACCAATACCAAAAAAATGTATTGTAAAATATGTGTAAATGAATGTCACATTATATCTTTTTTATAAAATAACTTTTTACTTTAATTATCTTTACAGATTTGACAAAGCAATCCCAAAGTAAAGGGTGCACTTACTAGCTTTTCTTTGGAGATTTCAACCGTATCATAGTTGTGGACATTGCTGGTACCAGTATCTTATGCAATATTTGTTGAAAGTGTGCTAAGAAACATGAGAAAGAGACAGTAAACAATAGGACAAAAAGGCCTGAAGTCAAACTCCAACCCACAACAGCAGGATACGTAACTTTACATGATTTCAGCTGAAAAATAACTTCATTTTCTGAGATATGAGATGTACTTAAGTACTGAAATATAGGCATGATCACTGCAGTGGAAATAATAAGAGCAGCACATTTAGCTGAGACAAGCCAAAGCATGTTATGGATTGCCAGTGACATTATCCACTGTATAACGACAATGTGTGAGCATTAAGATTTTTGGGTTTCAGAGAGGGTAACGTTAGGGTTAATGCACTGTCTGCTCTGTCAAAGCCACAGCAGACGAGGGTATGATAAGACACAAAGTATCTGTGATGTGAGATAAATTGCCATTGACAGCCTCCATTATGATAATTACCCGGTGTGTACATATACCAGTGAAACCGTATGGTTCAGTGTGAGGTCAAGCCAACAGCAGAGGAGGGCATGATTTCATGTGTGGTAAAATATGCAGTGCCAGAACAGGCACAAGAAAACAAATGTCTATATTTAGCTGGCTGATGCTTTTACGATGATGAATACCGAGTGAGTCAGCCCTCAATCAAAAAGGGAAAAAAAGGAAGAAGAGGAGGAAGAAAATAAAAAGGAAGGGGAGGAAAGAAATTCCAGATGTCAACAGTAAAGTTTGTCCAGCTCCGGTTTGTGGCCACTGGAGCTTTGTGTACCTGCCCCTGCTAAAGCCATTACCTCTGGCTGCTGTGCTGGGGAAGCTGCACAACAAAGCCAGAGAATTCTCGGAAGCCCTTCAATCAAGCTCTCCAACACTGCTGCTGCTGCCTCTCCTAAGAACACACTGTTAATTTGACAGGGTGGACATGAGGAAGAAGATGAAGGTGTGTGCCCTGATCCTGTTGCATTGTGTAATGTTTGAACGTGTCCCTACCTCCTCGGATTTCTTGCATGTGTGTGTATGTGAGTGCATAAAGTAGTACATTTACTTGTACTATTGTACAAACTTTACTTGAGTATTTCCATTTTATGCAACTTTAACCTCTACTCCTCTACATTTCAGAGACAATATTATGCTTACTTAACTACAAACATTTAACAGTTCTGGCTTACATAGTTACTTGCAGATTAAGATTTTAACCTGAAAACATATGATGAGTTTATAAAATACATATGGACAAAAGTATGTGGACACCCGAACATAACATATGTGATAGTTGAACATCTCATTCTGAAAACATGGGCATCAATCTGTTGAAACAGCCTCCACTGTTCTGGTTTCAGTCTTTCCACCAGATTTTGGAAGCTGGCTGCAGGGATTTGCTCCCATTCAGCCACAAGAGCATCAGTGAGGTCCAACACTGATGTTTAGCGATAAGTCCTGGCTCCAGTTCATCCCAAAGGTGTTGGATGGGGTTGAGGTCAGGGCTCTGTGCAGGCCAGTCAAGTTCTTCCACACCAAACTGGGAAAACCATTTCTTTATGGACCTGGCTTTATGCATGGGGGCATTCTCATGTTGAAACAGGGAAGGGTCTTCTACAAACTGCTGCTGCAAAGTTGGAAGTACACAGTTGTCTAATATATCATTGTTATGGCGTAACATTAAGATTTCTTTTAATTGGAACTAAGTGGTGGAGCACAAACCAGGAAAAACAGCCCCAGACCAAAAGTACGCTAAGAATGTGGACAGGTGTGTCCACATATCTTTGGCCATATAGTATACGATGCTTTGCTATAGGTTAAACTACCCAGCAGTATAGAAGGTAGTTCAATAGTTCCACCTTCACCAGGTCCAACATTAAAATGCTGCATAATACATTAGAACTGGAAGATATAGTTGCAAAAAGCATCATGATATCAGCAAGTATTTTTCTGATATCGATATATATCCGACTATGCCAAATGTATGCAAAATCACAAATAATATAATCAAATTGATGTTTATGCAATGAACTGTGCTCCACTGTTATGTATTACATCAGACAAGACTACTTATGACACATGTTAATCAAGAACTTCAATAACTCATTTTGGTCTCAGAATCCTTAATTTAGGAAACAAGTTTTGTTAAACGACAACACATTATGTTCACATCATCACAGTATGATTGACTGAACATTGATAAACCACTATGGCCAAGCTCTACTCCTCAGTAATAACACTCCCAGTTTTAATAATAGCCAATAATATAATTTATAATGATGTTACACCTAAAGAGGTCATTCTGCATAATGATAATACTTCAGTACATTTAAGTAACATTTTTACATGTACTTTTTAATTTTAAATGCAGGACTTTTACTTGGAGTATAATGTCATGGAGTTTTTTTTTTACATTGGTCGTAATGCTACTTTTACTTAAGTAAAGAATCTGAATACTTCTCACCACCGATAATGTGTGAGTTTCAGGGTGCCTTCCTACTCTTATTTTTCTGGTGTGTGTGTGTGTGTGTGTGTGTGTTTACTGCATGTTATTTTTCTTTGTATGTGTGTCCATGTGTGTGGGTGTCATACATAAAAGATGGGGGTTAGGGTCAGATTGTGGCTTCCAAAATCATCATCCTGTCCTCCAAAGTACTGTTTAGTTTGCTTGTCACCTCTGTGGATGGACATGCTTCATTTCCAAGATTTTTCCATGTTCTTCTTCCCATGGCTGAGCTTTAACCACAATCAACCCCCACCCCCATCACCACCCCTACTCCTCCATGCATCATCCCTTCTGGACGGGGGAAAATGGTCTCCATCACTTTCACTTTGAATTGAGCTGAACCAGACATTGCTGAGTGTTGTATAATGTGATGATGAAGCCTGGGTGGCTCTCTCGTATCTAACCCAACTGTGGGCTCCCTCGGGGGCTCTCTCAGAAATGTTTTGCAACCACGAAATGAGAGACAACTGCCAAACAAGTCCGAGGAAATATGATGCTGCATACATGGCTTGTTACAACACTGACTGCCAAAGACATTAGCGGTTACTGTTTTTGTTTCTTTAAACTCATCCTTGAGCATGGCATTCAAAATGTTACTTAATGACATAACATGAAGGTTTCTTAAATACACTTTTTTCACATTTTATAGTGAAAATGTGAAAATGACATGAAATTCATTTTTTTATTCATTAAATAAAAAAACACCAATTACTGCAATAAATAATGCCTCTTAAATATAGCCATTTTTAAAAGTGCTAGCATTATAATATATGAGTGTAATAAAAAATAAGCTGATGTTGCCATGTTTAAAATTGATGAATGATTGTCACACTACAAAGTTACAACAATCAAATGATGGGCATGCAATTAAACTGTTTTCACCTTTTGAAAAATGCATTTTAAAGGGTGGGCCTATATAACAAAAGAGACATTAAACATAGTGATATATTCTTTTGTCCTTTGTCTGTGAAGCATTTTATTGTTTCTGCTAAAATCATGGATGGTTACTCCCTTCCGTGTTACAGTTATTTAGGGGGAGAACATGCTGTAAAGTAAAAAGCAGCAGACACTGTTTAGACTTCAAGTCAGATTATTTCTCTGGTATTTCATAACTGCACAACACATTTAACTTCTAATCTAGATTATCCTGACAAATACAATGTAGTTAAATGTAATCCCCCCCTCCCCTTTTTCTCTCAAGGTTACACTTAAAGACACTCTTTCACTTTCACATCCCTTTTAAATTTACATTTGATGCAGATTTATAACACATGTATAATAAGTCTTGTCATGGAACTAGTTTCATAGCCAATTTGTTTGGCTAATTCTGAAGTTCAGGAAAGACCCAGTCAATCTGCTGTATATAAATCTAAACCTGCTTAAGGCCTGTTTGAACCCGATGACAGCTCAAGGACCAGTGGACAAGAATACCAAGACATTTACACAGACTAATGCCAAGATTTTAAACAACACTGCCCTCTACCTACTGTTGAAGGAATTTCAATGATATTTTGGAGAGCATCTTTGACTTTGCTCTCACTCAGCACAATATTTATTAACTATAACTATAACTAAAATATTTATTTAACTTTGACAATGATTCACTTGAAATAGGAGGACCGGTGATGAAATATAGTCTTGCAATAATACATACTTTCCCAACTTGTTATATTTGTGGCATGGAAGAGCTGTAACCTAATGTAACCACAGTGTATTTGGACATCTTGTAGGATCATTTTCAGGTGGAAGCCTTAGGACACATTTGTGTGACTGTTGGAAGATAATTTAGACAAAAAGCATTTCTTTATACAATATTAGAAGCATTTTATGCTCTTAAATAAATTGTCTTGGAGATTAGTTTTGCTGTTTGACTACTTGTTTTCATGCTAAAATGCTGACATTGGACAATTTAACAAAAAAGCCCAAAACTTTTTGCCATCTTAACCCCAGGCTTACTTAGAACATGGGCTTAGAAACATTCATACCTTCTGACAACTCACCTGCTGACAAAAACAGGAAAGCCTACTTCACTCATCTCATCATTTTCTGTTGGAGTGCAAAGGTTAACAGTGTCAAGCTGTAGCTTGGTTGGCCATGTTTTTTGGTTTGAATGGCCCACGCAGTTGTTTCCACCTATTTCGCCCAATTATATCCTTCTCAGAACTGTGTGGGTGTGTTTAGACTGCTTGATTGACATCTCCATCTGTCTGCTGTTATTTTTGACCCACAGTTTAAATCCACCAGATCAAATGATACACATACAAATTTTAAACCAGAAATAAAAATGTTTCTTGCTTTATGTAAAATCAGCTGCTTAAAGTGGCTATAAGATATATTTTATAATAACAATGTATTAAATAACAATGTGACAATGTGAAATGAGTCACTCACAGTGATGAACCTACAGATAATTATCACCAGAATATACCGCTCCCCTCGGCTTTACTGAGCATTAATGCGAGTTTCAGCGGAGTACTGAAACTTTACTGGTTTACTCTCACCGCATCGTTTTTAGCCACAGCAGACAGCTGTTTTCAGTGAAAAAGCCCTAAAAACCCACTGTGCACTACCTGCTCAGCACCAAATGGCAGACAGACACAGTTATAGTGGAGAATTTAGCAGCTAAAGATCCAGATATTTCCCTCAGGGGTTGTTAAAGACCAAAAACAGAGCTAAAAGAGAATGAATATTGTAGTGAATATCAACTTAAAAGGTGATATGTCAGTGTTGTGTTTACAACTTGTTTCTGCTGCCCCCAAGTGCCCACCCCCCCAAAAAACAGTTATTGCAGGTTTAAGTTTGAAAAAGCAACAAAATATTTACATTGACAAGCGGATTAAATCTCCAGATAACCCAATAACTTTTACAGCTAACTTGAGACAATAGACACTCTGTAAAATGATTAAAAATGTTATCTGAACAAGGTGGATGATAACAAGCTGTCATCTGTGATGATGTGAGACACTACGAATGTTAACAGTAGGCCTTTGATGGTCATCAAAATAATGTTTTTCTCTGTCCATTGTTATGAAATATACACAGTGTATACAAAGTATTGTACTGTACACTGCCTATATTACAGATTCATTTAATTCATACTAAGCTAATTGCTGGAACTGTTTTCTTGAAGCACAGGCTTCCTCATCCTTTTGTTTCTTCACAAGCTGTCCTGCCAGGGAACATGGTGAAAACAATTACCCAAACAGTGCAAACCTTATTTTCTGTCAGAATCCATGGTGAAGCAGCAATCCTGTCCAAGAACAGCAAATAAAAATGCACACCCAGTGGGCCACAATGGCTTCAACATGTTTAGTAAATTAAATTTAATATCCATAGCTCAGGAAACTTTGGAATGGGATAAATTTATATTGAATCACCTTGAAAGTTTGCAGCAAATTCAGTAATAATTGACCCTTTGGCACAAAAAGGACCTCTTTTCAGTGACCTCTTCATTTTAATGAAACAAAAAAGTTTGTGGGACACTGGGGACATTGGTCCTGTCCAGTGCTTTGAGTTGTTCTTGCCAGGTAATTTTACAAGCCTCTGTGAAGACAGATCTGACAGGAGAGAATGGGGAAGAGAGAGCACGAGAGAGTATAAGAAAGAGAGAGATGATAGAGTGCCTTAACATGTGCCAGAGAGAATAGGAGTTCTTCTGGAGGCCAGGACCGCGTGTTGCTAAACCTGAGCCAGAAGAAAGGCTTCACTGTGACCTTTCTGCTCCCCGCAGGGAGCGAGAGTGATGTCTGGACGTCAAAAAGAGAAAAAAAATGAGTAGTTAAACCTAGAACTCCTTCTCCTCCTCCGTCTCCAACTCCTGCAGGTCAGGTGCACTGTGGAGCCTGGGGGATGTAGATTCATAGGTTGAGCCTGAATTGTGCAGAGTCTTCTTGTTCTGCCAGACTCCTGTTGACATGCTTGTCTATGCCAATAGAAACATTTAGGGCTCCTTTTACTGACCCCATGAACAGTGACCCATGAACATTTTTCCAAAAAAGCATTTCAAGCAAAGCGGAGAGCAAAAGGAAACAAGAAAAGCAACTGCAAATTCTTTCCGGCCAAATTAAATGAGCTCTATTGTGGATCTCCATCCCTGATTCCGCAGCTGGATGCTGAAACTTCATTCTGATTGTAATTGAAACTGGCAGAGGTAATCATGCATCACTATTTGAGAAACTCTTCAGTATGAATGGAGTTGGAAGCTTTTTGCAAAGAAAATAATACCTTCTTGAAGTATCCAATAGAAATGGTAAATTTATAAGACTGAATGAATTACAGTTTAGAGTACAGGGAATCATACCCTCATAAAAGCTAAAACTTTTACTTTTGGGAAGGGAAAAACTGTTAATCATGGTCTTTCACAGTGATAACCACCATTAACTTTTGTCCTATAAGAGTATAAAAACATTATTTTTTATGGTTAGAAACATTAGAAACTGCAGCAACACCTTCACAGGTCAAATGTTGAATACCTCAAACCAGAATTGGATTAAATAGATTTAGATTTTGGCCACTTGGGGGCCTCAGAACAAGCTGTAAAACACAACAGTGGCATACATATTATTGCCTTATAAAGTTGTTATGACGAATGTGTTAGCAAACAGTTGCCTATTTACACATCCAGCAGACACCAGCAACACTAACGTTCATTTGGAGTGGTGTTTCTGGCCACCTGGCGAATGTAAGTCCAATATTCACTGGCTTTTTAGCTCTGTTTTGGTCTCTACCAACTCCTATGTGGCTTTTTAGGTGATAGCAACACTTTTCTCATTACATGTAGTCATTTGACACATTATTAACATAAAAATATTGATTTATGCAGCTTTAAGTACAGTGAATCATATCTTCGTACAGGGTGAAACTTGTTTCTGTGTTTTAAAGAGTGAAAAAACTGTTAATGGTCTCCCTACAAATCAATGTTTCTCAGGACGATACTATAATTCATCCTTTGTCGACCACTCAAACACAATTAGTGGTTCTACACATTTAAAACTGCAGCAACATCTTGTATTGAATATCGACAACACAAATTGTTCCAAACATGGTACAAACCAGACGAGCTAAGCTCCCTTGTATTGAAGCCCACCACACTGTGAGGTCTTGCTGTAACATTCAGACAGTTTAACCAACACAGCAGGGGTTTATGGTGTACAGATATAGTTTACCACCTATCATTATCATTCCATCTGTTTACTCACCCTACAGTTTCATTAACCACACCCACATCTATTTGGCAGGTGTTGGCATATTAAAAGAAATTATTAGTACAACAACTGCTTGGTGTCTTAATCATAAAAAATCAGGAGTTTGAACTGGCTGAAGTCATGGTGAAGCTTTCTTGCTTCTCTTCATGACCGTTGACCAGTCTGAATATTGGGCAAACAAAGTCCTTATTATTTATGATGGTATGGTTTCAGCAAAAATATGAGCTTGTAATGGCTTGTTTTTATTTCATTAAGCCTATTTATTATTATTATTTTCTCCATAAAAGAAGTCCAGGGGATATATGTGGAGCTGTTTTAGGATATGGCAAATATCTGTATAGTATGGAGTCAGCTAAAGACTAAAATTTGTAGTGTTCCCGAGTGCAAAGTTACATATATTTTCTTTCTTTCGTCTTCATTTTTCCTTTGTTTTTCTTTCATTTTTATGTTTATGTTTTATGTTTTTATACAGCAGCGGTATAGTATTCATTAACAATAGTCACTTTCAATCTGGTATACACTGATGAATTTATTATTTTCTTTATAAAAAGACATAATTAATTAAAAGTCCACACCATAAAAACTAGTATTAACCTTAAGTACAAAATATAATTGTATACCTTTCTGAAGATATAATAGAGTTTAACTCAAAAGAAAGAAACTGTCTAATTATAGTCTCAGTCTTGACCTCGATGTGTTCTTTAGGGCACCCAATATTCTCTGTTGACGCCATTGGGAGCAGCCACAGTGACGAACCATGACTCAACGGCCACCAGAACAAGGTCACGCAATGCTCAGAGAGGACCCCTCTGTTTGGATTTGCTTGTCTCTCCCCATGTGAGGTTGACCCAGATTACGCCACCCATGTGTTGCTTTCTCTCCCACATCTGCCTTCAATTGACGGCAAACCAACCGAGACCATGACCACTCATTATTCATAGACGAGTTACTTCCATGCTTTACACCAGTCCAGTTACATCATATTTGTTTATGCTGTTTGACAAAGAGCCCCTGCCGATTGAAAAGGCCACACTGTGAAACATTTATTGAGGTTTGTTTCCCAAAATGGGCTCCCTCTTGAGTTAGGTTATACTGATTTACAAAGAGTAATGGAAAGTGTGATTTTGTTAGATCACTGTCATTTGTTTTGGAGTTTGTTGTGCTGAGGGGCAACAGAGTTTTTACTGCATCTCTTGAGTGAAGGCCTATCTGGACAGGGAAGGTTGTATTTTGTCCAACCACAAGTGGGAGCTGTGTGACTGCGTAATCCACTTCACGTTCAGCTGTCTAACCTGAACCACCTTCACTCCTACCTACAGAGAAAATAGAAACGATATTTTCTGCTGAAATCCAGCTCATCAATCATGTATTTCCACAGATGCCAAAGATAACTAAGTGTATTTACAGAATCCAGCCATGTTAAAGACACATAATGAATATATTTTAGTATTTGGGAAACAAACCTGCTCCACAGGTACCTCTTGGACTTCTGTACAAATATAAATCCACTGAATTTCATAGAGGACTTCAGCGGGCCAGTGTCTTTTTTCATATCACACAGTACACAGATAGGTTGCTGTAGCTCTTGGACAAGAAGCTTGAATCAATCTAGAAAAAGGACTGTGATGTGGCCTGGTCATGCTCTTACCGGACCATCTCCAGAGCGAACTTGGACGTGTGTTTGGATATCTTTCACACAAGGCACAGTCTGTTTCAACACTTGGGAACCTCTGTGCTCCTCGCTGGAGGACAATTTAACATCCGACTCAATAAACAGGAGTCACTGGTGTGTTTGCACGTGTGTGCAGAAGTGCATATGTAATTGAGGAGTGGGAAGTGTGCGTTATGTGTGTGTCTGACAGCTTTGTGCACTTGTGTTTCAGATGAGGAACAGTGCACAGTTCAAGCCCTAAAGCACATCTTGTTTAGTTAAGCATCACAGTGTTTCTGTGCTGCTGTCCTGACCCTCCCTCCCCCCTGCTCATCACTCAGCCTGTTGCTAACAGGGGAGAAATAAAACTGACTGAGACACCCACACCCACATACACCCTTCACACTGTCAGCCATACTGTACTCACACAGTTTTGTACGCAAACTCACAGAAAGTTATGCATGTGCACACACAGGCACATACACAAACAAAACAGGACGTGCTCACAGTCAATCATAAGTGACAGCTACCCCAGCTAAATCACCATCCTCTACACCATTGAATTTTAATGCACGTGACAGTCAGAGTAACTCAAACCTGCACATGCATTGTTATAATTTTCTTGCCAGTTTATACAGAATCTACAGCTACAGCTACAGTTTACTCCAATAAAAAGAAAAGGGCAGGGTTAAGAAAATAGTGGCAATTACAGTGCAAGCATTCATTTGGTTTGATAGGTGAGTCTAGCTATGCCCTTGCCTTCTCTCTACCCTACCTACTTTCCATTACTTGCTTGCAAAATAAACACACAGCGCCACAGGAATGTTATCCCAAACCTACTAATTTGCCCTGATTACATTAATATTTTTTCGGTTGAAACTGCCCTTTTCCCCTTCCTATTGCTGTTGTTTATTTTCTTTTTTCCCCTCCCGCTGTGCTCCTCCTTTCCCCTCTACATGCATTGCTTTCACTATTAGCACACAATCAAGGGTGATTAGTTGTCAGGCGGATGCCCTCTATTTCCTGTGTGTGTTGGGGTGTTTATTTTATTGTCTGTTTATGTAATCATAAAAAGAAAGAGAAGAGTCAAAAATGGGGTGATCATACAGAATCCACTAATTAGATTAAGGAATGGAGCAAGTAGGAGAAAATGGAGTGAGTGTTTTCTTGCATGTTCCAGACACAGAGTTATACTTTTATTATGTGATTTGTAGTTGCATTGAACGTACTGTATATGAACTGTACACAACAGATAAAGGTCTTCTGTCACTCTACAACTAGCTGCTCTACAACTAAGATATATGGATTTTTTCTGGATTCAAGACAGTTGTTTTGATGCAGAAAACTTTTTGCTCTTAGTTGCTATTTATTGATGTTTGTAGAAAGACCGTGTCCTCCAGTCAAAACCTATTATGGGGCTATGATGTGTTTGCTTGGTTCTGCAGTGTTTGGAAAGATCAGAGCTTATGATCCCTCCTTGTTAATCCTCATAACCCATTGCTCACAGATGTAAAGACAAAGATAAGATGGAAAAATTAACATCAGCTGGGAACACACCACGTTTTAAACATCTCTGATCGTAATGTCTCACCCCATTATGATTTCTACAGATTTCTCCACCAAAATCGTATTGTACAAATTCATCATTTTGTGAGACAGGTGTACCTCACAGTACCATACACTCTTTGCTGGTCAGATCAGTGTGGATTAGCACCATAGCGTGAGGACCAAAATCCATCACAGTGATGGAAGAGCAACAAAGCCCTCATGGATTTGTAGAAAAGCAGCAGAAGGTGTCTGAACATAGTAACAGCCTCTGCTGGCTGTAAAGACCTTATGGCCCAATCATGTTTCAGATTCTCAAATGTCAGCTTGACATGCATCATGATTTTGGGAGGCAGTGAATCCCTTTATTGCTATTTGTGTGCTTTGAAAAGCCTCCGCTGGCTCGCGGAAGATATTAACAGGTGTTTGCCTGTTTTGTGAATCTGCTGCAGCTGCGTCATGTCAAAAAAACACTTCTTTACATTGTGACTCGGGTCGTAACACCGCTGCTATTCAGCATCGTTTGAAAACATATGGTGCTCACAGCCTTTACCGATACCTTATATGCTCAAGTAGTCCTAATTTTCCAGATGATTATTTATACAGATTCAGGTTTGAGACTGTTGCTCTTGGTGAAACCAGACAGTCCATAACTCACCGGGCCTGAGAATCAAGCTTTTAGTAATTTTTTTCCTCTTATCGTAATCCCATTGAAATCCGCATTGATTTATTGTGTTTTGAATTATACTTTGCTTGTCAGCTATGTCGTTGCTTGGAGGAAAATGGCAAACTGTTTCAAAGCTTGTCTGTGTTCCTCACTAGCCCACTTGCTGGCCAAAATGCAAGAACAGAGCTCATCATAAAAAGCCGATCAGAACCTTCACCTGGAGCTTGACCTCAGAGAAGACGTAAACATGAAGAGACAGAGAACAATAAAATCATGGATTAAAGAAGAAGCAACTTTGTGATTTTGGGGCCAGGACAGTGAATATAATGACAACAACTTCTGTTTGTTTATGTGCTGTTGAAGAGTAAGAGTCTTCTTTTACATAGGGCTTGGAGACATTCTTGTTTTTGATGAAGGGGCTGGCATTCAAGGCAGAGAGACAAAAAGAAGAAAGCAGAGAGGGAGCGAAGAAGAAGAAGAGCGAGAGATTAAGTGTGTGGTTATTCTGGCAGAGAGCAGAGGCAGGATGCCAACAGATACTCTGTGTGTCACAGATACACAAAGTTCTGCACAACTCTGTTCATTCTCACATGCACACACACATGCAAAAGCAAAACAGCATACGCAGATGAATGTGAAGACACTGACACCTACACACACTGACATCTACTGCACGTAGAAACACAGCTAAAGATTATTAAGATTCATAAGTACACACCAGATGCACACACACACACACACCCACCCACACACACACACACACACACACACACACACACACACACACACACACACACACACACTCTCTTTGCTCTCTAATTGGATAACTGGGCTTGTGTTTGTTCATAGAAATGTTTTATTGAATAATACACAATGTAATACAAACAATTTAATACACAAGCCTAAATATTTGGAAAAATCAATATGGTACCTTTTCAAAACTAACAGTTGCACAATAGTTGAGGTAGTTTCACCAGGCTTGACAATATTATGTTATGAAGTGATTGATATCAAAAACATTGTTTGAACAATTGAGGAGTCATTTAAAACAAGTTTCATGATTAAAATCAGATTTTACAGTAGAATTAAGTTTGCTATTGAAACACCCATAAACAGCCCTTCCTGAGTATGTCTGTATTTGTCCAGCAAACACAATTATGGAGAAAAACAACACTTCACGGAAAACTTACTTTCTGACCCTCAACAGCATCAATATGGTAGAGTTTTCATGACTTCACTGTAGCCCACATTACACAATATTTGTTTGTAAAAATCAGTGATGAATGTAGGCTACTTTAATAGCTGGCAAACAAATGAATTAGATACACCAATTACACACTAATAACTGGATTTCGTAAAAAAGGTTAATCAGAAATAGTTATGTGATCAAAGATGATTTAACCATTTATGGATGGATGTCCATCAACCCTCTAGAAAAGGTGCAATTGTATTACATTTACCTTAACTACTTCTGTCTGGATGACATGTAGGGTGATTGCACTATGGCTGTCCATCAAAGCTTGATGCCCATCAATGTAGCCAATAAAAAGTTATGTCTTCCATCTCTTTGTCTCATGCCAGCTTTGAGAGGGAAACTGAGACACTAAGCTTGCACAGTGCTTTAAGAGAGTGGAGTTTACCTCACTGTTAAGTGACAAAAATAGTGTCGCCAGTCATTTCTATTCATGCTATCACCTGCTATCCCCTCAAATCCCAATCTCCTTCATGCGCCCTGACCAACCAGTAGGAGTCAGTGGTGCAGTGAAGAGGACAAGATCCCTCACCGGGTTCCCACAGACTACTTCTGTTTGTTGGACCACATGACCAAATTGGAAGCTGCCGTTTTTGATCAAAGATTTTCTTTCTTAGTCTGTGGTCATGTTAACATGAGTTCCCGCTGAATAAGACATGCTAATTAGGGAATATGTTAATCCAGCATGATATCTCTCTGAGTGAAAGAATGTTATTGAAAGGACTTGTGTCTATTTATGTAGTCTGCGTGTGCTGTGCGTGTGGAGCTGCATTCACAGAAGCCTACAGGGGATTTGCCTGTTGAGCTAAATCGTGGCAGTCTTATCTCCCCCATTTCGTTATCTCCAACATGGTAATTGCTGACTTCCAATCACGCTTGTTTTCCTCTGATAGGGAGACTTTTCCTTCTTAGCAGTGAGTTTGCTCTGACTTCTTTTCCGAACTTAGAATGGCCCCACCTCCACACTGACACACAAGAAAATCCCAAAGGAATACATGAACACGCATAGACAGAAACAGGCAGACACATTCCCGTTCGCGCCAAGACCGAGGGGGAAATCGTTGACTTCTACTGAACCCATAACAGGACACAGTATGTCCGACGGGGACTGCAGAGTGCTCATTATACTCTGAAGGATACAATATTTTTCACATACAACACACAGTATCAGCAGGAGGCTTGCTCCATTAAGTTTCTTACATAAAAAGCACCATTAAGGTGATGTAATCTGGAATAGCGTTCAGCTTCATCTTTGGTTAAAGCCTAATGGTGAGGTAAACAAATAGCAGTGATGTGTTCTTGAGAGACAAGTGTTTGAGACTGTAATTCAGAGCTGTGAACACTTTTGGAACTGGAATACAAGTGTATATTTAGATGTGGCTCTTTGTCAGCATCTTTAAATGAATTCCTCATCCTTAGCACATGACATTGTTTGCTTACCATGACCTTGATACAGAAAACACCACATACCCACCCTCTGTGAAACATCAGCCAATATGTCAGAATTTCCTTTTCTCCTCTTTCTCCCAGGGACACACAGCCACAGCCCTGCGGTCCTTGGCTTCCCTGTGTTGAAGGGGGACTGCACCACACGTTGTGTTGCGGTTAACCAAGGGCCGACCACTTTAAAAATTAAATTGATGCAACCCATCTTGAACTAATCCTCTGGTTAAGGATGAGAGGGGGGAGGTGGGGTAACCTGGTGGATTGATTACTTCACCACAGATATGATCTGTGTAACCTGGGCTGGTTACATGGCGGTAGACCACAATAACCAGGCGCCACTCTAACTCTGTTAGAAAAGGCAGACTTGACAAGGAAGGCCAAACAAATGCACTTAAAGATATAGAAATTTGACACTTACCCACACTGCCCACTGTTAAATTGTTCGAGTAATCACACACCAGTGTTGAATAGTAACGCATTATGAGTAGTGCGTTACAGTAAGGAGTAGTGTAAGAGCGGAGAGACTGGTCCAGGATCTACATGTTATCTTGGCACAGAGGGTGCCAGTAACTCCAAAGTTGCCTTTACATGTGGTGTCTTTTTAGCTGACTAGCCAGCCCCTGGGAAGCATTCAGGAATCACAGCTTCACTGTCAGGTTGGGACTCCTATAGAGATGTGTGCAGTCACTGGGGCTAAGCTAGCTGTTGATGGTCAGTTAATACCTCCTGTGGCTACATGGTAAACCACAAGATCTAATTTTCTTTTTCTGTATTTGTTAATGCTATACTAATAAAAACTTTGGGAATGGGAATGACTATTTGTGTAATGTGCAAGGAGTCGCTCATGGTGATGAACCACACAGAGAATTATCACCTGACACTGCAGCTCCCCTCAGCTCAAAGCATTTTGGCGTTTGTTTAGCTCATTGTTTTGATTTCCTGGCAGCTATTTTCAGCAAAAAAAGCTTTGAAAAACCGACTGTACCTGCCCAGTACTGAATGGTGGACAGACAAAGTTAGCATCAAGCTGGTGAACAGAGAGGAGTATTTGGCCTCTTAAAAATCAGATATTTACCCCAGGAGTTGGTGGAGACCAAAACAGAGTTATAAGGAGAATTAATATTGGACTTCTGGGCTGCTGGATGGGCAAATAAAGTTTGCTAACATGTTTACCATATCAACTGTATAGGGTGATAATGTTGTGTTTACAGCTTGTTGTGTGGCCCCAAAGGGGTCAAAACAAAATCCATCAATGCAGCTTTAAAGCTCCAGTGTGTAACATTTAGGAGGAGCTATTGGCAGAAATGGAATATAATATGTAGTATGTTTTCATTAGTGTATAATCACCTGAAAATAAGAATTGTTTTTATCTACATGAGGAGCGGGACCCCTTCCACAGAGGTCACCATGTTGCACCGTCATGATTCTACAGTAGCTCAGAACGGAAAAACCAAACACTGGCTCTAGATAGGGCCGTTCACATTTTTCATAGGTTTCGCAGCTACCATAGTTTCTCACTCTTCTGTAGTATTCAAATGGTTGCAAACTGCAATTTCACCGCTAGATGCCACTAAATCCTACACATTGGACCTTTAAATATAGAAAATTCTTTTGTGGCAACTTTGGAATTGATACAAGGCACCGTTGAGAGAGCTGAGCTGAGTAACAGAAAGTAATGTAATGAGTAATGTGACTAATTACTTCTGCTGTTGAGTAATTAGTAAAGTAATGTATTTACTTTTTCCAATGATGAATAAGTAATGAGTAATTGATTACATGTGAATTACACAAGTGATTTACCAAACACTGTCACAGACATAGGACATTGTGACAGAGAACTGTAATTGATAAGGCTCAGCTAAGTTGCTAGAGATGATCCTATTACTCCCTGCTGGCATTTTTTTCCTGCTTTGCCTCAACTCTTGGTATCGATGGCAGGGCGGTTTTTTGCATGATGCAGAAGAAGAAAGAAGGTGGCGATGGAGATGGGAGTTTGGCCACACCACTGGAACAGTTGAGTTCACAGAGAACGGTGCCTGAGCGTGATTAGCTGAGCTGCAGTGGTGCTTCGCCAGCTCCAATGAAGCCAGTTCTCATCTGTCAATGTGTGTGTTTGTGTATGTGGGTGGGAGAGAGTGAAAGAGAGGAAAAGAGTAACAGACTCAGAGACAATAAGAACAGAGAAAAAGAGGAGGGAGAGAAGTAAGACAACTATACCGGATTGGTATGTCTGACTGCCATTTGAAACTGAAGCGATGTGTGGCCCGGCACCATGGTTTCAGAGTTACACCCAAAACAAATAAACAAAGGAGTTTGGGCAGCGTGTGTGTGTGAGAAAGAGAGAGTGAGAGATCCGAAACCTCTGTGAATCTCACTGTGGCACACGTGTGCACACACACAAGCACACGCGCGTATGTGTAATGACACGTACTTCTCAGGGATGGATTTCCCTCCTAAGGTAACAATGACACAGGGCTTAGAGAAATCTTGCAGTGTTTCAGTTCGTTGGGAATCTCATGGAAACCCGTTCATCACATCCCTAACACTCAACATCACGTGTCACCGCTTCTGGCTGTGATGCAAATATAGCATCTGATGTGTCTCTGTCATGTTTTGGAAACCAAGGTACAAAGTTGCCAAGGGAAGGGTGTGTTGTCGTGACAGTACACAAGGGTGCAAAACTGATACCAGAGTTTGTTAGTAATGTCACTTTGATCAAATGTATGTTATCAACTTATTATTTGTGTCAAGTGTATGTGTACATAATTTGTGTATGCGTTCAGTATACAAGCTAATTTACTCCGGCAGTGTACATATTAGGTTATTGTTTTTCTTTTTTTGTTTGTGTTTCTATTTATGCTCAGGCAGGGCACTGGGACCTCTTCATCCTCTCCAGATTTTTGTCAGCTAAGGTTTCAGGGGTTAGCTCATATGGAAAGTTGATTCCAGAGCTTGCTTCATCTCACATGGTTTCAATCACCTTTTCCTGCAGACCTCGCAGGTTCTGAGGCAGACCTTCGCTCCAGGACTCCTCAACCTGGACCATGCCGGGCACTGGGGAGCAAGGAAATGACGGGTAATGACGAAAAGAAGGCAAAGGAGGGAGCAAGAGGATGAAAATGAGCTTTCACACCCCTCTCCTCTCCTCTCCTCTCCTCTCCTCTCCTCTCCTCTCCTCTCCTCTCCTCTCCTCTCCTCTCCTCTCCTCTAGCCTCATCTACTTGAGTCTTGTATCCTTTTGTCTCATCTCGTCTCCTATCCTTTCCTTTTATCCATGCTCCTCCTGTCGAATCTTCTCATCTCATCTCCGCTTGTCTATTCTCCACTCATCTCCTTTTTTCTCTTGTCATCACTTCTCGTGTCTAGTCTTGTCTCATATCCTATTCTCTTTTCTAGCCTTGTCTAGTCTAGACTCTTCTTGTTGATCTTGTCTCTTGTCGTTGCATCTCGTCTCCTCTTATATCATCTCGTCTCCCCTCCTATTCTCTCATCTCTTCTCTCTTATCTTGTCTCATTTCATTTTGTCTCATCTTGTCTTGTTTCATCTCCACTCCTCTTCTCTCCTCCTCTCTCCTATCCTCTCTTCTTGTCTCCTGTTGACTTGTATCCTTTTGCCTCTTCTTGTATCCTTTATCAGGTAATAATGACATGCTGAATCATCTGTTGAAATATCCACTTTTACTCTCTCATTGTTGTAGTGAATTGCAGAGCAAAATCTCATGCATTATCCAAGGGGTGTTCACTGTCACACTGAATCTGTATTGTTTAGGGCAGACAGTTCCAAACTCACTAGATAGACGGGACAAGGGCAGGAAAAGGGACGCCAGCCCTTGTATGTTTTCTTTGTCTTCCCAGAGTAGCAGCGACAGAGGAAGTAGGCTTGTGCTGGTGAAAAAACAGCCTTTTCTTCTCTTCTCAATTTGCTGGAGCATGCTCTATTTCGAAGGATTTCCCTCAACACCACTCTTGGTGTCAACAGCAGGATTCATGGAGGCAGAGTTTGTTCACATGGATCCTGTGGAGAGGAGGGGCAGCCAGGGGTCACCTCAGGTCACCGGCAGGCACTGCAGGAGGATGTGACTCTGCAGCCTAACAAGGGTCTGCTGATGCGGGCCTACACATCCCATCTGTCAGTGCAACTACTACTCCTCACTTGCAGGAGTAAACTACATGCAACAGTGAAGTTATGAGGGAGAAGCAGTGGTGGCTGTGGTCTGAGGGAAGAAAACGGCGTGATGGCCAACGAAGAACCGGGCTGTGATTCCTTCGGGTTTTGTTTTCATTCACATTGGGGTCAGGAGTGTTATTTGGGTTAGTATTCAGAGTGCTGGTTTATAAACATGACTTCTGTTCGATGGGAACTAGGAGTCTGGTAGACACATTTTTGCCCTTTCACTGTTTTTTTCTGCTTAATTCACTGTGGAAGAGAACAATAACATGTCATGAAATGTACAGTGGATGACAGAGTAGATAAATATAAGTACCATGACCGCCTGTACTGCATGTTTTTCAAAATGATCTTGGCATTCAGTTCATCTTTGTCATTTGGCTTTCAGTTTAACAAATATGATCTAATCGCACTTGGGAAAAGCAGCTCTGCATAAAAGAAATAATACATCACACAAACTGCTGTCATTCTTGCCAGGTGTTAATTTTATTTTTATTTTCTTTTATAAATTTGCCTCAAGACAAAGAACCATGTAAGTTCATTTTGAAAGAAAATTCCAGTTTATTACAATTTGGATCTTATTTTCATTTGGCCATTGTTTCAGTTAATAATAATAAACACTGTACTCACGTTAATTGCTGTGATCTGGGAATGCAACAACAACTCTAAAAAAAAGTCGTCCACGCAATTCTTAGAACATACTCAACGTGCGCTCTTACGCACAAACGTCAGTATTCAAGGGGGCGATATAAACAATTTGTTGTTTTTGGGGGAGTTACGGCCTGTAACTATTTCTTGACAAAAAACAGTGTATCCATCTGTCCAGCAATTCTGTGCAGTGCCTCTGCTGGTTGCCATTATCTCACTGTGACTCTGGGAAATGCGTTTCTTCACAAAGAAACAGTTACAGCATGTAACTCCCCGAAAACTACACATTGCCAGTTAACAATTCTGTTTATGTATGCATTAAACAAACAATATACATTGTGTTAATTTGTGATCTTTACAGGTGCTTGAATGTGAATTTTTTTAACTTTGGAGTGAGCCAGGCTTGCAGTTTCTCCCTGCTTCCTGTCTTTATGCTAAGCTAAGCTAATTGCCTATTGGCTCCAGCTCCATACTAAATGCACAGACATGAAACTGGTATTGATCTTCTCATCTCACCAGCAGAAATAAATAAATACATTTCTCACAATGTCTAACCATTCCTTTAAATCAGAGGAGTAATGTCTTTTATTTTTTTAAAGATTATTTTTACCTTTATTGGACAGTGACAGCTGCAGAGACAGACAGGAAAGGGTTTCTCAGTCAGCTAATCAGTAAACTTTACATGATGAGTGGAAGAGGCAAAGGCGGCAACAAGAACGGAAATGTATGAAAGCACCTTTTGGAGGTTGTTTGTTTTGTTTCTCTTTTGTATTGAACTTGTTTAAACTTAATTGAATAAAAAGGGAGAGGGGATGACATGCAGCAAAGGACCTTGGATTGGAATCGAACCCGAGCCGCTGCAGTAAGGACTCAGCTATAATGGTACAGACTCCACCAGGTGAGCTACTGGGGTGCCCCCAGAGCAGCAATTTATGCTTGCATGTTATGTATTTTCATAGTTAAAGAGTTCCAGGTTGTTTCATATTTCATTAATATGTAACATCCACAGCCCAAACAACGTTGAATGGCTTCACATTTGTAATTATTTTGGCAATTTCAAATCTTTCAAAATGTAATTTTTCAGGGAAAGACCTCTCGGGTTAAACAGCCATTACAAAGTACAGGCTTAAAAAAAGTCAGTGCTCTGTTTTACTGTCTGCATGGGCCAGACAGGTCAGTTGGCCAAGCTGATAAAGATCTGCTGTGGAGCTGCATTCTACAACAAACAAGTGCCCCGATAAATGACAGGACAGGGTGGGGGTTTACCCAAGGCAGCAGACATAAACACAGCAACCCTCATGGATGGAGGGAGGTAATTTAGATATACCACTGCCATTAGCCCAATTAGGGTTCAATGCCTATGAATCCACAGGGCTTTCCCTGTTCGCCAGAGAAGGAAAAGGGGAAAAGTACACCGCAATTATATGTGTTCAACAAAAATGGCAACAGAGGAGGAAATGAGAGAGGAAGCCAAGGTGAAGTCTGAGCAGCAGAGTTTCTCCTCAGCTGTCTGTAAGTCGGCCATCGAGGTAGGGTTGCATCGGGAACTGCCAGGGGGCTTTGGTGGAGTGTGCTGGCATTTCTGACACTGATCCTCAACTGACTTAACAGAGATAAGACATCTGGTTGACTCCCTCTCTGGGTCAGACGAGCAAACTTTATCCAAGTTCAGGCTGATTAAATATCACTTTGTTTTTGACAGCTTTTATGCTTTCATAAGCCTTGATATGCAGGTTTAGATACACAGATTTGAGGTCTGCAGGCTCTTTCCCCCCTTTAATATCAGATATTCTAGATCTTTTATGAACTTTCTGTCAGACACTGTGCAAGTTGATACCAAGTGTCCCAGCAGCTTGGAATATTAGTCACACCTCTAAAATTTCTCAGTACAAATAATTCTAGATATTCAGGTATTCAGATAACATTTTATGTCAGATGAAGCCAGGTCCACTGGATTTTATCAGTTATTTTTCAGTAAACAGTCAACTGGGTTGAACTGGTCTCAATGTTCAAATGTTGCGGCAGTGAACCAGTAAGTCCTCAGGCTGCTTAGACGTCTGATGGAGTTGATCCTTGAAGGAGCCAGCCTCTATTTAAGGACTGCCTCGGCCCCAAATCTGCCATGACTCGACGCACCCACACAATGGGAACAACTGAAGCAGAGGGGGCAGCGGAATTGCCATCATGTAGCAGAGTGAATTTCCTCCCAGCTCAGTGGAGTGGAGCAAGAATGTAAAAGAACAAGAGTTTGAAATAATTTTGATAAATAACATCCCGGTTAAAAGGTGACAACTGGGAAAATTCAGGACCAACATACTGAATCGCTCAACACGATGATGCTAATGGTGTATGTCATGCATTGTAATTACATGCACTGAGTTGTAATATAAATGTTTAGCAAAAAATTGACATCTTGTTAATTCATCTGCGTAAAACAAAGCTGAACTTCAAGGAGCCTCTCTTCTTTCTCCTCTTCTTTCTGTGAGGATGCTTATCCCATTGCCTCATTATGTGAGCAGAAGAAGGCCGTGGCCCTGTTCTTTGTATCACATTTTCGGGGGGTTTTAAGGGGTTGTTATGGTTTGCAGATGTCACCCTGCATAGCATTTGGAGGGAGTCATTCCCTGGTGCTGTCAGGCAGGGACCCTCCTTTGCTCTCTTGTCTTCTCCCCCGGTGCGGCGTCAGGGAGGGGTCCGTGCAGGAAAACCCCACAGGGTGGATACGAATATGGCCTCGAAGTGGGGTAACACTCACAAACACACAGTACGTACAAACGCTTGTTCTTGCATATGGATACCTGAATGCAAAAACATGACTACACCCTTTCTTGTTGTATGTGTACATATGTGATAAAGAAATCCCTGGCAGGCTTTCAAATTAATGATTACACTCATATAGGCCTAAATGATTTCCATAAAATTCTCTCTTTGTGCCTCAGTTCTTCTATTTTGCATTCTTTCACTTTTGTTCACTATTATGTCTCATGTAAATGTATATGTAGGAAAATCATGGTACCATTGGGGATGTAGTGGTCTCTAACTCATCTAACCTACCTAAAAACACACATTATACACCAAGACAGCTGCTAGAGCATGTGTTAACGATGCAGACATCCTGATAAATAATGCAAATTTGAGGGGAAAATCTCCCTCCTGTCAGCCCAGTCGACCACAGCTTCACACCCAGCGGAGGCCCTCATGTGTCCCACACCTTCTCCCTCATCGTTGTCACAATTTCTGGATTTTGGTTTGAGGAAAGGAACCTTTGGTCTCTCCACTGTGGTTGAGAAAAATCAAAAAGATGAAGGGAGGGGTGAGAAAAAGACATTGCATCTTCATATAAATATTTCTTGCATTAAGAGTATGGGAATTATTTAGAGTCAAATGCACAAACATTTTATGATGGATGATTTTATGGTGGAAAATGATCTCTCTGCAACTTTCAGCTTCCAGTGGTAACTGAAAACAAAGATTTATTTTATTCCTGTATTTGTAAACAGCACCAAAATGCATGTTAAATCCAGAGTCTGGGTCAGTCAGTCAGTCAAAGAATGTCTTCAGCACAATGACGCATGCTAACAAAGCCGGCAGGGTGATTTTAATGATGCTGTTTCGATTCCAGCTTGGGCCTTTAAGGGAAAGCAAATGTTCATGCACCACTGCATTATAAATGGATTTGATTTTGAGAAGCACTTAGGCACAGGACCAAACTAGGCTGAAAGGCCCAGGGACTGTAAACTAATATTGGTTTACAACACATGGTCCAGATTTCATAACAGACATTAAGACTCAATCCTGGAGGACACTCCTGTGGAAAAAGGATGATTGATGAGCATAAAGTAAGGTGTGTGTGTGTGTGTGTCTCGGTGTGTGTGCGATGTGTGTGTCACTACATGAGCACAGTTGGATAGTTGGATGCTATTTTTAAGCAGCAGGTCACGAAGACTTGATCTAAAAACTTCTGTGCACTGTAAAGTGCAGAGGTTGCATACTGTTGCTCAAAGAAGCGCCAAACAAAAAATAATTTGTGTGTTGACTGAGCAGTAAAGGAATAGTTTGACATTTTAGGAAATAAGGAGAGTTAAATGAGAAGATTGATACGAATTATGGATTAAACAAATAAGATATAAAGTGTTAATTAGTGAGCTTTAGAGGTGCTGGTAAGTGGATTTTGTTAGTTGAACACAGCCATGCTAGCTGTTTTCCCCTGTTTTCAGTCTTTATGCTAAGCTAAGCTGTAGCATCATATTTATCGTACAGATCATCTACTCATCTACTTCTCAGCAAGAGAGCGAATAGGTGTTGAAATGTATTCCTTTAAATATGAAAATAAGCCAGGAGATCTACCTATCTTTAAAGGGGCAATATGTAAGATTTGGCCAGAATTTTAGTTTAAAACATTCACAAAATGTACTAACCAACAGAATGTTGAGAAGTTAACAGTTACGATGTCATGTCAAAGATGTCTATGTATTGTGTTGCAGAGATATCTACTGAAATTAGCATGCTAACCCTAGCCCGGCCCGTTCTGTGTTGTAATACCACTTCGATAATGCCTGACCTTCCTCTCCTGTCCCTGCTTGAAGCCGCCATGTCTCCGTCGCCCCCCGGAGTCAGAGTCCTGGCCCCTGTAAATCACCTTGGTACTACAGTATATTCCCTGTCGTCAAACTGGCCTCCGTCAGTCTTGGAGGCTATGTTCGGTCACGGTCTGGCCGTGTTTACTGGGAGGCTGCTGATCCCGGTTCCGTTGCCGGCTCGCCCAGATCCTGTTCTGGTGCTCAGTTCTTACATATTGCCCCTTTAATTGTACTACCTGTCCCTACCTGCAGGGCTGCTTCATGTTCTTGTGGTCTAGCACATATGCATAATTCACCTAAGCATTGCACACTGCAAAAAGTACTCAACACAACAAACAAATGCTTATTGTGTTTCTCCTTATTGCCTTGTAATCCAGACAATAATACTGTTATTTGGAGGTCACACTGCATGTCTGTACACCCAGTCAAACACTCAGACTTGGCCGTGTGCCAGACTCTGGCGATGGGTATCGGCATGCTTGCTGGCGTTTTCACTCTGAGTCATTACAGTAGTTCTGTAAATAGCAACCCAGCTAAAGGAAATATCTCTGATCAAATCAGAACACGAGTATGCACACACACACACACACACACACACACACACACACACACACACACACACACACACACACACACACAGGAATACTGTACATGCACGCACACATTACAGACATCAGATTTCTGATGCCTTGTCTTCTGAGGATTAAAGGGCTGCTGAGATGATGACTTAACCACACCTTTAGGATCATGTTAACAAGTACACCTTATCTAATTGTTGCCACACTGCTTTATTGCCATTTGAAGGAGAATCACAGTGGTCTCTCTTGACGTGTCCCATTCACACTTTTGATTTAGATTCTATACCAGATGACCAGTGCTGTAGCACTGCTCAGTATTCCCTGTGGTTGATATGTTTCACTAAGATTACAGATTTTTCTCTATGCGAGTGCAGCATGTCAGAACATAAGAATGAAGAAGTGATCAGCAGGGTTTCACTGCAGTCTCTGTACTCTGGGAAGGCTCCCACGAAATTAATCGAGATACTACAATAACTTCACAACACACTTCCCTGGTCCCAGAGGCTACATCCAGACTACAGTGTAGCTGTTAATCTTGATGACACAGGATACAATGGCTCCGCTATGGCTGCACTGCTGACTCATATCTATTTAGGTGACACGCATCTGATATATTATTTGTTGTCTTAGTTAGGGTTTATTTACGCAGGTCTAAACTTATAGTTTTTTAACTATTTGTGGTACAGAGAAGGAAATGCCACATTCCAAGTGGTTTTACTCTAGAAATTAGGTTGTCTAAACAGCAAAACATCAAGTTTCATGCATTTTTTTTATTTGTTCAGATCAGATGTGCACCCATGCTGAAAGATTTATTATTATTATTTGACATAAAATTTAAAGATATGGCATGAATATGAGCTTCTCCTTACTGAAAAAATTAATGGGAGACCACATGAAAATGATTTTTTCCCTAGTTTATGATGATATTAAGAGACTGCATTTGTGCCACAAAATGCTTAAAAACAGATGTGTGTTACCGTGTCAATGCAGCCTGAGTCCTATGGGTAACATGTCAGGTTTATGCTGAGTGTGTAAATGTAGCCAGTGACATTTGCGTGCATTGAGAGTGCAGTCGTATGTCATTTTACTTTGCTGGAGGTTTTGGTCTGATCCAGGAATGTGTAAGAGGCCCCATATGGTGACATCACCATCCTCTGTACGTCTCAATGGAGCTGTAATGATGACCAGGACCGACCACTCTGGCCATGACCTTTTGGTCTGTCAATGAAGAACTAAAAGTTTTAGTTTTAGTAGTTTTAAACAGTGGAAATGACTGACAGCACAAGTGGGAACATGTTTCCCACAGTGCAAAATGACCAATCTAAAGGCATTTAGATTGGTTTATTGATCAATACCAGTGACTTAAAAATCAGTTAACTAGATGTCTGGCTTTCAGATCTCAAGGTCCACATTGCACACTGTTTCAAACAAAAACTCCTTGTCCATTCTATTTTCAAGATGTTCCCAATCTCATCTGAATTACACAAAGGCTATAAAGACGTAAGAGTCTACAGCCATGCTAGCAGCTCTGTGAGGTTGTAGTTAGGCACAGTGGTGCTTTGAGCTAAATGCTATACCTACCAACATTTAGGTTTCAAAACACGAGAGGTTTTGGCGTATGAGGATTATTCATAATAAAGTTTGAGGGCCATGCAAATGATGGGAGTTTTCCAGGGAGAAACAACAAAACTGGAGGGCGCAGGGAGATGGCCTTAAAATACGGGAGAAACCCAGGAAAAACAGGAGTGTTGGCAGGTCTGCTAATTACCACTAATAGGAATGTCATTACTTTTGCAAGAATTTAGTCATAAACCAAAATATTGGACACATTGAAATTTTGACCTGATGATGGTGCAAGATCGAAAGTTAGAGGATCACTAAAGTTATTACAATTCATCATGTGGGGGACTTGAATGTCTGGACCAGATTTCATGGCAATCCATCAATGGTGGAGCTAAAGGAAAAGTGAGGGGGTCACCAAAGTCAGTGGAAAAAATCTCCTGGGAACCATTAATGTTTGTACAAAATTTTGTGCCAATCCATATTGTAGATGTTGGGATATTTTACTGGATTGCTGAAAATTTTTACCAGCTGGTGGCACTGAATGAAAAGTCAGGGGATCACTAAAGGCAGTAGGATTCATCCTCTGAGGACCATGAATGTCTGTTTAAAATGTCATGGCATCCCATTGGCTTTATCATTGGTGTTGTGAGTTCTACTGGTAATTGTTAGAGATTGATAAGGTAATAAAGTATTTAATGGCCCATCAATCTCAAAACATTACACTTAGATCAGTCTTGTGGCCTAGTTCCCATGCTGCATACCTAAATTAATAGTTGTAGTTTTAGTAATATAAAAGGTACATATGATTGTTGAAATGTACCTCGTGTTCTAGTAATTGTGAATTTATAATAGTGTAGATGCTCTCTTCTTTTAGTGTTCTGTTCGTCAACTCTTATTTTGAAATGTAAGTTTTGCAGCAGGTGTAGCAGAAAACAATATACTCAGACAAAAAGCAATTTCAACAAGAACCTGTAAAAGACACTTAGTTATAAGTGAAAAACAGATTTATTGTTGAGTTACCAAAGAAGGTGGTTACAAATACTCATGGCTGCGGTGGTATGTGTGTCTTCAGTGACCACAGATGTATTGCTGTCTGCATGTGTATTGTAGTGCAGAGTATGACTCTGCAGTGGCGGTCTGTGTGTGTTTCAGTGCTGTGGTGGTCTGAACCCTGAGCTGGCCCCCTCCCAGCAGCTCCGAGGCAGAGACGAGCCCCGCTGCCAGGCCTGGCCCCACTGTGGGAAACAGCCTCTGTGTTATTGTACGCGCAATGAATTGCTGATGACGCATTTGTTTATGCGCTTGCTCAAATAATGGGAACATTAAATATTTGGCCAAAATAATAATATTCCATTTCCTTGCCACCACAGAAATATGACTAATCACTTGAAAATAAAATAAAAATAAGCAAACAGGCCGTCAAACGATTGTATTTTGTGGATATGAAGATTTGTCGGCACACACCCTTCATGGTTAACATTACCTCAGATTTATGTGCACCATTAAGGGGATCCACCCTTTACATTAGTGCAGCCGCACGTTCCTTTGGAAAATCATTATGTTGTGAGAATGATTGGAAATTCAGCAATGCTGTTTTGCATCTAACATAATGTACTGAAGACTCGGTACATGTTTGTTGCATCTTCAGTAGAAGTATGGAAATTCTGATCAAAATTATGATTCTTTGTTTGGCCACAGTGTTTGGCAGTGAAAATAATGCCTGGAATTAAAGGATGAATCAAACTGTGCTGCATGTGTACCCTCAAAGTCAGCATCTTCAGTGGAAACTCCAAACTCCCATGCAAATCCTTCCATCTAATACAGAGAACTTTCCTTTTACAGTGAGTATAACCACAGAGCTGTTATTCCCTTGTGACAGATATTCCTCTGTCAAGAGCTATTACACTCTCCCACAGTCATTCTCACACGCTCCTCGCCTCGCAAATGCAGTGGGAGAAAATTCTCTGCAGAAAAAAAAGTAAAAGCCAGGACATGTGAAGATCAAACACAGGAATATAACACTATAAACATCACACGCATGTGAAGGGCTCTTTATGGGCCAGCAGCTCTTGACTGACAGACAGCATGCTGGTTGGCATGTAAAACGCAGGGAGGTCAGGTCTATTCACTGACTTTCCTGTTTATATGTGGTGTGATTTGTCTTGGGCTGCGTTAGTCGGCTGAGCAGGAGGAGTGTTTATAAATGGCTGACTGGCAGAGAGGAGAGGGAAGGGTGTGAGAAGTCTGGAGGAGAGGAGAGGTAATTTGAATTAGTGAGGTTTGCCTGTGAGGGTAAAGGGTGTCTGTGTGACAAACAGTGAAGCAGGCTGGGAGGTGGAAAAGTCTGCAAGAAGGTAGGCCACCTAAGCAGGCAAAAGTTATGTTTCCATTAAAATGTTGCTTTAAGTTTTAAGCAAATTTTTTGAATGTTCAGCAAAATAAAATGTAAATCAGTGCATGTTTCCATCAACAAGCTTTATGTGCAGGGCCATTGCCAGAATTGTGGAAATACTGAGGTCATGAGTCCAAGCTCCTCAATGCACCCTCCACGATTTCAGAAATCAAAAGGATTTTACTTTACTAAGAGCTGAACAACTTTAGACAGAAATTAAAACTTTTGAATTTAAATTTAAATTGTTTTCTTTTTCTTTAAAATATCGCATTGGGCTCTCTTTGTGGCCTACATGAGATTAAATAAGATACATTTTTACCAAATATAATTACCAACTTAATTCTACATGAAAAATATCTCATAAAATGATGCAGTTGCTTGGTTTTGGTCCTCCCAGGGTCAGTGAAAAGTCACATAGTAGTCAAAATAAGTAAACTTGGTAAAAGGTAAAAAATACCAATTTAGTACACATGTAATAAGATTACATCAGCAGCATAACTATTTGACAAATAATGTTCAAAAATAATCATGACATTCAAAGTGGCATTATAGTCATTGATAACAGCTGCGTAGTTGCTTTTGTTGACCTAAAAAGTAATCAGATTTGAATATGTAGTGTGTAAAATGTGGAATCAGCCAAAAAAATACTCACTACATGTAAGTTGTTATGTGTCCACAGTCAAACTATTTCCCACAAACTTTCTTGTGAAAGCAGAAATGCTTGAAACAGTTCCTTAACAGATGTACTGTATTTGTTTTTCTATGCAGCTGTTATTTATCAGTAGATGGGAGTAAAACAAGTCATCTTGCCTGCGTATCATTCTCATACATCACTACTGATCAGCCTTGATCATTTCGCAGAGCAGACTGTGATGGAATACTGTAAGTCACATACAACATCCACAGGGACAAGATCATATTCATAGTTCAGACAGCCTGGAGAAATAACCAGCCTGACCCAAAAAAGTGCTTGAGCTTCATCAAGCTTGGCCCTCTTTACCAAAACCCCCTTTCCCCAATTTCTTTTCTTGGCTTTTACTTTTAGGTGTTAAATGTGTTGGAATTCGTACTCTTCTGCCCCAGAGAAAAGGGGAGGGGACTTTAACAGAAGAGGACTCAGGTTAAGACCTATCTTGCCAGACAATACTAATGAAATCAGTTGTCTGGGGACTTGCAATGTCAGCCTGCCTTCCGGCATTCTTATCATCACCCACACAAAAACTCCCCACCAATCAAAGTGGATTCTGGAAAGGAAGTTGAAAGTGTCAAAGGCTATTAATTCTGCTGCGGCCCTCTTTGTCTGCCTCTCAGAATACTAATCAAGAAGTAAGAGAGTGCCAACCCTCTTTTTTATATCTTTTTTTAGGGGTTTCTGTGAGGAATCATGTGAATGAGGGCGTCGATCACAAGGAAAGTGAAAATCTTTGAAAGACAAGTGTGACTACAATTCACTGCCTAGGGGAGTGAGAACCATGTAAAACCCTGTTATTTTAAGATTCAGCCTTAGACCACCAACACAATAAGGTATTCACATATTTAATAGCAGGTTGTTGGCACTGGTTAAGCCTTGTTTCCTCTTTAATAGTAATGATATCCTGTTCTGCACACTTTCTTTCAATGGGACTCAGGTAAAGCATGGGTGGGACCTTCCGTTTCATGACATATTTTGTCGAAGTGATGGCTTTTCTTTGTGCCTGTGCATATAAAGGAGCTTAAGTATACTCTTTCATACACTTCCTACAGACACATAACCCTTTAAAGAAACTTTATATGTTTTACTTGAAACAGTCACACTGTGTCTAAACAGTTATCCTTGCTTGAAGCTACAGTACTTTAACAGCACATGTGCCCTGCTATTATCATATTACTTTGGTTTGTCATTTGCTCCAAGAAACTTTACATGCTGGGGTTAGAGTCATTTAGGGCATTTTGTTATCTCAATGTAGCTTGCCTTGCATGATAGTAAGCATATTGCTGGGCTTTTCTCAGCGCAATTGTTCCCATACCACTCACTCACTCACACACTGCAAGCAAACATATTTGTTAGATATAGGATGTTTTGAACACACTCCAAAGTGGGCCCTATCTATGTCAAGAGCAATTTTGCTTTGTTACTTCAACAAAGCCAATGAGGGACTCTGCAAAACATATGTGATGAACAGCCTGCTATACTTTCTCAACCACACTCAATTTTAGGAGTTCTATCTGCATCATACAGTATATCTGCATCGTATCTACATCAATCATTTTTTGACATTTTAATTGATTGTGTGTACTCTTTAAAACTGATATGTTTAAATTAAATTAGTCCCTGCAATGGGAATGGATTTCTAGTACTGTCAATCCCACGGAAACACTCCGCTCTGCAGCTTTTTAGTTTTTAGCCACTTTCTTTTTATTGTTATTTTTCACCAAGCATTGAATGGCCCTCATCAACTTAACAATATAAAACTACAGGTAAGGACGAAAAAATATATTATAAATTTGAATATGAGAAGCCAAAAAATGATTGGCTCCAGAAAGATGGGATCTAAGAAAGATGGGATGCCTATGTTCTGTGTCTGCTGAGTATGTAGGTAATTGATTGCTAGCAATAAGAACTTGATAAGCCAATTGTATATGGCTCTGTTGCTTTAAGCTCTAATTAGTCCCTGCAATGTGAATAGATTGCTATTACTATTATTATTGCCAATTCCACTGAGAATGAACAACCAACTCCACAGCTTTTTGCAGTTTTTATCACTCGACCACCAGGGATACTTTTCCCACTACACTCAGATAATCCGAATAAAGAAAGAGAGCAAAAATAAATAAATGAAGAAATTTAAATATTGTAAGCCAAAGGACCCTAATCATTTTCTCAGGCACTTTTGGACCAAACCATGGCTAGAAGTCAAGTAATTATTGGATGCCAATTCGTCAGGGGATAAGAAATAGGAATACATTGGGATGTCCATGCTGTTCAGAACAACATGGAGAAGATAGTTGATTGCTAACATGTTCCCAATAAGAACTTGAGAAGCCGATTGTATATAAAAGGCTCTATTGCTGTGAGGTTTTCTGCCCCCTAGTTGTCAGATCCTGCCTAATGTAACTATAAAAAAGTGCAATATAATGAAATAAAAGTAGTAAAAAAGTGCACAAAAATATTGTCTTTTTTGCTTTGATTTGTTCTTCAGCTTGCCCATAAAGACCAAAAGATAAGTGACCCTGGCCCTTAAATGGGGGACAGTGTATAACATTTTCCTTTCAGTGAGACAATACAAACCACTAAGAAAAAACATTTCTGTCTCCAAAATGTTTTCATTGTCATTGTAATTCAGCCTTACTCATCGCCAGATCATAATGCATATTGAAAAAACTGGCAAAAACATCAAAGAGCAATGATAGTGAAAGAATACTGTTGATGCTGACTTGGAAAACAAACACACAAATAAATGATGAAACAGGAAATCCTTGTGTATGTGTGTTCTTTCAGAAGTTTTTGATCTGAAATCTGACATCCTCATGCCATTTGAAAGTTGTTTTTTTCCCCCTCTAGTTTCTGCGGTTGTGTTGAAAACAAAAATAATCTGTTTAAGTGGCTGTTCTCCTTTGGGCTATGTGGCCAAATGTAGCCAAGACTGAAGGCTCAGGGGTTGGTGACTAAGGCAAGATGTAATGCTTGGCACAAAGACACAAGCTCCTTTTACTCTTCCTCCAAATTCCCTCACTTTGGGGTGTGCTGGAGGATCAACAGGCTAAGGTGCAAACTTGTTTGTGATGTAAAACGTTGGACCTTGGCTCATGAGCTTTTTTTCTTATTTTTCTCTTTCTCAATCATCTTCCCTGATGCTCTCTGCTGTATACTGAGTAATAAAATAACAAAGAGCATATAAACCTCACTTGGTCTTCTTTTCTCCCAGCCATCCCTCTTTGCTGAGCATTGTTTGGAAGCTGGACAGGACTGAGGATGATAGGAGCGTGCTCACCAGACCTTAGAGTGTCTTAAAATGGACATATGTGTGGGAGCTTTGTTTGAGCATGAGACCTCTGGAGGGGTGCGTCCATGGTGGCGTAGGCGTTCAAAGACAACCAGGAGGTATATCAATGAAGTCACCTCTAACAGTTGAAAGGAATAACAGGTCAAATGCAGAGGCGAAAGAGTTGGATCAGCATGGTTTACTTCATTTACTCCACATGATCTGTTCCAATGACTTCATTTCCTCCAGGGCATCCCACTGGACGTACCCTCTTGGATGCTGATCAACCACTCAGGGCTGAATGATAGAGTGTGATCTGAATGGGCAGATCCATGAATGTTTTGCACATCATTGACCTGGAAGACAGGACCATTATCCACGTTACCTGCACCTACTTCTTTCCAGTCCAGTCCAAGCCAGACCTAACCACACTGAACCAGACCAGGCTCACTTCTGTCCCCTGGGTGAGAGATCTGTTTTGGGCCAGGTGATTTGGTGCAAGGTCCTTAGAGGTTGATATTGGCACCACGCTGCTTGTGGGCAGACTTTTGAAGTTTCCGTGTATTCGTAAAAAGCTGAAATCTGCAAGTTATTTTTGTTGAAATATATTTATTTCATCAGCATGGTGGAGTGTCATTGTTCTGCGTAGCGGCTCACTACCTTTCTGACTGACAATGCTAATAAAGTCTTTTCAAACCAGAGTAAATGTACTCAAAGTGACATAAACTCATATCATAAAATGTATGCGTATATCATGCTACTATAGTGTGCAAGTTTTAGATTCAACTTTATTGTCATTACACATGTACAAGTACAAGGCAACAAAATGCAGTCTAACCAGACGTGCAATAAGCAAGTGCAGGATATGAAGTATGTGCATAAATGCAGGATAGAGCAATATTATGAAAATATTTTACAAGTGGTGCTATGGACATTATATACAGATGGCATTACTATAAACAGACATATACTGATGGATATGTACAATAATGAATTGGACTGGGCAGAAGAGTGGTGCAATAAATATTAAGTAGTGCAAATTATGGACAGAAATAGTTAACAGTGCAGTATTAGTGAGTAGTAGTGAGTTATTGCAGTATTCAGTACATAGTACTGGCGTGCAAATGATGCAGTATATGTATAAAAAAATAGTCGTGCAAATGAACATGTGGTACATGTAGCAAAAACAATATAGCAGCAGCAAAAACAATATAGCAGCATTTAAAGTTAAAGTATATGAGGGGACAGTGGAATCAGCGGGGGGCAGAGTTCAGTAGGAAGACAGTTCTGGGAAAAAAGCTGTTTCTCAGTCTGCTGGTCCTTTTCCAGAGGCACCTGCTGGAAGGCAGGGGAGAAAGCAGTGTCTGGGCGGGGTGAGAGGAGTCCTTAAGAATGCTGCGGGCTTGATGCATCCTCTGGATGTCCTCAATGGTTGGAAGTGTAGTCCCTGTGATGCGCTGGGCAGTTTTCACCACCCACTCCAGTGCCTTGCGCTCTGCAGCAGAGCAGTTCCCATACCAGCTGTGACACAGTTAGTTAGGATGCTCTCTACTCTGCAGCGATAGAAGTTCACCAGGATAGCTGAGGACAGATGGTTCTTTTTCAGTGTCCTCAGGAAGAAAAGGTGTTGGTGGTCCAGGACAGGTTCTCCAAAATATGGGTCCCCAGGAACTTGAAGCTGGAGACACGCTGAACAGCCATCCCGTTAATGTGGATGGGGTCATGTGTGCCTCCTCTCTCCTTCCTGAAGTCCACGATGACCTCCTTTGTCTTGGAGGTGTTAAGAAGTAAGTTATTGTCTGAGCACCATGTGGCCAGGTGCTGAACCTCCTCCCTGTAGGCAGTCTCATCGTTGTTGCTGATGAGACCAATCACTGTAGTATCGTCTGCAAAATTGATGATGCCGTTAAATCCATGCACAGGCCTGCAGTCGAGCGTGAAGAGGGAGTAGAGGAAGGGCCTCAGCACACAGCCCATACCAAGCAAGTTCATTACTTTAGCAAGTTATCACAGACATTACCTGGTTGGTTAAGGACAGTTTCATAGAGCTAGGTATGATTTTTACTTGCACAATGTGAGACAACATTACAAGCATGACACAGTTTAAAACTGTGGGACATCAGAAAGCGCTGAAAACATAATGTCTAACATGTCTTCACCTTATAAAATAAATGTTAGCAAGCAACTGCATATTTACACATCCAGAGGATACGGAGCAATATTAGCATTAATTTGGAGTTGCATTTCTGGCCACCAGTCCAGTATTTACTCTCCTTTTAGCTCTGTTTTTCATTTCAACCAACTCCTGAGAAAAATATCTGGCTTTTTAGTGGCTAGATTTCCCACTCTCTCCATCAGCTAGTTGCTAACTTTGTCTGTTTGACATTTGGTGCTGGCCAGGTAGTGTATAGTGTGTTTATCCGCGCCATCTCTGTCTGGAAACAAGGTTGATGACAAAAGAAAGTTAAAAGTGGCTATAAAGCACCGTAGATCTGAACATGACTTTACATTTGATCCATTGGTAATATAAAAAAAATTACAAATATTAATGCAGCTTTAATATAGAAGTAGTTTGATATTAAAAAAATGGTATTCAAAGGTATATTCTTTATATGTAGTAAGGTTACCCAATTTATTTAGAAGGCGGAGGAAGAGAGAGGTTGTTGTGGTTGTGTGCTGAACCCATGGTGTGGTGTTGTTTCTGGAGCTCTTGAATGCTTCATTGCAGCCCAGTGTATTGAGGTATCACACCACTGTGACAGCCCTTTTGTGAGCCAGTGGAACATATTAAATCCTGCTCCGCCCAAGTTGAAGAGCAATCAAAATACATTTAAAAAAAAAGAAAGACACTCTCTCTGTTTTTCATTCTCTATTCTCGCTCTCTTTCTGTTTCTCATATCTCTGTATCTCCACTGATCTTCTCTACCTGTTACCTGACACACATTGGCCCTCAGCCACAAAGCATTGGTTTGCTTTTCGGGACCAGGACAATAGCTTGCCCTATGAAGAACTGCTAAATCCATAGGGTGGTGTGACTGTGAGTTTATAGTCAGCTATTGTTGGCCAACACAATACAGAAGCACATCCCCTCCTTTACAGAATTATGGCAATTGTGCTCTAAACAGCCATTCTGGGGCTATCCCATGCGCCGAGGTGATTTCCGTTTGCAAAGTATCATTTTTCAGCTTATTGATGTCTCGTTTTGTTATAGGAGGCTTTCACGCAGAAGGTCATTGGTTCTTTTGGAACAGGTTGTCCTGTGTGTGTGTGTGTGTGTGTGTGTGAGAGAATGTGTCTGGGGAGGAAATTCTACAGAAACATAGGATGTAGTCAGCTTTTCACCTTTATCCTTCTGCTCATTTCTCTTCGACCTCCTTTGTTTTTCCTGTCTGGCTGTGGGAAGATAGCATTTTTGTATGCAACACAGAAACTTTAGAGGCTTATTTCAGCTCTAATTCGATTCACCAGTAAACAGATTATACACTCCTGGAGGATAAAAGCAAACATTTTCAAGAATAATTGAAATATAATGTGTTAAGTTTATTGTAAGAGTTGTTTGATATGAAATTGAAACATTTTCCCCCAAGTGATTACTCCACTAGGTTTAACTACTTGTACCTCATTGCATCGCAATCAATCAAGCTTCTATTGTGAGTGTATTTGAACTTTATTTTAAGAAGGTTCATTAAGTATCACCATGTCATTAAATGTCTTGGGCATAGTGCATGTTCACTGGTGAGGAGGTGATTGATGGGCGGATTGTCAGGTCAAATAGCTGCATCGTCAATATGTTTGAACACTGAGACCCTTTGACCTCTGATCATCTGTTCCCACCAACCTACTGCTACGGGTGTCACTCATGCTAAGTTGTACATAATTGGCCTCAAACGCACCAAGCCATGCGTTTAAAAGGATGAAAGAACTACAGAAATTTAAAAGGTATCTTACAGAAGTTTGACCGTTAGTTATTCTGGTAAGGATTTTACTGACCATTCATTAACACCCTTCTTTACATTAAAGCTGCTCTAATAAATTTGCTTATATTAACAATGATTCAAATGACTACATGTAAAAAAGAACATGAAAAAGGTCGCTTGTAGTGACAAACCTACAGCAAATTATCACCCGACTTTGCAGTTTCCCCTCAACTCTAGGGACCGTTTTAGTGTCTTTCAGCTCATGGTTTTGGTTTTAAGGCCAGCAAATTTACTGTTTTTCTCATGTGGCCAAAAAAATCAGTTAATGCAGGTTTAAGATTTTAGTCCTGGTTGTTAGATTCTAAATCCTATTAGATTTAGAATCTAACAAGTGGGTAGGCTGAGTATGTTTAACAGACCAATTGATTAGGCAGGAGTCCAAAGTTCAAAATGCAGAGCAGTTTTGTTTTATTCTATTTTCATCTCATTTGTGTGTGTGTGTGTGTGTGTGTGTGTGTGTGTGTGTGTGTGTGTGTGTGTGTGTGTGTGTGTGTGTGTGTGTGTGTGTGTGTGTGTGTGTGTGGTGAAGCTAGAATGCACACAACACAGCTAGGTGAAAGAAAGAACAAAGGGAGGAAGGCAGCATATAAAGCCTCTCATTAAGGTGAAGTGATTGCACCTGAGGGGGGCGGTTCCTTTCCAGGCAGGAGCGCTTGTGCCATCCTCCTTGCCTCAGGTGTGATCTTTATTTTATTTGATAGGGACAATGAAATTTATTATAGTTCCAATACAGAGCATGAAACCGATGTGCTGCTCAGACAGTTTATAGCTATTGCTAATTTTCAACTCTTGTGCCTAGTTGAGCTTTTACATGTAATTAATTAAAATAATTAAAATATACAGCTTTCAGTATCATGAAACCACAATACATTACAGATATGGAAATACAATAAAATACACATACCACAATACACCAATACACATACAACAATACAACTTGGTAATTTAGAGTAACATAGTACAGTTGCCATTCACCATGCTGCTAGTTACTCTGTTACTGTCGTGTCTTTGGATATATAATGGCTCTGGGGCTAGACTGTTGATGTATCTGAAAACTAATTTGAGAAAACAAAATCATGTGATCTCTTCATGGGGACTTCTGACACTGGTTGATTTGGTAACATCAGTGGTTACTGATGCTAATGACATGTGCGCTTTAATAATACAGGTCCCGCAGTTACTTTCGAAAACACGCCTTAAGCTGTTACTCAATTTGTTTAATGTTATGAGGACAATGCACGTTAATGTTTCAGTGTTTCAAATTTTCAACTGCAGTCCTTGGGCAAGAATTTCTAAAACCAATGAAACTGTGTCAGAAATGCAATAGAAGAAGGGCAACTGAAAACTACTGTGAATCCACTGAATGGCTATTGCTGAGAATATGCAAACCGTAAATAGTATAAAAATGGGGTTTGATATAATGAAAACCTTACTGACTAAACTGATCGTTTAATTGGATGGAACTGTTAAATTGATACAGTCATGTCCCAGGCTCTCTCTAGTGCAACCACAATTTTCTACTGATTGCCCCTGAGCAAAACATTTGGAGGGAATTGGGTTTATGTGTCTTGCTCAAAGGCAGGAAAGACAGATACTAATACATGTGTACCAAACAGTTCTGGGGACTCCCCGAGAACTACATACCTTCAAGTGCTTTTTTTTTCTGTTTGCATTCGCACTGCCAATAGATACGCTGAAGTGACGTAAGACGGCTGGCAGTTGGTATAGCAATGTCCCTTCTGCGTGTTGTATTTCCCATGTCACATATATGCTCATTCTGACTGCACTTATTATTGTGAAATAGTCAATTTGTTTTTATTTTCCCACTTCAAGATCATTATAAGTATCTAGTGGAGTCCATGTGTGAGAGACATGCCAGCCCAGTGGGTTTTATTGCACAGTGGGCAATTCCGTGCCATAAGTGTTGTAAAATAAGCCATTCATGTACATATAACTCTTGGATTACAGACCGCACTAAACCACAGCCTTTCTCTTCACTTACATCAAAGTTAGTATTTGAATCCGAGGAATGACTTCTAATCTGTGACATGGCCAAATAGTTTCTGGTGTTTACTTGGGCGGTGGCATAAACATACAAAAGCTGGACAATATTAGAAAAATACATTTGGAAATCCATGTGGAATTGCTCATTTAACTAATCATGCAGGGGACTCACACAGCTTTTCGGCTCCTCGACCGATTTGGTAGTCAACCTTTCATGTCTGGTTGTTCAAATATTTGAAGCCATTTAGGTTTACAAATATTTTGAAAATATGTTTTAAACAGGCCTGTAGCATGCCATCCAGAGTCTTGACAGTTTAAGGAGAATATTGGACTTGACACACACACACACACACACACACACACACACACACACACACACACACACACACACACACACACACACCCTGTCTGAGAACCAGCTGGCCCTGGTAACCTCTGGCAGCATGGCACTATGACTTGGGCCTTGTAGCACTGACCCCCAACCAGCTACAGACAGCCCAGGGAGCCATGGGGACCAGTAATTAAAAATGGGGGGCTTCCCATGAGCCCACTCATGGTCCCTAATTAAACAGAATCACATTCCTTTAGCTGGGATAGCGCTGGAATAGGGGGAGCATTTGGGAGAACCAAATTCATCCCTTTGAGTTTGTTTTCCCACAGAAAGTGTTGATAAGAAGCCGGAAGGCGATTCCATCCCTGCCTCGGCAAACAAAATATTTACAAGTCTTTCAAAGCGTGGGCAAGGCCATTATCTGCTGGGGTTGCAGTGTTGTTGAATCATTAATAATCTGAATTCCTTAATTTGACCATTTATCTGAGAGCAGAGCAAGGCAGACTTAAGCCATGTGGCTTGTTTGGCTAATAAACACAATGGGAGAGGGGTTGTTTTTTTCCCTTTAATCTTGCTTTAACAGGGGCTCAGTGTCTTGACATTGCTGAGCTTTTGAGAGACGCAGCCATCAATTAAGATTTATGGACACCAAGCTTTGGATGACCTCTTAAGTGAGTCAACAGAGAGATCTGTCAGTAGAAAATAAAGGAATGAAATACTTTCTCTTCTCAGACCAAGACTTCTGTGATGTTGAGAATAATGACTCCTCAATAAAGTCTCTCTTTTTTTGGAATTCAATCATTTCATCATTTCAGTGAAATTTTGGTTTTGAGCTGATTTCGGCAGGGTATGTGTGTGTGTAAAAATTCTGACATGAACATCAATTAAATCTACTACAAGAGCCAAAACCAGCCATGATTTGTGATAATTTGCATACAAATTAAAAAGCTTTTTCTTGGCATCTGCCATCATATAGATTTCATGGGAAATCACTTGAGAGGTCTAGTCCAAAGGTGAAACTGCAGGTGTGGAATATTTTTTTGTATAATATGGAAAGGGGATAAAGATTTAGTAATGTTCACATCCAGCATTTCAAATGAGGCGAAACATCACCAGGGATCTACTGAAAGACTGAAAAGGTATGGTGAAAACTATTGTACCGTTTACTCAATTAGAGGCTGGAGTTGCACCAACGCAAACACTGGCTTGATGAAAAAGTGATCACAGATTCTTTACAAAAGAACTTCCAGTGTGTGACCTGCATATGGGTTTGTTTTGGCTGATGCTCATGGCTAGTTGCCACTCAAAAGCACGGGGATCTCTAAATCCTCTTTTCTCATTACACTTTATACAGACCACTAGCACCTCCTGTATCTACATGCACACATATGCATGTACACATATAGACCTTTTTGGAGAGGAGGACAATCAGAGAGAGCTGACATCAGCAGTCAACGAGACTAAGAGTCTACAGGGCATGCTATCGGCTCTGTGCGGCTGTACTTAGGTAGAGAAATGCTTTCAGCTAAATGTTAATGTCAGGTAACTAACATACTCACAATGACAAGCTCACATGCTGATGTTTACCTGTTTTACCATGTTCACAATGATCACCATCTTAGTGAGTCTTGTATTTTATCGTTTGCTAAATAGCACTAAATATATAGTACAGCTAAGGCTGATGGGAATATCATTAGTTTTGCAGGTATTTTGGTCATAAACCAAAGTATTGGACAAATTAAAATATTGTAAGTTTTGTATTTGGTAGTTTTCCACGGCTGGTGCAGAGCAGTAAAGATAAGGCGGAGCAGGTGGGAACATGCAGTCGTTACCTGGGAATCCACCAGCCACACTCACCCAAAGCTGCGGGTTCAAATCCAGAGTTTGACCTTTGTCACGTGACAAAGGGAGGAATGTCTAAGCAAAATCATTTTAATGATGATGTCAACATGATTGACACAGCCATGTTTGTGTACAGATTAAACAACTAACATTCAACTTTTTAATTTGTGACTCCATTCATACGTACCGTGACATGTTCACCGTCATCGCGTCAACTCTGCGACACTGCAAAACCGCGAGAGGAGAAAATCCGGATATGTGCAAGATGTGCTGCTGTTCACAATTTACTTACTTACAATTTATTAACTTTTATTATCTTGGCCGTTGTGTATAAAAAATAGATTTCTAATAAAATAAATTGTCTTTAGAATGGTTTAAACTATAATTTCCCATTTGGAACGATATATTTTATTATGTAACATTGATCCTGTCCAAATAGAGCTTTAGTGTTGTTTAAATCATAACTTAAAAGCAATATTTGTTGACAGACACCAGTACTTGTACTTCATAGCAACCATAATATCAAACAATTGTATTTATACTGTATATCTTTATTCAGAGATGGAAGACACATGCAGAAATATAACTGAACTTTTATTTGATTGATTGTTTATTTGATTTTTAATGTATTTGGGGGCAATTTATTGTTTCCAATGAGCTTAACGTGCATGTCTTTGGACTGTGGGAGGAACATACAAACTCCACACAGAAACAAGGTGTTTCTGTGACGCTGCAGTGCTGATCACTGAGCCGCTGTGCTGCCCTCAACTTTAGGGGATGGGAGGGTGGAGGGTAGGGGGTGAGGATGTGGGAGGAAGGGGGGAAAGACCGAGGGGGTGAGGGAGATAGAGGTGGGGTCGAGGGGGGAATGGAGGGAAGATGGAAAGAGGGAGGGGGTGAGGGAGATGGAGGAGGGAGGGTGGAGAAGTGAAGGGTGGAGGAAGAGGGAGCTACTGTTGTCCATCCTGAACTGCACATCGTGCAGTCTCCTCCACCTCACTGTCGCTGTCACACTTCTTCTTGTGCATCCAGCCCAAGAAAAGCCTTCTTCTTCTTCTTCTTCTCTGTCTTCTCCTCCTTTTCTTTCATTTTCAACCTGGTCTTCTCCTCCTTTTCTTTCTTTTTCATCTCCTTCTCATCTTTTTTACTTTTCTTTTTCTCCACCTTTGTCTGTCCAGTCTTTACCTTCTACTTGCAAGACCAGAAACCTCTCCTCTTCTTCTTCATTTTTAGACATAGCTCCTCTAGTTCTTTCTTCTCTTCCTCCACCTGTTTTACTCTGGTCTCCCAGCTCTGTTCTCTCTCGGCCAGTTCTTTCTTCTCTTCCTCCACCTGTTTTACTCTGGTTTCCCAGCTCTGTTCTTTCTCGGCCAGCTCCTTCCTGAACTTCTCCTCCAGAGCATTGTATCTTGTCTGCCAAGCTTTGTCGCTTTGGAGAAATTCGGCTCCTAGGCTCCACAGCCAGTTTGGGGCCTCTGTGAGCCTCTGAGCGAGCTCCTCCTTCTCCTTCCTGAGATCCAGGATTTCATTGTCCCTCTGGTGGAGCTGCTGTTGGACGCTATTCTGGCTCTCTAACGTCGCCTTGAACGTCTGATTGTTTTGCTCAGAGAGTTTTTGTTTTTCTGCCTCCAACCTGCTTATTTTCAGTTTATCGCTGTGGATCTTGTGGCTAAACGTTGTCCTTTCAGCCTGTAATTTATTGTTATGCTGCCACAGGCTGTCTATCTGCCATTTCAGGCGATGATTCTCCTGGTGAGCGTTATCAAGGGCATTTTGCATATGGTAGAAGTCTGAGTGAGATGTTGGACAGTCCTGAGGAGCAGCGCCAACAAATCTAACCTTGTTTCTTGGGTTGTTTTTTCGATCCATGCCACTGTCTGTAGTACACTGTAGTTGTCTGTAGTAGACTAAACTGGTAAACGACACTTGTGTGTAGTTGATACGAGTTACTCTGTTGGGGTTCTGAGGTAAACTTACTGGTGTTCAGACAGACAGCAGAGTTCTAGACTCCTGCATCAAATATCAGCATCATAGTTTTTCCATTCAGTTGCTTCTGAAGAAGAAAAGAGGCCACGCCCACATAGAACAGGAGCTTTCTGACAGGTTTTTTTTTTTTTTCATTTTCTGTAGTTGAAAAGTGGGAGGAGCTATTCCAGGCGCCCCTGGTTCCAGAAATTCATTCATTTCCCCCATAGACAATGTCAGGTGACCGATAGTTCAAGCACTGCCATAGTTTTGAAAAAACACGAACAACAGTGTTAGAAAAATCTGGTTCTTTGATAAAAAGTCAAAGCTACAAGAAGCCTGTGGACATAAAAACTGAAGGAGAGAAGTCAGCTATAACTCCCAAAGTGCTTATTGGCAAGAAACATTCTGCTAATTGTGCATTAAAGCTAAAGATGAATCTGTTGGGAAAACAGATTTTATTATCTGAAGCTTAAATGAATTCACTTTTGGATTCTGGGTCAATTTTGGATGAATTAAGCAGCTGTAGCGACGTGTTTTGTTTACGAATTCAACAACGGAGCATTTTGAATTCACTTCAGCTCAGTAAATCAGTAGCTTATATCTGACCTCACTATATTCATGAATGAGTTTAAAATGAATGCCCTGAAGATGCCCGAACAGCCACAACAAAGTGTAGTCGATGCATGATTCAAAACCTGTCTAAGACTGGGAAATGTTTTTTCTCCTGACTCCAATTAAGTTATTAAGAGCAAATACAAAATAAGATATAATCCACAGGATGAAGGGAGCACTCTTTAAAATGCATACTTCACCATTCCACACCAATGACCAATAATAACATGGAAGAATATAAACTCCCCTAAGAGAAAATTAAAATTAGTGCACTGGTGTAATCAATCTGTAAAATGTAACTTTAAGAATATATTTTATATGACTGAAGCATAGTTAAAGTAAATTTTGTCGCTAATACTGCAGTCTTTGATATTAGTGCATGCACCCAAGTTCTGATTTGCAGGTAAAACATTATTTATTCTCAATTAAAGTGCCCATGATTATTTTCGTAATATTTGTATCACAGAGAAATGTTTGAATATTGATAACATTAAAGTTAAATTTTCTTAAAAGTAAGTAATACTTTAAAGTATTACCTTAAAAGTAAATTGTTTGTTTTCAGTTATCACTCCTAAAGCCAATGCAACAAGCTATTAAATCAATATAAGAAATAAAGGCCTCGGCCACTATTTGGGAATTTACGGTATGTTATTTTAGAGAAAATGTGAAAATATCGAGTTATATATAGTTTATCGCGGCATAGCCTAAAAATATCAAGATATTATTTATAAGCCATATTGCCCAGCCCTACTGTCTGGCTTGTGCTGCCCCAGCAGTGCCCTGGATTCAGCCTGGATAACAAAAAATATCAGCACCACTTCTTCCACTGCTGTCTGTCCCAAAACCGCTTACTCCAAATGGCACATTAAAATGATGTGCATCTGGCGCCTTCTTAATGACATATATCGAAAACATCCTGGTTTGTAAAATACAGTGGAAACACAAGGAAGAACTGCCAATGAAACCCTCACAAGGTTCTTAAAACTTCAGGTTCTGGCAAACTACACTACACTGATAATAACTCTACCCAATCGCCCTGCAACTACACTTTACAAATGGTCGCAGTGGATCTGCACTCTTTTGTGCAGAGAGTTGAGAAAGCTCTCAGATTTGACAAAGTAAGGCACATTTCCAAAGCCACTGACTCAGCAAGGACGGAACAGCACACATGCACACACATAATCAAGCATGTGTTCACACATACGTGAAAGTAAACACATAGACACATGGATAAAGAAGCAGAGAAAATAATCCAGGCAAGGTCGCCTGTTTATTCATCACTGGGGTGGGTCAAGGAGAACAAACACAGACTCAAACACAGGAAAATGTGATTCAGGTGTGTGGTAAGTGAAGGTATACAAAGTACAACACAACAGGCATATGAAGTGGGCTGTGGAAACATTTCTAATTTATTCACCCACTCATACTCATTGTATGAGTGGGTGAGAAAGACACAAATTAGGCATCATGTCCTGGGCGTTGTCTTTGAGAATGAAGGGAAACAGAATAGAAGTGGATCAAATGGCATTTAAACATTCAAGAGGCAACAAGGTCATCCTTCACGGTCAACAGATACTCAGAAATGGCTGCTGCTGTCTACTTCAATGAACTATAAAAGTCAGACTTAGAGTCTTGCACAGATGAGAGGAGTTGTTAGGGTATTTATTCGACATCAGTGAGTGTGAAGTGACATTGTTTATGTGCAATGTTGTGTGGCATGACATCAGCTGCGTCTGTAAAAGCTGGCTTTCTGCAGCCCTGATTACAAAAATTAATGCAGAGCATGAGCAGCGTCAACTGATGTGCCAGACTCCCACAGCGTGAAGCCATGTGCCATTTTCCTGGGAGGCCTTCTACACCCCCCCAGTCCTTCTTCTAATGTTAAAGGGCCTCTTTAACCCTGGTAATCATTTTAAGATGTCAAAAAACAGCACAGCCTTTCTGGGCAGAGTATCTATCACAATTGATGTCTGCAGCATTCTAATGGATGTTAAGCTGAAATGATAAAGGGGCTAGTTCAAAGCAAAACACCCCCTCGTACCTTGAAATCTTTAAAAGCCCTCCTCAAAGCCCGTGCAAGCATCTCAACTGGGCACCACCCTTAAATAAATTTGGCTCCACTGCTGGCGACTGCCAAGAATGTAATTGATGGGGGCTGACCAGTAATACTTTGAATGCAAACACTTTGGGAGGATTGTGATGGTTCAACAGCATTTCTAGGAAGGGCCCTTGGTCTCTGGGCAGTTTACTGGCTCTCTGCGACCAATGGGAGAGGTGAAGCAGAAGGCTGACATGTAATGCACACTGACAATAGGCCCTGGTTTTCATTTGGACCTGCATTTACTACATTTTCTGCCATTAAGTCTCAGAATAACAGAGAATCAACCTAAAGCCCCTATACTGAAGCAGGGGACTGAGCATCATACTCATTCAAACATAAATCACTGCATTTCGTTGATGTATAGATGAGGACGGAGTGTATACTGGCATGCGCAAGGGAAGGAGGGTAAAGCCTTGTGACACATCTTGAATTTATTAACCCAGACCACCTTAAAAACGGAACTAAAACCTTCATCTGTCAGAATTAAATAATTCTCAATACACATAAACCCTGCAGGTACATTCAGACAGCCAGTGACCAGTGTTACAGCCACTCCAAATATTTAGGCTGAATGTCTATATAGTGTAATCTACTTCAGGTAAGTGTATGTGGTTCATCTGTGCATGTGCATGCTTGTGTCTGTGAGTGTGTGTGCATCTGAGTTTTATGCTTGTGGGTCTATGTGGGTTAACTCCCACATTGCTATGCCAGCACAGGGTGGCAGCTGAAGAATCTGGGGAGGATTTGGCCACAACATCTATCTGCCACACTTGCTCTCTCATCTTGTGCTCCATCCATCAATCAACTGTCAAAACTACAAACCTCAAACTTCCACTCCCAGGCTCTCCCCCACGCACACCTCCTGTACTACTGTCCAGGGGCCGGTTGTACCAACTGGTCTTTACTAAGCCTGGTCGTAACTGCTAAGTTGGTCTTTGTTAAGACCAGTCTTTAGAATGGACTTTACATCGGTTGCGCCAACCATACTTAAGCCTGGTCTTAACTACGCCGGTCTTAGCAATACGCGATCATGTGAATGTCCATGCGACTGTGGCTATTGCCTAGCAGCGTGCGATGCTAGGATGCATTGTTAACAATCTCCCGCTGTCTTGCCAAATTGTAGCTACTGGTAATTTTTTCTCGCAACATTATAATTGAGAATCAGAGTAGAAGAAAAGGAAATTTCACCGACATCGAGATAAGAAAATTGATAGAGCTGCACAGCTGGCACAAAAACACACCAGTCCAACCTGGTAACCAATAAGAAGAAGCAGTCGACTTGGAGAGAGATAACGGAGGCGATTAATGATTGTTCCGACTCAGGCTGCCTTCGTTCAGAAAGCGATGTACGGAAGAAGTGGAAAGACCTCCTGAGCAAGGCAAAGAACAGTGACATAATTGTTGATGTTTTTGGAGAAGATTCACCTGCTTTCACTGGTTTGGATGGTGTGGAAAGAGGCAGAATCAACCACCCATTGGAAGAAAGTGATGTCTCTCCAGAGATTAATGTTAACCAAGTTAACATTACAAGCAATGATAGCCGTAATGTTTCTATGAATTGCAAAGGTGTGTATTCCACATAAGCTACCCAATTATTTAGTTAGTTAGTTTAATAATAGATAATTAAACTAATAATAAAATCTCAATAATCAACAATCTCTGCTTCTAGCTAGAGTGTACTAACGTTAGGCTAAGTCTTAGAAATTGTCACATAACGGTACATGCCAGATTGAATTAATTCGCTATTTCATTTCAGACTTGACCAATGCCACTCCTCCATATGGTGTCACGGCAGCAGCGGAGCACCACCAAGGAAACAGAGGAGACAGGATGCTCTTCATCAGCTGCTGCTGGAGAAAAAAGTCATCAGAGTGGAGGCTGAAACAAGAAAACTGCAGACGGAGCAGGAAAAGTTGGAAAAACAAAAATTTGCTCAAGAAATAAGAACGCTGGGAGATGGAGGTGCGCTATTGTTTCTCTTCTGCAGATTGATAAAAATTAAGAAAAGAACACTATCTTGGCATTGTAAGTAATAAGTAGTCTGGCCCTTTGTGTCACATAAGCTGATTGATCGATCCATCTTCCTTTCAGGAGGGGTGCTCGAAATGGACACATTAACATTATACCCAAAATCCATACAAGTATAAAAGAAAACAGCTGTCAACAAACCACACGTTTTCTCTTGCCTGCAGATGGAGAAGCATGTTCCAGCTTGTAGTCAATTGTCAGAAAATATATAGAATATTTTGCTGATCAGTTAATGGTTTAAGTTATTTATCGAGCAATTAGCTGCTCCCAGCTTCTCAAACGTGAGATTTGATTAATTTCTCATAATTTTCTAATTGTAATTTGAATATCTGGGTACTGGTGATGGGCATTTCTCAATATTTTTATCTCATTGGCTAAAGGATTTAGAGATGAATTGAAAAAGTAAGCAACAGATTAATAAGTAGTGGACATAACTAGAAGGTTTTTGTTAGTTAAACGCAGATCAGGCAACATTATGGTAATTGGAATAAAAGTAGGGAGCCACATTGATATTGATATATATAATGGCCACAAGAGTGGTTGACTATGAAAAGTAGGATTTTACCAATATGGGTCTGTACCACATGTTTGTATGCATATGTATTTTGAAAAGAAACCTCTGATTGACACAAGAGCAGCAAAATCATTGAGGATCTCATGGTCTGATCCTAAATCTAAAAACAACCAATTGAATTTCTACTACACTGCTTTTATCAGATAAAAACACAGTTGCAGAGAAAACTTTCTTTTCCCTTAATTTAACCCCCTCCTGATTTGTAAGTAGAAGGTATCCTCTACGCTCCCAAGTGCTACAATAATAGACTCAACATGCCCTTATTTAGAGAGCCAGGGGATGGTGAGTGTGTGAGACTGAGTGATGGTGGATGGTGGGACAGGGGTATGAGGGAGGTATAGATAGTGAAGGTTTATTGGTTCGGCCTTGACCCAAAGGCTTTCCCAGGTCGTAAGACTGACCCAAGGGATGTCAGCGCTGCAAAACCCTGAGATGGAGCCCTGTGATAATGCCTTTGAGACTCCGCCCTTTTCCGCTATGTTCATCTGTAACTACCACAAGGAGGGTAAAAAAATAGGGCACATACTCTCCACCGAGCCCCCACCCGCCATTCTACACCATCTGCATTCCTCTAATGCCCATGGGATAGGTTTATTCCTTTTTCTCACATGGTTGCGTATGTTTCGCACATGTATGCTACAGAGCTCGGTACACAGAGACACCTTGACACACGCACAAACACAGACGCACTCGAAGGCACAATCACACTCTGATCTTAGATTTGATAGATGTATGAGGCCCTCTATAAGTGTATAACATGTGTGCCATATGAAGCTATGGCCCCAAAGACAGATGACTCAATCACTTTTTGAGTATATACTGACAATTCTAAAGTCGCTGTCCATTTAGAACAGCTATCCGACAACAGCTTTTCACTGCAGTGATGAGGTTAGGGCCCTCTGTGGATGGCCGTGATGCATTTCCCCACATCTGACTTGCATTTGTTTACATTCATTTAGCCTGATTTATTTGCATGAGCATTTTTGTTTGTCCCAAAGGAGGTTTTGAACTAAAAGTTTGGAGTTATCAAGAAATACTTAAGCCAAGCAACATTTATATGAAACGTCCACAGAGGCTGATAGAAAATACTGTGTTGGCTTGTCAGTGACATTAATCTAAAAGGCTTTTAAAACTTTTCTGGGTAGTTTTTCTATATTTTTAAGTTATGACATTCTTAATCTGGTAAATATTTAAATAAAAAATATTATTTGTTGAACTTTGCAGTAATGACTTTCAGATTACGACAGTAACTAAGTAACTAACTTAGCGGCCTAGGTTTGATTCTAACCCTGGTTGCCATCCCCTCTCTCTCTCACCTTTCCTGTCTATCTCTGCAGTTGTCAATATCAACTATTTAGCCGAACATGTTGACAAGCAGTTGTCTATTTACACATCCAGCAGACACGGAGCAACATTAGCATTCATTTGGAGTCATGTTTATGTCCACCCGATGAAGATAAAATATTCACTCTCCATTTAGCTCTGTTTCAACAGCTCCTGAGAAGAATATGTGGCTCTTTAGCTGCTAAATACTCACTTTGTTCACAAGCTATTCACTAACTTTGTCTGTCTGCTGTTTGGTGCAGGTAGCGTTCAGCGGGTTTATCAGAGCATTTTTACTGAAACAGCTGCCTGCTGTGGCTAAAAACGAGGTAGATGAGATTGGTGAGACTGAACCAAAACAGTGAAGTTGCAGGCCGTAAAACAATGAGCTGAAAGACGCTAAAAGACGGCTTCTTAGAGCTGAGAGTCCGTTGATCATTTTCTGTGGGTTTGTCACTCCAAGTGACCTCTTTCACATTACGCATTGCCATTTGATCCATTTTTAATATACAAATATTGATTAGTGCAGCTTTAAGTTTCTCCAAGACACAGACAATATCCCAAATATGCTTCCAGCAAGCTGCACAACAACAACATCTTCACATGCTAATGATGCAGGTGCCTGTAGCAGATACCGCGCAGACCAGTGGATCTGCTCTGGGCCATGCAGTGCTGGAGGGGGGGGGATGATGCTGGCGATGATAACTCAGTTCTTCCATGGAAAAGCCTGAGTCACAGGGCGAACATCCTCTGTTACATGTGTCTGTTGGAGTGGGCCGCACGTTCATGGTTATTAGATTACGGCTGTACCTGCTCGCCTTGCATCCCCCAGATGAAAGTGGTTAAGACAGCCCAATTAGGAAATTATGCTTGATGTTTCTAATCAGGCACTCAGCGAGAACAAAGAGAAAGAGACTCACCCTGGCCCATGGGGCTAGAACGCACGGATGTGGCCACGGGTATGAGTGTGTGTTTATATGCACGTGAAATCTGGATGAGTCCCAGTCCCTTACCGAAATAAAGAACATTAGTTCAATCACTCTACTTGTGCAGATATACAAGATTACTCCCCAGTGTGTCCCTAGTTTTCCCAGCGATAATTACAATTCTGAAGATAAATATGGTCTTTATTAACTATCTGCAGATTCCACTTGAAGTATGACTAAATATAATGGTCACGGTTGTTGTGAAGTTGTCCATAAGGACCTCTCCGCAGGTTTACGTTACTAAACTGCCCTAATGAAATAGAAAATATCATGTTCAACCACAACCATTTTGCATAAATTGCATTGCTTTGAGCTGCACTCCTTTTATGGACTGAAGTTCAACCATAGTGTGCCACGGTTTTCTTTTGACCCGAGTTCAAGCGAGAGAAAGGGGTGATTTAAAAAAACCCACAAAACCCAACTGTTGTTTTAACCATTTAAGAGATTCTGACCACAAGCCAGTGTGCTGTAACAGTATCCACTTTTATGTGCTCATAAAGCCACTTTTTCACACCACAGTGCTGCCTGTTTGTGAAAACACTGGCAAAGGAAAAGCTTTAGAAGTATTTTTATCAATAGATGTGTTTAATTAAAAGTGGTACTTACAGGAATGTCTGGAGAAATAATCATTTATTTCATGAATGATGGTTACTTTTCATGGTGATTTGATCTGTTTAGACTGTTTTACAGATGACAAATGCAGATTACAGTCAAAATCAAACGTAATGGGCCATCAAGCTAAAAGTTTTCTTCTTACATTATGCTTTAGGTTAACGCAGAATCATGAGCATTACACCAATATTTCCACGGTGCATAGAAACGATGATTCTATGATTCCATGCTTATGCTTTTGACTGCACATATGTCTAAATAGTATTGCTCCCAGGCAGTTGGCCTGTAACACTATCACAATGTAAATGTCTTTTTGGGGTTCATGTTATCGTAACCACGTTGGGAAACCTTGAATAAATTGACAACAGTGTACAGAGTTGGAACAAGCTAAACAGCGAGGTTGTCCATGGGTCACATTATGAACATGACGGGTCACTGTTAATATCCTCTGTGGGGGAGATCACATCACTCCAGAGGGGGGAAAGTTTGGCAAAGAGCCATGGAACGTCAGTTTGTCATTGTTTCACCTCTCTGTTCACTTTTCGAAACAAAGGAGGTGTGAGGAAAAAACTCAAAGCCAAGTTAACTGTACTCACTGTATTTAACACCACCGTGCTGTCAAGTTGGGTGAAATATCGGACCAATTCAGTCTTCACCTCTTTTTCTTCGTTCCTTCTCCTGGCTGCTTTTTCATCCTTTATCATCAGTTCCTGCTTTTTTCATCCCTGTCAGCTGTCTCCCTTTCTGTCTCCCAGGACGGCAAAGTGCTGTCGTAATGAAATTGTTCAACTTGACTTTGGAAGCACATCAAAGGAAGGGGTGGACAACTGTTAATGCTGCTTCTGCCAAGACGAACAAAAACGGCCAAAATAAGTAGGCTGCCCCCTTGGAAGCCAAGCTCAGACACATTCACTTCAGGAAACACGCAGTCCATCTCCTCTCTGCCGACACGTAGCATTTATCTTTCTTCTCTCATTGTATTCACACAGTTTCATTCCAACATTTTAGCCACACTAGTGCCGTGGATCTAGGAATGTCATCTGTTGGTCCACATTTATTCAAGACTGAAATATCTCGAGAAGTATTGGTTGGATTGCCATGAAATTTTGTACAAATATTCGTGGTTACCAGACGATAAATCTTAATGAATTTGCTGATCCCCTGACTTTACCTCTAGCACCGCCATGAGATTGACATTTGTGATTTTGGATGAAACGTCTCAACAACTATTGGATGGATTGCCATGAAATTTGGTAGTAATTTGTTTATGTCCTCCTCAGGATGAATCCTAATGGTTTTGGTGATCCCCTGATTTTTCATTTAAGGCCATCATCAGAGTCAACATTTTAATTTGTCCAATACTTTGATTTATGACTAAATATCTGCAAAACTAATGACATTCCCACCAGCATCAGCTGTACTTTGTGTTTAGTGCTAATTACCAAATGTTAGCATGCAAACACACCGAAATAAGATGGTGAACATGGAAAACATTATACCTGCTTAACATCAGCATATTAGCATTGGCACTGTGAGTATGTTATTGCGCTGACATTAGCATTTAGCTCAAAGCACTGCTGTGTCTCAGTACAGCCTCACGAAGCCACTAGCATAGCTGTAGACTCCTAGTCTTGATCATTTCTGTTTTAGGTGAAATGTTCTCATTACTGTGGTCAGGCTGCAGCAACACATCTACATTTCTGGATTGTCGAAATAGACCAAGAGCTGTGTTCCTTTTTATTAAAATGTCTCTTTCTTGCAAAGATTTCTTCACAAAGAATAGAGGAGGCCCTATGAATGAAGTCTGAGTCATGAGTCTTAAAGGCCAGTCGACCTCTCCCAGATGCCTTGTATGAGTGCTGCGAGCTATGGGGTGAGTGTGATGATGTTATGGGATTATTTTTATAGAACTGCAGCATGAGGACACTTTGCCTGTGTTGCCATGAATTATTCAACCCCCATCTGCGTTGTTGGAGAATGCAGTGTTTTTTTTGGGAACTCTGAGAAAGAGGGAGCTGTTCTTTTTCAAGGAGAAGGAGATTAAACGCTCGTTGCCTTTTTTATATGACGCGTCACCTCAGATGTACATTCGGCTGCCAGTGCCTCGTCCTCAGTGAGCTGTTTAAATACACAGCAGAGCTGCCTGCTCCCATACTAGACGCCTTCCCCTCCACCACCACCACCACCACCATGCACACACTCACATACCAGCGTGCAATGTGCCACACACACTCCTCTTTCTCTGCATGAAAACCCACTTTGCCAGGTTTGTCTTCCTGCCAGGTCTTTCTCCGAGCACTTAGACGGCTGAATGCGTTGAATTGGTAGGTTGAAGACCACCAGGAAAGTGGACGATGAAAACTTCCAAAGAAGCACAAAAGTTGCCAGATTTGCTGGCCTGTCAGCTCTGTGCCAAGTACTAAAAACCCCGCAGTGACAGCACACCCACATACAGGTATTTCAATGCTACAGTTGAGAGTGAAGTCATTTGTTCCCAGTTTTCCACAACAAAGGCTGAAAATGCTAAAAGACATCGATGTCATGCTTCACTACAACATCATTTTGCCATCTGAGGCCAGCTGTGGACAGGTGAAATTGCTTGAAAAATAGGAATAGTCAAAAAGTAAGCTCAAGGGAAAGCCCTCGTTTTCCTTGCATCATTAAATTGAAATACGTCTTGGGAAACATAACTGCTTTTGCTACCACAGAGCAGCACGTCTGCCATGTCTGGCATGGGCCTTGAAGCGTGCATCACTATTTTCCAGAACATCAATAGTGAAAGTGACCTGATTGGGTGAGAATTAAAATGAAAGTCACAGCCAATAGTCAGTCTGCATTAAGTAGAACAGATGAGGGCTTCTGTTATGACTCCTTAGGCCCATCTCCTCAGTCAGTCAACTTCCCACAAGAAATGCTCAGAAAATATAAGGTTACCTCCAACTAAATCTCTGAGAGATGGAACAAATTTGCTCCCATATGTATTCACTCACTGGCATTAGGTGCTCTTATGTCTCACTGCATTAAAAGAGACATTTTGTAGGAACAAAGATTTCTGGCCAGAAGTCCAAATAAGTCAAAATATGAGATTTGTGGCAGTGGAACTTGATATAATAAGCACTCTGGTCATTTGTTTTGAGAAGATGGACTGCAGTGGTTGACCAATAAAGCAAATCCCTTACATAGAGAAATCAACATTTCCATTTCTATTTTCAATTATTGAAATTTTATGTGTAGCTCCCAACACCCTATTCTGTGTCTTAGATGTCACAAACTGAAGTTAAACTCTCAAGGTACTCAAGGTAGCTACCAATTAAGTGAAATTATCACAGCCCGCAATCAACACAACCAAATTTAGGCTTATTCATGTTTAAATAACTGACCCAGACAATGTAATCCAAATAAAATTGTTTGCTGACAGCTCCATTGTGATTTTACAAATAATATTTTGTCATCCTAATGAATTAGTGAATTCAAATTTTGTCATCCTCATAATTAGACCCCTTTAAACAGAAAAGACTCTTAATAATAAGTAAGAATAACTGAACATGTCAATAAATCCGACTAATATAAACTAGAAACACTCCTACTCAAAACAAATTAATAAGGTTGCAATTAAAGGTTATTTTTATTATTGCTTAATCTGTCAATTGTTTTCCATGAAGGTATATATGACTGACCACTAACAGTGACCAATGAAACCAAAAGGGTCAAAAATGAAGGTACAGTCTGTATTTTTATTGTGAAACTATTCACATCTGTCATTAGTCACCACTTTAAGTTTCATCTTTTTAAATTTAAAGTATTTAAATCTCCATCCATTTTAGTCCCCTACTTAACTATTTACATTTTACTTTATTTGGAACTAAATTATTCTCACTTTGTTAACACACTAACAAATCTACTGTATCTCCCACTGCAAAAAGTCCTTTGGACTTAACTTTATTTTATCCCAAGTTTATGCTATTAAATCAAATGTTTCATTATTGTGTAGGAGTGAATCTAGAGAAAATACTGCTGACATTTTTGCAGTCATAACTTAACAAATATCAGCACCTCAGTCTCTTAACTGACCTTTGTCTTTAAATGTCAACAAGTGTCATGAGGAATGTCAACGAGCCTGTATTTAGCTACAGTAGCTGTCTCAATGCTCTAAACACCCTGTAAAACCATTATCAACATGTCAACCGCAGACACTGGTGGTTACAGCCTCCCCACATCTTGTCTGATAATGTTTTTCACAGTATGTGCGTTGTCTTTGATATATTTTTGTTTCATACATATCTTATTTAAATTTCTCACAATAAAGTTGTTCTTTATACTACAAGTACAAAGAACTTCTATGGCTCTATCAACTGTCTTGCTTAGTGTTACTTCACTTCACTGTTACTTCACGAGTTTCACTGTGCAGAATGATGCATGTGCAGTTTGACACTGACAGGCTGTTTTCACATTCATTTGTTGAAGCGGGAAAATTTCTCTGTGCTCATCTTAAATCTGAGTTTAACACGTAAGGACGCACAAGCAGGATTTGTGACATCACAACAAGTTTGGAAGCCAATGGTCCAATATGTAACTTATGCAAGTGTGAAGGGGAAACTTGAAGGCTCCAGTACACATACACTGAGAATTGACTTTTCAGTGAAGTAGGAGACATCTTATGTTCAGCTGTTAAACCTGTGAAACAAAAAATATATATGTTTTAACATATATTTGGAATTTGGGAGTAAATTATAAATAATAAGAAATGTGGGGGTTTTTTTTATTCTCCTGTGCAACAGTCTGTATACAAGTGTGCAAAGATGACTTTTCTTGTATAACTATATAACATTTGCAAATTTACAAAAAGGTACAATGTTGTCAACACAGAGCTTAACCAAAGCCACACACATTCAACAGGACATACACTCTCAGGACTCAGCTGCAACAAAGCTACATAGACAAAAATCAGATTGAACTAATCACTGACTCATGCGTGCAGACAAAAAACACCCAATTCCCATAAACACACACAGGCATTGATTACATATCATAAAATCTTATAGTATTGTGTTTCGTATTGGCAATACTTTTAAGCATTTCTCATTTCTTGAAACTGTTCTGTAACAGACTCTCTTTCTTTCTTTCTCTGTCTCATCCGGTTTGCACTTGTGTTCCATGACTGTACCAAAAAGTGCAAAAGCTTGGCTGATTTACTGAGTGTCAGACAAGTCGTGATCTCTGGACTTTACAGACAGCCAGTGGCAGTAAAACACACTCCCCATATGTAACCCACCTCCTCCACTAATGAAGCCCGTAAACCAGATTGTTTGACAAGCGGCAAACACAGCTGAGAGAGCAGGCCATTTTAATCGGGCCTCTGGAGGGAGGCCGACACCTATGGGGAGAGGACCCCGGGACACTCCGACATACATCAGACACGACAGGGAGGCCCGAGGCCCCATGCATGGTTTGAACAGTGACCGTCCCTAAGGTCCTCGCCTGCACAGGTGCATGATGGAGTCACAGGGAAAAAGGTCAGAGTCGGGCTTCACTGCAACTGACTGGAAATGGTTTCGGCTCCTTTATTTTTTCTTCTAAGTCAGGTTGTGGAAGTGAAAAGAGTTATGTCATCCCCAGTTCTTTTTTTGAAAGAAATTTCTTACAAAATCTTATTAAAATAACAAATTTTGAGGATTGTGCTGCCTTGGTAGCAGTATTTGCTCTAGTTTCAGATGGATCTAGAGGCCAGCTGTGATATATTAATGCCCTCAGTAAATTTGTCTCTTCAGTTGGTATTTTATTGCTGGGTTTTTATCATTTTCTGTTTTATGACTTCTGTGTTTAATTGCTATGAGACTAAACTAAACTTTACCACCAAAACATGGCAAGAACAGACCATTTCAGACCAGACCAGAAACAGCCATTATCCATATTTATTTAAACTCATTCCATTTAATATGTTCTGACCTTTATTACACTGATAGCACCTCAGGGTTTTTTTTTGACTGTTGCCAAAACATTTTATAAACTTGACTCAAGATGTGGGACATTTTCAAAATTAAGACTAGTCCTGCTATTATGAAAGATTAATCAATTTCACATGGTGCAAGAAATCATTTAGGCAAAAAAAAAAAAAAAAAAAAAAAAAAAAAGCTGAAGGTTCCATCGGAAAATAAAGCAACAGATGCTGAACCACTCTGAGACAGAGCCTGCCAACCGAGGGTTTAGCAGAATGATTCCCTGGCCGTTTTCCCCCCCAATCTTGCAAGGAAAATAAAATCTCTCCTTGGCTGCAGATTAAGAGCATAGATGGAGTGGGGTCAACCTTGCTGATGCCTTTTCATCATAATTTATACTCCATCTGCCGTCTCAATAAGCACCTCAGAGACACCCAGCTCTATTTGTCCACAGAACCGTTATTCGTAATGGATACTGCAGCACCTTTCGACCGTAAAAACACAAACACCTATCTGACCCATCTTCAGTTCATCCTGCTTTGCTCTTTAACTCTTACTGTAGATACAAGAGGAGTCAGATGGCACTATATTTCTCAAGACGCAGATACATGTGTGATAGTGGTTCCAAAAGGAAGACATTAACTTGCAAAGTTTTTCTTTCTCCCCTTGGTGATCTAAGGTTTCGACACAACAGCCCATTTGGACGGCGTTCTGTTGTTATTCACATGAGGACGCATGTTTTTAATGGCGCAAACATCAGTGGAATCCTACAGCATTTAGCTTTCCCCCTCACTTGTTGAACTTGTAACATGAAGTCAAATGTTTGCTTTATATGTCAGATAGTTTTGGCTGAACAATCATATGTATTATTTCAACTAGATCTATGGTTTTGTACCATTCAGGCAATGCGTAGTGTAAAAATGTGTAATCACAGTAAATCTTTGTTAAATTATGCTAATTCAGTCCTCTGGGTTTTTGTGATTTAGCAGAAATATGCCTCAGGGCAATGAAATCTTTTAGAAAATATTTGTATTGCAGCTGGTTTGAAAGCAAAATATCCTCCCAACAGAGCAAAGTAAGACATATTGCAAATGCAGACCAAGCTCAAGAATAACTTATCTGTTTCGTGATCTGTTTCTTACAGTAGAATTAGATATCAATTATTTCATACATATGTTTGATTGACAGATCAATCTTTATTTTGTTCTTTAAGTTAAAATTGATAATAAAAACTGAAAACAGAATTATACATGAATGCTTAATAAATCAGTGTCAAAACAGAGAAGAGCAATGACTGAAAAAATATCAATATCAGAAATAAAAATATCAAAATCATGCCTACCCTTATCACAATACAAACTTTAGAACATTTAACAACAAGCTACACAGTCCAGAGAAGAAATACACTTTAGTTAGGCATATATAAGTATATACATGCATGCACATATTCATGCACACAAACATGCACAGTATATACACACATTTATACAAATATACATACTGGTGCATTGTATCAGCATATTATATCAACAGTAACATGTTAGACTTAAAGAGTGGTTCAAAGTGAGTAAGTAGATGATAGGTGGGGTACGTCCATTTTATGTTACTTTTTGCTTCTCCTTCACACCATTTCAGAGGCAAATATTGTATTTTTTACTCCTATACATTTGTCTAACAGCCGTAATTACTAGTTACTTTACACATTCATATTTGAGATACAAAACATGCGATCATCTTATAAAACTACCAAACAGTATGTAAAAAACGTTAATATTAACTCCACCTCGATCAGCCACTGCTTCAAAATCCCACATAAATGTCAATGTATTAGTAATAATTACTGATATATACTTATGCTGCCTTCAAATGAAACGATATGCTTGGCATTCAAGTGGTAAGTCATACTGTGAGAACATCGCTGCTAGGCAACGGCAACATGGACGCCAATAGACTCCTCGTTGTTCTCTTGTCATTCTTGGCTTCTTTCTAAGAAATGCTGACTTGTATTTCAACGCCATGCGGAGGAGCAAGAAATGAGATTTACAGAGAATTACAATATATTAACTTACCATCCATAGAAAAATGAACTTCAATGGCCTCCACCATTTCTGAAAACATCAGCAAACTTGTAAACTCAGAGCTTTCAGAAAATTTCCATTTACGGGGTCGTTGATACCACAAGCGGGGGGCGTTCATGTGGAATCTTCTTGTGAACAGGGTAAACACGACCCCATTTGAAGGCAGAAGGCAGAAATTACATTTTGATTGCAGGTCTTTTACTTGTAATGGTATTGTATATTCTGTTGCTAGTAGCTACCACTACTGACACAGTTCTATGGGAGTTTAACTGACATTGTTATGTATAGCCTCTGTTTTGTCAGATCTTTGACCAAACAAATATTGACCAGCATCTTTTATCTACTGGCCAAATGCCCTCGGACCATTATCTGAAAGTACTCTTTTTATTATAGCTGTTTTTTGATTGTAAGTAAGTAAAGTTGCACAGTTGCAAAGTGTTTCACACACACACACACAGACAATATAAACGAATAAATAAATAAAGATATATTACAATACAAAGCACAGCACAAAACCAAACCAAAGCATAAGACAGCGATGGAGATCTATAAAAAGACTTGCCTGTAAAGATGGGTTTGTGATTTGTGTTTTGTTAATTTAGTTCTGCAGTCAGTTTAGTGCTAAGCTAGCCATTACGCTAGCTTTCTGAAGCTAGCGTGTTGCTAATACATCACTCTAAGCAACTGTTAATTTACTGTTGGACTAACTGTTGATGTTTTGATATTTTTATCCTTTTAGTTTTACTTTTGTGGACTTTATGTATGTTATTACTGTGTTGTACTTCCGATGGGGACGTAATATTGATCTTCACTGATCATATTTTGTTTTTCTCTTAGTTTATACATTTGTGAATTTTGTTTTCTTGCTACTGTACTCATTCATTTTTACAATATCTTTGATCTAACTGTTGTTCATGATATCTTACCTCTTTGATTTGTAATTACTATTGAATTAGACTATTTTCACACTTTCACTATTGCTTCCTGTACCGTACACTTAAACATGTTTTTTCAGCTGTAAACTAAATTATATGACTGTACTGTGATGAAACACGTCAATGCTGGTGTTGATATTGACATTCTTACCAAATTTATCAAAATTTGCTTTTCATGGGTTGAAAATGGCTAAACACGCCATCTACAATTTTATATCCAAGGACGAAGTTAGGACGAAGTTAGACTAAAAGCATTCATGTTTTCCTTCTTTCTTTTTCAGCTGCTAAAATGTTTTTTTTTCATCTGTTTTCAAAGGTGAAAAAAAGAGTAACTCCTGGCAAAACGTTTTTTTTTTCACCTGGCAATTTTCCCCCACCTGTTATACAGATGAAATAAAACTTTAAGGAACTTAGAAAGATTATCCTGGCAAAACCTTTTTTCACCTGTTCTTAAGTCATAAACACAGGAGAGAAAACAATTTAGAAAATGGATCACCAGAATTATTTTTTTTTTTCTCATCCGCCTCTCAGGGCTTCCGTAGTACTCTGTAAGGACATCAACATTATGGGTTATGGCAATTAGCAGTGGTTGTTCTCTCATACCCCAGCTATGTAAGTACCCAGAACCCCTTTGTGTTTTTGGAAAAGCTGTGATTTTCTGTTAACATTCAGAGTAGGCCTTTACAGACTTTGCCTTTTCGTCTGCTGAGTGTTTGGTCTGTTTCCTAACAAACCAAATTTTACAACCTGAGCCCAATTGGCCGATACAGACACATGCCATGCCAGTGTCTTTGTAAGAACTGTGTGTTTGTGTGTGAGTACAAGCGTATGTCTGGTGTTTGGAAAGCCATGAAGTGCACTAATTGTTTGTCGAGTTATTTACTTTTAATCACAGCCCTCCTGCTTTTGACAAATCACAGCTGTGGAGACATCAAGTGAAAGAGTAATGATTTATTTGTTGGACAGCTGTTTAACTGCAATAAAGAAAGAGTACACCAAGTCCTCATCAGTACGCCACTCCATGCCAGGTGATCAAATACCAATCAAATCATGGAAGAGGAGATGGTGAATGGGGCACAGGCCACACACATAAAGGGAGAAGGAAAACAAATACATAAAACAGACATTTACAATTATTTTGCCTTTTATATTTGATTTAATTACAGTCACTGTTTATTTTTCTCTTGTCATCACGTTGGTCAGTATTTCTAAAACCAGTATTACCATTGTAGTTTGTTTTTTAAAGGAATAGTTAGACATTTGCTTTCTTGCAGAGAGTTAGATGAAAAGATCGATACCACTCTCACATCTGCATGGTAAATATGAAGCTACAGCCAGCAGCCAGTTAGCTTAGCTTAGCTTTGCCAGGTAACCAGTGGAGACTACAGGAAATCAATGCTCCTGCCAAGAAATAGTCCGACACCCCCCATAAAACCACATCTTGTTGTTTTTACACTTCGGTTTTTGTCCAAATTTAAGTGGCTAGCTGTTTCCCCCTTATTTTTGTCTTTATGCTAAGCTAAGCTAACCAGCTGCTGGCTCCAACTACATAATTACCTTACAGATGTGAGAGTGGTATCAATCTTCTCATCTAACTCTGGGAAAGAAAGCAAATAAGCATATTTCCAAAAATGTCAAACAATTCCTTGAATTAGTTTCATGATAATAATAGCTAATGCATCTTACAGGAAACCACCAACCACTTTTCAAATCTCGCTGTTTATCTCTGTAAGTTAATGTATGCTTTTCTCTTCGATCCTTTACCCCTTCACTCACACACATATGCTGCTCCTCTCTCTAGTTGTGCAAGAGCTCATGTTCACTAACGACTAAACATGGCGTCGTACACTAAGCCCCTGCATGGCTGTGGAACATCTTACTGAGTGACGTGATGGAGCTCAGCTTAAAGAGGATGCGAGACAAGACGGAGAAAAAGAGCCATTTAGGGGGTGACTGGCTGGCGACTCCGGCAGGAACAGGAGGCACCTGCACAAAGTCATGAGACTGCCTGTCTGGGGCCCTGATGGAGACTTATGGGTGCTGTCACCGGTCCAGGGCCGTGTCCTTACTGTCACACCGCATGATGGAGCCCAGAGAGATGCTTTATAATCATGCAGTCTATCCCACAGACAGGCACACTCCCTCATAGAGCAGGTAAAGTGTTTTCTTTGCCATTCAGCCTCAGTGAAATGAATGATTCTAACAGAAGAAAAGTTGAAAATATTGACCAGGATAGAATATAAGAAGACTTATAAATCGTAACTATTGACTAATGACGTCAATAATGGTTAATAAATAATTTATTAATGCTTTCTAGATCAGTCATTAATCATTAACAGGGACAACGTTTGAGTTTCCAGGTTGTGAACAGCCCTTTAGCTGAAGTTTATCCTCCTCCAGAATCACAGAATCCAGACCCCTCCATTTGACCTCTGACCTTCTGGGATAGAGCTGCAGAGCATCTGATAGATAGATAGATAGATAGATAGATATATAGATAGATAGATAGATAGATAGATAGATAGATAGATAGATAGACTCCATATGGGTGTAAATCTTAGCTTTTTACAAACTATACAACTTCATAGCTGGATGCTGAAGGGTAAAATCACCATAATAATAAATGTCATGAAGTTCAAAGACACTGCAGTTGTTTGATGAAGAAAACACACTTAATGAAGCCTATTCATCAATCAAGCATCTGCTTCTGCCCAGTTGTGCGGTCAGAAGGAATCCCTGGCATGTGGAGTGTGGTTTTAAGGAGTGCTGGAAGCAGCCACCTCTTCAGTCTTGCTCAACAACACAATGCCGTCGACTCCCTGAATGATCTAACTTGACTCTATGGGATGGCTATGTGAAACCCATGGAGACATTGAGAGTCCATGGCATTCTCCTTTAATTAATCAGGGCGAGGTGAGATCAAACAGCCTGCATCACTCCCACGTCAGGGTGGGGGAAAATTCTCGAGCTGGGGAATTTAACTTGTTAGGATTTTGGAGAGAAATGTTTGTTTCTTTTCTTTATGATTATGTTTTTCATTTTGATTTTTAATAAAGTGATAAGTGATGATAACCAAAAACACACATATCTGGGTCCTGCCCACTCTTTATAAATGTAGGGCTTTATTAGTCCAGATGCATGCTTTTAAAAAGCTTGGGAATCTACAGCGCAGTCTGTCAATTTCAACACCTGCGTTTCAATCCCTCATAAAAACCACCTTGTTTCACTCCCAAGGGTGACTTAAGGGCATGTTAGACGCTATCACATCCCTTTAGACTCCAACTGCAGGTTTCTCCGGCATGTTGACATCCCAAAAGTCATCTGTGTTTATTGAAGGATCACCGTTGTCATGGATACTGAGGACTTTGAGATGACCTCACGATTACCATCAAGATAAATGGTGAAAAGGTCCAAAGTAGTTGAACACAACAGTTGATTATGTAAGCTTTATCAAGCAGATTTTGATTTAATGAGATAAATGTTTGATCGTCTGAATTGTTGTAAAGCAATTCCACATTGATCTTTAACTGTTTAAAGCTGTCAATTTGCATTCAGTGTGCAGTAAAATTAGGTTCAAACAGCCATCAGAGTTGATTTCAGATAATTTTGAACACCTGCCCCAAAGTCATATCAGCTGTACTGTAATTCTCCCAAAAAGCCCCATTCTAATTCTCAGCTGTAATAAATGTTGCTTAAAAATGAACACTTACTGACAATGTAACATTTGCTGTATGTGAACAATTCTGAAACTGTGAATAAATCAGAATTGCATTTTTAATGACCTTTCACTGTATTTCACATCCTACATTAACACCTGTGTGACTCTCTGTAAGACTGAGGATGTATGTGCCTCCATTTCTCCTATATCAGCAGACTTATGTGCCCGAGATGTGCATTAAAACTTTAAATGAAAAACCTGTTGACATGTCCATGGGGACGAGAGGAGAGCTTGTGGGACTGCAGTTCTCTCTTCGACTCAGCTGGCCCAATAGCTAACGGGCTGCCATGAGGTGTTTAATGGCTGTGTGAAGTTCCCACAGGGGAACGGCTGCTGGGAACATGGATGAATCTGGCCCCCTCACTCCCTCCTGCTCTACAAACACAGCTCCAGCCCAGTGATGGATGAAACAGGCCGGAGCCTACCTCGGCCTTATTTATGGGAGCAGAAAGTGCTTTCCCCGTCTGTCCGCACACGGCGCAGTGAATGCCATTACATGGTGGGGGGAAAGGAGGAAAAAAAAAAGACATCTGACATTGAAATGAACTACACGCTTGTAACAGCTCTTCTGGAGATAGGAAGTGATTGCAGTTTGTAATATGGACATTCCAGAGGTGGAAGCGAGGCAGACCACCAGAACTATCCTGAGCTAGTCTGCTCTTCCAATCATGTTCATCATCAGATTCATCCTCGTGTCTTTGCAAGATATTTGGTTCTAGAAGTTTGGTGACATAGTTAGTGACTACTCGCAGGGCTAGTAGGTGAACTACTGTAGCTGGCAAGCTAACTAGCCACAAGAACATGCTTGTGCTAGTCAGTCATCATGTGATGCTTTCACATTTACTCCCCCTGGCACTTTCTTCTTCTTATTGGACATCATTTCATTCAATGAAAAGTTGAACAAAAGCAGAAAAAACAGTCCCAGGCCAAGAGGGGCCACATACTATTGGCCAGTGCATGTATGGGTGGTGTGCTGGTCCTGGGTGGGCCATTGGTGCCTCAAACTGTGACCTGAGCCATTTCAGACCTGGAGTCTGGTCACAGAGCCTGATGGGGGTCTGGACTGTTGGCTGCAACAAGGCTTTACAAGAGGGTCTGTTGGTTTTGTGACTTTAAAGGACTTACACAATAGTGTGCACAAGTGGCTCTGCACTACCGAAATTCCTTTCACACAAAAACAAGTTTTGTTTTTAACATTGTAGGTTACAAGATTAAAAAACACTTAACGTTAATCAGAAAAGTATGATCGGAATTGTAAAGTGTACATCATTCTTTTAGTTTCAGTTCAACACTTCTATAAGTGTTTCTTCACTGTCCAGACCGAGACAGGGTCTGAACCAGACACAGAACACATCATTTATATCGCAGAGATTGGAGGGACAACACGGTTTAATTTATTGGATGTATTTCTGAATGTGTTTTGTTCTTGCCAAGTTGCTGCAAAATATGATCGATCATGTCATAAAAACCTCATCCCCATTGATGTAACCATTTTTCAAGTAGGTGTTTGGCCTTGCTGTCTGGCAGTCATATTTCATTTGGCATTGAGCAGTGTTATTCAAATTTGTTGGAAAAAAGCTCGATATCTGTAAGCAAAATAGTGCAGAGACATGCAAGTTTCCCTCCAAAGTCAATGATACGCTATGGGTTTTCCTTTAAAGTGCTGTTTTTTGTCGCTCAGTGATTGAGGCACCATACACAGTAGCCTGAGATGGTTTTGTAATGCATTTAATTATCTATATTCTTCTAGGTCACTTGTCCGCAAAAGGGCCCAGAGGCATCTGCTGGGTGAATCAACTCTTTCCCCATCTATTCGTCTTCAGTGGAGGTCGAAAACATACTGTTTGCCCCATGTTCCTTCCTGCTGGGTCAGATATGCTGACTAAGGGAGCAATCTCAGCTCACTGTGATAACAACATGAAATGATCCAAGGCCTTTCCAAGCAACAGTGAAATTCAGGCATATGAATTCGGCTGATTAAACCGGGAAGGACAGAAAAGTGAAGAATGAGATTGTTGCCCTCAGTATTTTATTGAAGCGATAGCAGCACATAATTTTCCATGTTGTCAAAGGCTGTGAGTTATGTATCATCATAAACAGCAAAAGGAAAGGGGGTGGATTATTTCTGAGTCCCGTCCCAGGCTTCTACTGATCGCGGTGAGAATTTGGAGATGATGCAAACACTTAATGTTTTAAATGGAAAAGTTCTCCGCACATAGACAGATGTTAGACTGTGAGTCATAAAAAGAGACACTTTCTCAGACAACTATTTTATGAACAATTAGCCTTAGCTGCCATACCAGTAATAATCCTGCCCACGCCCCAGTGTCGGACTACTCTGCTCTCACACCACACATTTCCCCGAGAAGACTGTTTCTATGAGAAAAGTGAATACAGCATTTGATAGTCATGCACAGCTATCAATTATGCTGTTGTTTGAGGGCTTGAGAAGTTTCTAAGGAAAATATTACTTTATAGCAGCATAAGAGTTGAAAGATCCTCCCAGAATCATCTGTTTCACTAAAAAAAAACTGGATTCAGGGACATTATTTTGACCACATAGAAACAATGTACGTTCAGGGACCTTCGTTGCAACCTGGGTCAAGACTGGGACACTGACTTAGGCATACAGTTCCAGAGGCTCTTTGACATCTGATAAGGGCTGGAGAGCTGAATTGATCCTGATCTTAAACTCTCCTAAGCTGGGGAGATTGTGGAGATATCTGCCTTAGCCTCTCCTGGGTCGTGCACCAATGGCCACACGGATAGGAAGCAATTTCCTCTGCACTTGGAGCTGATTGCATTGAGTTGGTCCAGGAGGTCAGAATAAAGGGGAAAAAAAGAAACTGACGCCTGATTAATGAGCAACGGGCCTCAAAAATAAAACAGCTTCCATGTGGGGAAAAATTTGAATTTACTGACTGTTTATATCCATGTTTGTATCAGAGGAATATTATCAAGTTCAGGGTGAAAGATGCTGCATTGTAATGTTACGCTAGTGCCCTAAAATAACCTCCTCAGCTGATGAACTATGACATAAACATACAAACAAGCACAAAGGCACCGGCCTGTCTGTGGAAGTAGCCATAAACCCTTTGGGAAAAAAACTCCAGTTTGTTGTTCTGGGGAGGAGAATACGCCACTGTTTACTTCTCAATCCTGCACAGTCTGTTTTGGAATGCCAGTGAACTGAGCATGGTGTCTGTGGTTTTTCAAGATAGGCTACACTAGATATGATCCTCCTCAAGGGAGGGTAGAGCCACTAGCTAAGGGGAGCGAGCAGGCTCAGCTGCTAAACCAGTGTGCCGAGTGGTGATAGAATGCCACAGAAATTAATTTAATTCAAACAGGACAAAGATGCTGTTGTCATCGGCGAGCTCCTGTCCAGAGAGCTTTGTCATGTTCAGAATCAGATGTAATGCGCCAAATAATTTATGAAGGGAAGGGAGGGTATAGGGAGGGATGGATCACGATTCACAGTCTGGTTGGCATCACCACATTAATACAATCAGCATCCTTGTGGTTAGCAATGATGACATCAAGAATTGATTGGTTTGATTCACTCTGTATTTATTTCTGTAAGGATTTAAAATGTGAGGGGAGGTTCTGGTTAGAGACTGACTACTGCCTGTCATAAATCTGCTCCATAATCCCAGACTTGCCATGTCTACCACCCACACAAATACTTTGCTCCTGTTTAAAAATCATCCGCAGCAGATTTAATTGTTGCTGTGCGCTCTTAAAGAAGGCACGCTTTAACGAGCCCTCTACTCATTTAATTTTTCAGAAATGCCTGCTGAATTAGCTCAAGTGCTTTAAGTGACCACCAGTATTTATGCGAGAGTGTGTGTGTGTCTGTGTGTGTGTGTGTGTGTGTGTGTGTGTGTGTGCATGGGTGTGTTTACTGTACAGGTTAACCCAGTGCGCATACATGTACAATATGCAGCTAAAATTGAAAAGACAACTCTGTCCATTACTCAATAAATGCAATCCGGTTTGCTCAGACACCATCTGGAGATGACATGGTTGTTGAGAGGAACTCCTGAATGTCACAGAATGAAACACACATATTTTAGACATGATGAGAAGCAGCAATTACGGTACCTCGAAGCCATTTTGTGCTCCACCCTGGGAGGGAGTGCTGGGCTGGGCTAGTCAAGACCTGGGTCGCTGTCTTTGGAAAATGACAAGTTGACAGTGAGGAGAGAAGTGAGTCAGCTCATTTCGTATGAATTTCAGCAAACTGAATAAATATGTGGACGTCAAACAGCAAAATGGGAATTTGCTGTAACTGTGGTTTTCTTCTGTCAGCCTTCATTTGAAAGCATTTCAAACCATTTTTTTAAACCAGCTTGTTGCATGAGAGTGTTCATTTAATTTCATTTTTTAAAAATGTAACCAGGTAAAAGTCTTGTTGAGTCGCGTTGCGACTAGGGCTTATGGGAAATGTTGTTTGTTAAAGGCAGCTTAAAAAACAGAAACATTAAATGAACAACAATATTAGATTGTTTTTTAAAAAACTAAAACAAAAAAAACATCCTTATATAGAGATATGAAGCGATCCACATGACATAATGTTGAGCAAGGCTCTGTTCAAAGGCCGGATTTTTGGTTTTTAAGATTTGGATTTACAGTTTCACTGGTATGCATGAACGACATGACAGTTTACAACACGTCAAATATATACAGACGTTTGAATTGCTTTTGTGTGCAGAGGAATTGACCTTGCTTATGTCAGCTTTCCTTGAGTCGCCAGTTACATTGACCACAAGCTAATTACCAAATGACAGGTTGTGTACACTCTTGATACGACACGTGTTAGATTGGCCTTTACATGCCCCCTCATTCGCACACAAAATAACACACCACATAGTGTGCATCACTTACACCAGACATATTCAATCTCATTTAAGGGTCTGAACTTTTGCAGTATTACCAAAAATAATACAAAACATACAGCACTTTTTTATTCCAGAACTGAAATATCTTTTTTGTTAAAACACGGCACTCAATTGATATTTTCGTTGATGTTTCCACAAGATACAAATTCCATAAGGTGGTGATTAAGTAAGGAAATGCACTCTGCCTCCAGAACCTTGGGGCTTGCTGTGGTTGTTTAGAATTGTTTGTTGACAGCCCTGTTTCCTATCCTCTGCACCTCCTGTTGACCTGAGCACATATGGTTGGCTCGCCTCTCTACATGCCTGGCCTCGGCTGAGAGACTGAGGCTTACATGGCTCAGTAGAAGCCCCTGACCCGTATGGTGCTAATGTCCATCTCTGGAAAAGTGTCACCTACTTCTACATCTTTCTACTGGTGCAGAGATAGTCTATTTTGTCATTGGCACTCTCAAATTCACCCAGAACAGCAAATAACAACACACACCACTTACTGAGATGCAGTCTGGATGCTGAAGTTAACATAGGAGGACAACTTTGGTCTCGCCTCTGTCCTGACCCCAGCTTCTCCCTTCCCTGCTGAGAAATACACTCTCAGCTTGCAGGAAACTTTATCCAACTTCCAAAGCCTGCGTCGTTGGAGGAACACAAAATTAGCTGAACTTGTGCTTTCCGCATTCCTCATTCCTTTAGGCAGCCAGACATTTCTTCTGGTTTCCATTTGTTTAAAGCTATTAGCGCTCACGACCTGATAAGGGAGTGGTTGGAGGAGCGCAAACATCCGTCTCCGAATACATCCGTCATTGTCCATATGTGTTTGACTTGAGCAATAATATCCGCTCCTGGAAAAGTTTGACTGGAAGGCCCGGAGGTGAAACTACTGGGGTGTAGAAGCATTTTGACTTTATGTAATCCTTGACGAAGGTCTGAATGTTATGTGGTCGGTAAATATATTCCATCTCAATAAACGTCTTGGACAGTCTGCAACATTGTTAAGCAATTCAATTGCACAGGCAGCTGACCAGAAACACAGCACTTTAAAGACTTTTATAGGGGTTAGTTTTTGGCATGCGAGAGAAAGTGCTTCACATGCTATGAATGTCACCTTCCAGTCAGTTTCCACTGGTGCTTTTTGCAGTCAACAGAAGAGACTTTCTTGCTTTTGTAAGACGGATACCACTGGCAAAAACACACATCAATCAAGCATCTCTTTATTTGCAGATGATAAACAATCGATTTTATTTGACTGTCTCTTCTGCATTTGGCAGAACATCACTTAACTCTGTGTTGACAGTGCCTAAGCCATTCAAGTGGCTGCTTTCTAGACAACTTTCTGGCTATGTGCTGAACAATGAGCTTGCACTGCACAAAGCTGAAATTAGATATTTACAGTTCCATTATGTGAGTTCAAAGGAGGAAACAGAAACATGCATTTGTGAGAAGCAGCTCACCATTTATTCCACGTAGGTCCCTTTCTTCAGTCAGCAGAGTTAAATTGAAGACATGGCGAAATAGAGACAAGTCGATTCTCACTGCACTGAGAGCAGCATGGAGCTGCAACGGTGATTATTTTAAGAAACTGTCAGTTGAAAGATAAGGTTAACATAGAGTGTGCACAGAGAACTGACTGAAAGTTTGTTCAACCGGAGCATAACAGCTTAACTCTTTTCCTACAGTGCAGTTTTATCATTTCTTCTCCCGCATTTGGATAAAGGAAGCCAGTTATCATTTATTGTGGTCAGTATGTCAGTTCTATAAATATTCCGTATATAGGCCATGAGTCAACCAGGAACTGTTTGTGAACTCTTGGCGTTGTGTGTACCTAATCGAGTCCGGTTTCTTACACTTGTAACAGAGTAGGGATCCTCAGGGACTCCTGCACCTGGTATTCAAAACTTCATTGATGACACGTACATTGGGGCCTGAACAAAGTGTCGTAGACCTGTTACATTTGTTGGAAATAGATCATCCCTGACTTCTCGTGCACCTCAGTATTCCCCAGGTCTGTAAGGGTCACATGCAGGTCGCCGTGTGTGCACACAGTAACAAGGGGCAGATGCTTTGTCAGCATCAATATATTTAGGTACTGTTCATGTACTGCTCTTAAGTATGTGTTCTTGACTTTCTTGGGAAACTTGTTCCATGCTAGTTGCCTGAGTGAAGGCATGGCATGGCTGTTCTCTCTTGGAAAACGGGACTTGAAAATGACATAATGACTGCGCATTATGGATGATGTAGTGAAATTTAATATCTACTGTTCTCCATTGGCACAACAAAAGACAAGCTCTCAGCCACAGTTGCCACAGTGATTTTCTGTTTTGTGTTTACACAAAGTTTATTTGGCCCTCTAAGGGAGCTCTTGTCCTGGTAATTAAAAATTACATCTGCAGATAAAACTTAGCATAAACACCTCATTTAGTTAGGTACATATTCTGTGCCTGGATTGCATAACTCCAGTTCGACTGCAAGTCCAAAGATTCAGTGAGTGCTGGTAGTACTGTTGGCAAGTGCACTCCATATATGACAAGCATCCACAGAGCTCTCAAATGGGTTGCGTCTTGAACTCTCAGACTCGCAGTGTATCAAGCCTGAAGCCTTGAGGGAGGAGAAGCAGAGAGGAATGATGTTGAATGATGGCTATGGTTCATATCCACCCTCATAAAAAAATAAATGGTGGTGTTGTGACTGAGCATGAGGGAAGATTCCGCTTCTTCTTTTGCAAAGCTGTGCAGAGATTCCAAACTGTGGCAAATCTCAACTTCCTAATTGCCTGAATTTCTTTGCACAGATATCAGACAGACATCCAAATTCAGAGATTTCCCAAGAATGCACGTACAAATAAAGGCCACATGGTAACACTTTACTTTAACCCCCCATATTTAGCATTTATAAGCACTATATAAGCATTTAACGTTTTTTATCCCACACCATAACATAGTTATAAGCAGATATAACAACATTTAAGTGTTTATTAATGTACATTATTTGACAACAGTTATAACTTCTTCTACATTTTATATTCATTATGTGTTTATACACCAGCCTCCACTTATGGGTGCCCACAGGAGTTGTTGCAGGAGTTGTTGACAAATACATTAATAAACACTTTTATTAAATGTTTATATGCTGCTTATAATTGCTACATGGGGGGTTTAAAGTGAAGTGTTACCGGCAACACGTTCGAATAAGAATAATAACAAATAAGCCAGCTCTTTCAAATATATCTGCCTTTACTTTATTTATGTACTGTACAGTATTTCATTTCCAAAGTCTCTATCATACTATATGACAATAATGGCTATCATTTACTACAAAAGGTTGCATAAATAATTTAAATGTGGAAATAAAAAATAAATATGCAGTTCATTCTTTATAACAGTCCTTCTTTGTGTCTGTAGGAAACAGCCCTCCCTCCCTCCCTGCTTCTCTTTAAAACCCTGTCAAGTGAGGGCACCACTGCAGAAGACCACACAGGTATGATATGTACAATCACGTTATGCATCACAGCTCTCAGCTTACACGACAAACCCCTTCCAGTTGCTATTTCAAACATACAATCGGAAAAAGAAGCAAACATTGTCAGTACAGTTTAGACAACCAAAATCGGGAAGCAATATGAGCGGAAAAACAACAGAGCGCTGACAATATGTGGAAACATTGTGAATATTCTTCATGAAGTACAGTCCCATCTGAGGCATTGCGGAGGAAGGTGGCTGCCTGTACTGACAGACTGGGTATCGCCACTTCCTCTTCCTGACTGATTTTTATCAGTCAGTACAATGATAAAAACTGAATTATTGTTTTCATTATGTTATTTTTATTCCTATTTTTCCTCTTTGAGCTATTTACAGAATGGGAGCAGAGAGGAGTGGCGGTGTCTCGATTCCTGCAGGCAGAATCCAACACAACGGATGGATTTTGGCCGTGGATGGTTGATCGCTGCTCTATTTGGCCCGTTACAAAAGAATTCCAGTGTGGGCGTGCTGGAGAACGCTCTGCCCCTAGGTAACAACACAACCACGCACAATTTTCTGATGCCTCCTACACACGTGCACATTTTTGTGTGTGATTCCAGCAAACAGGAACTGGCTATGTCCAGAGGAAATGGCTTTTTATGACTCAAATAACACATGAATGGGCTCATTTAGTAATAAAGAGAAGTCACAGGAATACCCAGTACCCCCGTGGTGTTAGTGCTGACAAAACTGCTTTCTCCCCCATTTCTCTTTCTCTGTCTCTCCTGACTCTCTGTATCTAGTCATGGGAAAGGCGCTACTGTAACTGACAGGCCTTGTTGGGGTTGCTGCAGCGTGGAGAGTGCTGGACTGTACTGGCCAGGGCCTCTCAAAACCTGTCGACATCCCACCATCAGAGCCCCCAGAGCTGCCACCATCTCCTCCACACACAGCCAAAAGGAGATGGATTACAACCACTTTGGCAAAGATGCACCTTTTCAGCTTTAAACGGGGTTGTGGTGTGGCGGAGCTCTGCATCCGCTGGATGTTTGTACAGATGGGCTGGAAGTCTCTGGGAGGACTTCTCATTATGCTTAAATGAAATCTGTTTGAGTGGAGGATGGACCCGAGCTCAGGGAGGTTTTGAGCTGTTGGGGTGATCAGATACTTGTTTCATATTAACCGACATGGTGCTACATCTCATGACCAGTCACAGTTGTGGCAAGCCCTGGCACTGACTCATTTTGTCATGCAAATAAGCAAAGTTCACAAATATGCTGACGAGTGGCTGAAAAAGAAAGACTGATGACTTAAAACCAGCCCAGCAATTAGCTTATGAATTCGCTCTCTTTGAAATTTCTTTTGCATCTCCTCCCTATTTGAAGGAGATATGTTGGTTTGTGTGTTGTGTGACATGTGCGTGTGTATGTGTGTGCTTTGGTGTCTGTTTTTGGATGCTGAAGAGGAGCATCAGTACGAGTTGCCCATCAGTGGCGTGGTGTTCTTGCTTCTGTCTTGAGGCGAACGACTGTGCTTCTTGTTGCGTTGCCTCTTCGGGACCTCCTTGGCCACCGACTGGTTATGGTGGGGCCTGAAGCGCTTGCACTTGCAGGAGGTGACCACGCGGATTTTGTAAGTCCGAGTGTTGCCGTTAGGACACTGCAGCTGGACCCTCCTTGTCCGGGAGTGGGCCGGGATGCAGCGGTAGTCCGAAGCGTTACTCCTCCACCATTTGCCGCGAGCGATGGAGTTCGGCATGAGGTGTGCGGGCATGCACTGGCCCGAACACACCAGCTCCTTAACCGGCTTGGCACTGCGGCAGGACCCGTCGGTGATGTAACGGGTGGAACGCAGCTCCCTGCAGCTCAGCTCCGAGGCACCTGGGTTGAAGAGCAGGGTATCACGGTTACACTTGTGGCTTCAGCCCAAAACAAACACTTTGAAGAGGCGCACACTGGAATGGACATTCTGCAGGTTGACTGCTTCAGTGCCGGAGCTGTGTCTAATTCCAGCATGTGCTCATTTCTCTGATTCTGTTAAATGTCAACATGAACTCGCTTTTTGTGTTATTTGTGGGGAGGGATTAAACAACATATGCTAGATAAAAAGTGAGCAGGTAGCACCGTTTCATTTTAATTCTGACATTTTGAAACACAAAAGTGCAGCCGAAAAATGCACTTTTATAAATCCAACTTAATAGCTACAACTATTTGTACATTTAAGTAAGGATTTAAGCCATTGAGATCAGATCAGAGTTTCTGAATTTGATTCATGGTCTGATCATTAGCTGACGACGGGGCTTGACAAAAAAATCCAGCTGGCAGCAATCAGCTGATAGCAAATCCAGACCAGAGGGCCATTAAACAGCTCAATCAAACCTAATGGAGGTTGGGGCTGGAAGAAAAAGCTGGCATACAGCGTTGGCCCTCAGGAAATATATGTGGTGATGGAGGAGTAAATAGCTGTCTGGTTATTTTAAGGCAGCGCTGCAACTGTACAATTTTGAACAAACTGGACATCTGCCAGACTGATTTGAGACAACGCACTCGGCCTGTAATCCTGTGTTTCAGCCGCAGCTTTTTAACAGCCGTATGCATGAGTTATTGTCCAGTGTTTTTTTTTACAAGCAGTGTGTAAAAAAGGGGCAGAGGAACTGTCGGTTAAGAAATGATACACTCAGAGAGGGATCTGTTTTCCTCTGTGGCTTTCTTTGCAAAAAGGGCTGAACAAAGGATTTATGTGAGGTGACTTCCTTTTTTTTTCTCCCCATGAGAACCTGATCTAGTGTTATTCTGTGGCCGCCGCTGAAGGGACCACAATAGTATACAATGCCTACAGCACGCACTGGGCAGCGGTTTGCACCAATTACCACCAGATCCCAAACAGTCAGGTTGTTTAGTGAGCGCTGGTTGTTTGTTTTAATCCCGTCTCGCTCTGTTTTTTCCACTACATTTCCTGTTCTCCTCTCGACTGTCAGCCTGAAAAAATCATTACTAATGATGGTGGCTGGGGGAAAAAAAAAGGATCGCACACTAAACTACTGAGCAGTTGCGTGAGCTGTTCTTCTCCCCCGGCGGTGAGAGACGAGTCTTGGGAGAGGACTGGAGGGAGGCCAGGCAGTGGTCTCAGCCTCTGCTGTGACCCCACAGGGACCCCGAGAAGCCGTCCGAGGACGAAAGCTGAGAGATGGATGAAGAAAATAATCCAGGAGATTTTTGTCTCGAAACTCAACACATATGCCCCCCCTCCTCCTCCCTTTTGGAGCTTAATAAAGAATCAAATTAATATAAAGCATGTTCTTGCTTAATGTGTGGATTTGTTGCTCCTGAGGTTGTAATATCCTCAACAGACAAAAATCAGTCACACTAACATATCTTGACTCGCTAATTCCCTCCGTCAGCTGTTGTTCCTCTAATCTAATCAATCATCTTCTTCTCTGATCTCCGACTTGAGTGGCCATGATTAACTGAAGGCTAAACTGTGAGAATATTGCACCACCCATCCTGACTCCAAGAGAGCAAGCGTGAGATTGTTCTGCATGCGCTGCTCAGTCAGAACATACAACCTTTACTGGCCACAAGTGGGAATCATTCTCAAAGGCAGTGTTGCATTTAAAAAGCAATTTCCAAAGCCCTCCAAAAGACATCCCCTGAAGAACAAATTGTGGGGGGTTTCTATTTGGGAGACATGTTGTTGCAATCAAATAGTAATGGCGTAAGTAGAGCTTGACTAATAGTATAACGAGAGAAGGAAATAACCTGGAAGAAAACGTGAAATAAGCCCCGATGTCTCTCTGAATGCTCCATTTTAAGTTGTGTAGAGGAAGAAACCATAAGAATGTGTGTCTGCGCTGCTCTCATCACCCTCAACTTTGGCAATGGATTAAGCAAGAAAACACGCTTCCCACACAGAGCTGCTCTTAATCAGCGAATCAGTGTGAAAATGAAGTCAAATGAAAAGGCAAGTTGTCTTGGTGCGTTTTTATAAATCAGATCCACTAGATTCCACCTATCCAGTGATTCTATCACAAGAATCAATTTTTAAAATTGTCAAAAAGGTGGATCAACACTAATTAAACCATTTACTCCTTTAGAACAAAACCAAAGACACAACATGTAATAACAGGTAAACTTTATCTAATTTAGCTTACATTTCTGAGGTATTAAATGAAGATTCTTTAAACATTTGTTGGGGCCAACGGGACAGTCTGAGCGCACAACCGTTCCCACAAATACTGAAATCAGTTTATTTTATCTGAGCAAGAACATTTCTGTAAAAAAAAGATCATGAACTTTAATATATGGTTATTCTGTCTACACATGTAGAAATTGCAGTTTGAGTCACTGATATTTAAATTAGGCTATATATTTTCATTCTCCCGCGCACTTGTTCACATGTACACGCAGTCGCTTGCAATGAGGTTTCACTGATATACGACGTGACCTGACACGTTATCTATATGCATAATTTTACATATATAAATTGCAGTTGGAGTTCAACATACATATATATATATATATATAAGTGAGGGAACTTACGTAATCCTCACTTTTACGCATCAGCTTTTTTTCAGGTCGACCTGGATAATAATTTAAGTATTGCACAGAATTAATTATTAGGATGCTCCTTTCAGTTTTATTTCTTTATAAACACCTCAAACGTGCCACCTGTAAATGTTTTTCATTTTAACATTTAATCAACTTAAAGGAATACTTACTGTAGGAGACTGTGTTTGCTGTTCTTCCACCGTTTTTCGCCCTGTTATTCATAGTGTTGCTATTGTTGTTATTGCTGCCGTTGGACGCCTGTAGTATTGCCTCCTGTGGAGTCCGAGTATTTTCTCTGTACTCCGGTAAAATCTCCGTAGCATCATTTTTTAGTACCTTCCATCCCTTCACGGCGGTGCAGCATCCCTGGAGCAGCAGGAGCGCCGAGCTGGAGACGAGGAGGGCCAGAGACACCTGCATGCTTGTCGGTCAGTGGCAGAAATAAAGCAAAGCGCACAAGAACAAGAAAAAAAAATGCACACAAGAGATGCCCGCTTGGAGAAGTTAGTCAGTTCCACCCTCAATGCATGAGGCGCACACGGTATTTAAGCCGACGCAAGTTTCCGTCAAGGCTGACAATTAAGCGCTTACACAAAGTGGGAGGGGTTGAACCTGGGAGAAAGATTCATTGAGAAACTAGGAGGGGAGAGGTTTTGGATGCGTGCGCAAGGAGCGGAGAGGAGAGAAGAGGAAAATAGAGGAGAGGGGAAAAGAGAAGAGCAGAGTAAGAGAGATGAGAGGGGAAGAAAATAGAGGGGGAAAAGTGAGAGGTGAGGAAAGGAGAAGAAAATAAAGTAGAGGGGGGAAAGAGAGGACAATAGATGTGAAGGGGGGAGTGAGAGAAGAGGGGAGGAAAGGTGATTAGATGAAAGGGGATAAGACAGAGGAGAAAGGTAAGAGGACAAGAGAGGAGAGGATAGGAGGGAGAAAATAGAGGAAATTAGAAGAGTGAGGTGAGAGGGGAGGAAATGGGAGAGAAGACTAGAGGAGAAGACAGAAGAAAAAGGGGAGGTGAAAGGAGAGAAAATTACAGGAGAGGAGAGTGCAATAAAGGTGAGGGAAAGTGAGAAGAGAGGAGAGGAGAGGAAATGGGATAGAGGACTACAGAGGAGAAGACAGGGGAAAGGGAGGTGAGAGGAAAGAAAATAGAGGGAACGAGTGAGAGGAGAGGAGAGAAAAGTCAGAGGAGAGCAGAGGAAATGAGAGGAGAGGAGCACACTTATGTCGGAGTGTGTTGAGTGAGACAGCGGATCTGCACATCTCACTGTGCTGTTGTTGTTGGAATTAAGTGTACAATTGCATCCTCTCCCCCCCTTTAATGATTTCCGCAGCATTACGTGTCTCAAAAGCATTTAAGCATTTTTGAGGTGGTTTATTTTGGACTGCGTCTCAAGGCACAGCACACACAAATGAAGTTGTTCCACTGCTGCAACATGCGCCTCACACTCCTCCTAAGAAGCTTTACCCTGCCTGTTTGATTCAAGGCTGTACACAAGTTAATCATTCATTTCTCACATTAATTATCCATTATTATAGCTCTCAGTAGAGACATTCAAACCAATGAGATGTTGAATTCAAAACATCCCAGTAGGGCCTCAAGCTTTTCTTTAAATTTTGAGACATCCACTGACCTTCATCAACTTCTTCCTCCATCTGCAATAAGATACACTTCAGCACCATGTGTTGTGTACATGATTTGAATTTATCTAATGTTTTACATGGGAATCCAATATTCTATATCCTTGTATCTGGTTTGAATAAAATAATATAGACTGAGGATTGCAAGTTCTTGGCATCCATCATATCCCCGTTATTTGATGAGTGCTGACAGATGGAGGCTCTTTTATTCAAACACTGCCCTCTTGAGGGACAATAAACAAATGTTGTGAGGGGGGAAAGATAGGATTAGGGTTCATTTACATCACACAGGTCTTTTTGAGAGTCCAGCTCTTTTGGTGGGCATAGACATGCAGAGGCAAGAATAGCTTGAAAGATAAAAACATAAAGCCAGAGATATGAAGGGGAACATCCCTTATACTTTGGTCAATATCACTGGTTTGACACATCTTGTACCCATTCATTTTGGGCACAGAGATGCTTCCATAATCACATGCACTCATCATGGTCCATATACTTTTATACTAGTCTTAAATCAGGGTTTGTAGAGCTGTGGCCAACTAGTCGTCCATCGCAATTCAAAATGGTGGACATAAACAGGGATAATACTAAATTAAAATAATGATATTGTAAGATGAGGCTTAAATAACGTCAGTCAGTCAGCCACATCTTCTAAAGGACCAGTGACAACAGAGCCTTTCATCATATGTGAAAGTCTCAAATACACTCTTCTGTCGAGTTCAATTACCTTTTGAAGACCTACCACATAATTTGCATTCACAATATATAAATGAACATGTGTTAATGTGCTTGCGTGAATGTTGCAACCAAAAAAAAATAGGATTGTTGCTTAATTTAGAAGTTCTGTTATCCTACAGCTACAGTTACCTGCAGCCAAGTTTGTGATGTTGTCAGGTACAATATAACATGTTGAGTTTTTCCACGGGAGTAAAGAAAAAATTACGTTTTTCTGTTTTTTCATACTTTATGTGATTTTGGCTATAATATTCAATCTATACTAGTAATTGATTTGTTTTTGGCCTCTTTGGGGCAGCAAAACAAGCTAAAAGCAACACTGACATATTAGCACCCTATGAAGTTGTTATGGCTAACGTGTTAGCAAACAGTTGCCTTTTTACACATTCAGCAGACTCGGAGAAACGTTAGCATTCATTTGGAATCATTTTTTCAACCACACGATGAATGTAAGTTAAATTTTCACTCTCTTTTTAGCTCTGTTTTTTTTTTTTTAAGAGAAATATCTCTTTAGCTTCTAAATGCTCCACTGTGTTCACTAGGTAGTAGCTAACTTGTCTGTCTGCCGATTGGTGCTGGGCCAGAGCTTTTTTTGAAAACAGCTTCCTGCTCCTGCTGGAAAGGAGGTTGATGAGAGAGGAGTTTGTGGATTGGAAAACCAAAACAATTAGCTAAAAGAAACTAAAATGCTTTGTAGAGCTGAGAGGGACCGCAAAGTTTGGAGATAATTCTTTGAGGGTTTGTCACTACGAGCAACACAGTCATTTGCAGACCGTCCTCCCCAAAAATCCGGTCATAGAGGTCACCTGTGCAAGCAGCTTATCACGACCCATATTCATGTTTATTGTTAGGTGGCGACCTCTCGTGGTCATAGTAATTACGACGGGAGTAAAGGAGGAAGTCAGGTGAGGTAGTATGAAGAGCGACAAAGTCCGTGTAGGGATGGAGGCTGGGGTGGATGGATGGTTCAAACAAAGGACTTTCACCTAAGGAGGCCGCTGTTCGTGACCAGGATAAACTAGAGTCATGACAGACGAGAGCTTTCGGCAAGATGTTAATGTGTGAATTTGGTCCTGGAGTCTTGGCTAATAATGGTCCAACTTGTCCACATTGAGAAACCAGTCCACCGGCGTCTGAATCTTGGAAAGGGTTGCTCATGTTCACAAGTATTGATGGAGCTGTTGTAACACTTATGGACTCTGAAGCTGAACATGATTCTCATTTCATAAGCCAAGAGGTCTTAAAGTAGCTAGAGCAGACAGCTATGTCCTCCTATTGTGTGTAAGCCTAAAGCTCTGAGGTTGTGCCAGAATTTTTTTTGTGAGCGACGGATGGTCCCACTGTCTACACAAAGCCAGCTCTGATTACAGGCTTCTCGCCGACATTGCGACCGATGTCAGTCACAGTCTCAATTTAGACCTTTCTGGGTTTCTTTAAAGAGCCCTTGGGCCCCAGCACAGTGTTTTTTATCATGATAACGGTACAATGAGGCCCAAATAACAATCAGATGCTCACCAGATTCCAAGAAAGCCTCCAGCCCTGCAGAGGATGGCTGAGCATAATTTTTTTGGAAATGGAGAAAAACAGTGTTTTCAGTCCATAAACAAACTGTTCCAGCTCCTCGTGCCTTGTGTGTTTGGTAGCGTGATTCATAGTACAAGTTTGTTAACTACTTGATCACACAGGTTAGAAACAATTTTCCCTTTTTTTCCAACACAATTACAGGCCAATGAAAGTAAATAAGAAGATACTGTTACAGTGTTGTGTGCTCGAAACTCTGCAATGTTTAACTCCTAGTTTGAGAGGGTGAATTATTCATAATGTGTCCACCACAATTATGCAAAGCAGGTTCAAGTTCAGCTTTCTGGCTTCCCACATCAATCCCTAGAAAGATATTACAGTAAAAGCTTTATGAGAGTGAACGTGTGGAGGTTTCTTTTTACTCTGGAGCAAATGGCGACACATTGCTGTGACCCTGCTCACAATGTAACATGTCATAATGACTACATTATCATATTTTGTAGCCACACAGTTGAAAAAGAAAATATTTCTTCATACCATTAGGGCTTAGTAGGGCTTGGTATAGAACAATACTTTTTTGGTACAAACCAAAATGTGTAGCACAAAGTATCGAACACTGCCAAGTACTTAAAGTCGGCTTATTGTGGTACAATTTGTTCTTAAATATACAATATATTATATAGGCAAAGTTCTTGTTCAGCTTGTTTTTGTGTTTAGACAACATTTGATATTTGAGAACTTTGGCTCCTTTTGTTAAATAAAAAGGGTTTTTGCAGAAAAAAAGTTTTAAAAAAGTAAGGTAAGGTATCAGAACAATTATTGTTTTGGTATCAATACTGAAACTCAGGTAATGTACTGGCACTAGCAATACGCAGTGTTGAAAAATGTCACCTTTTTCACATTTTTATTTTGAAAAAATTACAAAAAGCAAAAATAGCCAATGTTTGACTCAAATTTAGCAAACATTTTAACCGAATTTCCAGAAAATCTGTAAAAGAATAAAATATAAAATTTGATGGAAATATGGCACTTATGTTTGTTTAATGTGTTAATTTGAGGAAGGTTACAGTCTCCTCATCGCTCCACATAGACCTGATGTTTTTGTCTTTTGCTATTTTCAATGTCTTCAATGGACGTTGAAGTCACGTGCTTCATGTACGTCATGATTTATTCGCTAAGTGTGTTTCCATTGCACTTTGTCACATTTTGGTTTCACCGATACACCTCGATACAACTTTTCCACCTCAGCTAAAAACTTTTTTGCGATATTTTTGTTTTTAGTTTAGTTTTTTAATTTTCAGCGTTGTCACTCCTTTTTAATGCACAAATTGAGAATGCACATAAAAATAGGTTGATAAGTTGTTTATGCTTGTCTCATAAAATACAATATTAAATCATTCATACACTACTCATTACAAGATCTAGATATGATGAGTGTACCACAATATGTATAAAATGTAACATGGGCAAAGCCACATCCTGTATGCCCTCTGAAACGGAAGATACAAAACATGTTTTTAAATACAGCAATATTTAGAAAATGTGTTGGTATGCACTCTTTAGATGTGGATCAGTGATAAATACCCTGATGTGGTTTGTGTGTGGTTTGAACAATTCTTGAATGTTATTCCATTTGAAAAGCTGTCAAATACTGTATATCTAAGAACAAATTGGACAATGTCCTACACACAAATTAGGCTTCAAAAGTACAAGAATGTATCATTTGTGACAGGACAAATCTAAGTTAAAGAGCACAGATAAAGTAACAAAGCAGGCCATTCTGGAAAGTCTGTGGTCATATATATACATGTAGATATTTATCAGTGTACCCAAGTGTTTGTGAATTTCAAATGTAGATTGTATCATATCTACATTTCAAGTCGCTGCACATCTGGATATAGTTTGCACCACTTATAAATTAGATAATGTGAACCACTGCCACTTCACATGTCACAGCAAAGGCTGTATTTGCACTTTTAAATCTGTTGCCCTTCATGGAAGCAGCTTCTTCCACAAGAAAATATCTACTCATAACACTCTCAACATGTTTTCTCTACTTACCTTGCATTAGTAAGGTTAGGAGAGAAAACAGTAACTCTGTTACTGTAATTTAAATGCAACAGAGGATGCTGACTGAAATGATCAGGAACAAATAATGTTGTTGATCAATTGCTGTGCGTTGACCCTGGACATATTTGAAAGTGTTTCATTATTGACAGTGGCTCTGCTCTGAATCACTTTGTATATCCCACTGTAGAGAATACCAGAGCGGACTCTCTCCACACTTTGCAACAGCCCAGACAGTTGATTTATCAACTGTTCATATACACACAATTCTTTCCAAACCATATCTGTGCATTGGTGTTTAATGAAAATAATTTATCACTGTTCAGCTGAACAATATTGTAAGAGAATAAAGTAACACTCTCCTCCAGATTAAACACAGCTTTGAGAAACGTAGACATGAGAGAAAGAGAACGAGGGAAGACACTAAAGATTGTAAAATAGATTATAGCTCAGGATGCTGCCAGTGATTTGTATTTTCCTTATCCTGACTGTAAGTACAATTTGTTTGTCTGCTGGCAGCCACAATGGGTTTCTTCAGTACCGCAGGTCACTGGGAGGTGACTGACTGCTCCAGCCGAGCTGAAGCCGAGACATGATAAGCCTTAAAGTCCAAAGTGGGATTCGTCTTCCACTCTGATCTTTTATGTGGTTTCCACGCATGAAAACAGGAGATTTAACCCTGGCTGTTATAAATCAGACTCCAGCCATTTCCATTGTTTGTCTTTGGGCTTTTCAGAGAATCATCAAAATAGAAAGTACGCCCATTGAAACAGCCTTGCAGCTAAGTAGTAGGAACTGTGGGAACAAGCCTGGCTGGACCTCAGAGACCACACTAAGCTGTTTGCTAACCACCCCGAGCCGCTCAGCACACCGCTCACCACCAGCACGCTGCCTGCCAGCCGGCCGCAGGTGCTATTCTTAGCAGTGAGAGAAATTATTCACCACACAAAGTAGACTGCTATCTCTCTGTGTGTGAGTCTCTCGCTCTCACATACATGTACACAATGCTCCAGTGTGTTGTCTGCTGATTTTGTATGAGCATCTATGTGCTTTCATTGTCATGTCTGTGTTTTAGCACTCATATAGCCCCGGATGTTTTTAGATCAACTAACTGTCCCTGTTAAGGCCAGTTTTTGACCAAGCAGCAAATACATTATTGGCTATTTAAACCATATATAAATATATGTAAACTAATGAAACCAAACTTAAAACTAATAGTTGGACAGAGCCAGGCTAGCTGATTCCCTAGTTTTTCAGTCTTTATGGAAAGTTCATAAATACACACCTCTAAAGCTCACTAATGTGATAGCATGAGTTAGTTAGTGAGCTTTAGTGATGTTGGCAGGCGTTTTTTCAGCTAGTTTTTTCACTCTGTTGTCTTTATGCTAAACTAAGCTAACAGCCTGCTGGCTCTAGCTACATATTTAGCATACAAAAATGAGAGTGGTATCGATCTTCTCATCTCACTCTCAGCAGGAAAGCAAAAATGTGTATTTCCTGAAAATGTTGAACTGTTCCATAACTTTTAAACACTATTTACTTTAGCTTCATTTGAGCCTGAACTCTATCAGACCCTGATTCAAATGGCCAGACTTACAACTATAGTGCTCTGGTTTTGAAAACCACTGCAGGATCCTGTTTTATACAAATACCTCCACAGAAAAGATCAATGTTTGTCCACAAGATGGTCATCACCCAGCCACAAGAAGATTTCATCTTTGCAGGATGAGTTAGGTAAATCAAATTCCTGATTTATGCATACGGCATCAACAATGTAGGTTTACAAGACTGTGGGCTACTATTAGTGTCTCTCTCGAGGTTCCTCGAGTCGAAAGCAAAAGCATTGTGCTGACTTGGGAACTATTCAATCAAATTTTCAATTTTATTTATATAGCGCCAATTCATAACAGAAGTTATCTCATTGCACTTTTCCTATAGAGCAGGTCTAGACTGTACTCTTTATAATATTATTTACAGAGACCCAACAAATCCCACCAACTTCCTTTAAGAGGCAGAAACCTTGGACAGAACCAGACTCAATGGTGGGCGGCCATCCGCTGCTGCTGTGTTAGGTTTTGAGAGAGAAAAAGAGAGAGAGAGCGAGAGAGAGAGCGAGAGAGAGAGGTTGGGGGGGCACAATGCAAATACCACCTAGAATTAAAAAAAATAGTAGAATTGTAATGGTAGTGTAAATATTAATAAATTAATAATGATAGGAATGATAGTTATAGGAAAAATAATGTCAGTATTAGTAACAGAGCCAATAACAACAACTGTAGTAGCAGTTGTCGAGCAGAAACACAGGGGCAGCAGGTGGCCCACAACCACAGATCCAGTCTCTGCAGCTCTGGAGGCAGAAATACCTGCTGAAAGCGACAGAAGGAAAGAGGAGAGAAATGAGAAAGCACAGAACTACAGGAGAGAGAAGATGTCGAGTTAGTAACATGCAGTAATGGGATAAAAAAAAAAACTGACATCTTCCCATACTTCACATATTGTACCTTCCCTTCAATCTAAGCTGTATATTGTCAAACAGCAGTGCCATAAAATGTCTAAATATAACCTGTGTAGCAGACATGGAAGCAAAGAGGGTAATTAATACTGTTGCTAAGGCAGATGAACGCTAAGGTTTGTCTCTGGTCCCTTTTTTACATTGACTACATTATAGTGGCTTAACATAAAAAAAGCTGTCATAAGCTCAATATAGTTTCGGTAGACTAACTCTTCCTAACCAGAAACGCACATCATATACTCTGCATGCACTATATTTGGTTTTATATGTACTGTATATTGTGAGCTATTTGTAACGTGCTATATGTATATCCATTGTGTTTAGACAAAGAGACTCACTATAGTTTGGGCTCCTCTGCACCAGTGCAAATGCGTGTTTTGTGTTGTATTCAGTATCAGTAAAAGTCACATTATATATATATATTATTATATGTCATATGTCTGCAAAATAGCTCTTAACAAGTTTCATTATTGTTGTTTTAAAAGACTAGTTCGACATTTTGGGAAATACGATTATTTGCTTTCTTGCTGCCAGTTAGATGAGAAGATTGATAACACTTTCATGTCGGTGCTTTAAGTATAGAGCTGGAGAGGCCGTAAAGCTTAGCGTAAAGACTTCTAATTAAGAAACCAGTTAGTTTAGGGGTGCTGGCGTATTTTCAAACTTTGGACAGAGCCAGGCTAGCTGTTTCCCCCTGCTTCCAGTCTTTATGCTAGGCTAGGCTAACAGCCTCGCAGTTCCAGCTTCATACTTAACGCACATACATGAGAGTGGTATTGATCTTCTTATCTCACTCTCAGCAAATAAGTGTATTTGCCAAAATGCCAAACTATTCCATTAATATCTCTGTAAATTGCACATGATAAAAATGTAACCTTTCAACTTAATACAGAGCTCAAGTCATCATTCATGTATGCTGTAATGTATGCTTGTTATAATACACATTATAGCTTTTTCAGTGCACTATTAGGCGCCAAGTAATGAAGTGTTTTTGCAAGCAGGAAAAAGAATCTCACCAAAGCCCAGCTTATGAAAATACCAACAGAAGCGCGTTGTGATATGTGTAGGTGGTGAATGAAAAATCTGGTGCTGCTTCTGCATGAAGGCTGCACATTCTTCCTGACTGTCAAAACCTCCCAAAATACCTAGCAAAGTGTGCTAATTAAGCGTGAAAGTACAAACAGGCTCAGCCACCATGCCCACGAGAACTCATACCGGCTCTCTGTGCACAGGAGATGGCTATTTTCAGTGCTTGGAGAATCGCTTGCAACTTTGATTCTTTTTACAAGATTAATAAAACAAGATAACAAGCATGTGAGAATAATCCACCGCTTTTGTATTTAATCCAATAAAGTCTAATTAAAAGCAGAGGTATTAAAAGAGGTCATGCCTCAGCTCGTCACATGAAGGTGCTGCAGCTTGCTGTCAGTTCCAAGCCCACCCACCGTGCAGCTTCCTGACAAAGTCCAGCCTTTGTTTTACACACTAATGTTGCTTTCCCGCACCTTTTTACAAAGTATGACCACACATGGGTTTTTGGGAAAGAAATGGTTGCATGCTTTGTAGATATGATCATTGTCATGGTACAGCTGAAAGAATATTAAACGAAAACCATCATTGGCATGCTTCTAAGACAGACTTGTACATAAACAGGGTTGATCCCTTCTACACAAGAGAGAGCTGTCACAGTGTACTAATACTGAATGTGATGTAAGAATACATAAGATGCATTATACAGTTGTGCGCATATACTTTTGAAAAATCAAGTCAGGTTTGTATGATTTCTCATGAACAGGATGTCACTTCACTTCCTCTAAAAACTGAAAAGCTGCACACATGTTTTTCTGTATAGACTGAAAAAACACTCATAATGACTCAGATGAGCTTATTAAAAACCTAAACCATGCCTTATAGAAAAAAAGCACTAACACTCTTATTAATGAAGTGTACACTGTTACAGTATAAAGCTTGAGTAGTTACTGTATTATGAATATGGGCAAGTTAACTGTGAGCAGGTGATGCTAATTGAGTGGTACAGCCCATCTGGAGCTGATTAAATTAAATGTATCACTCAAATACAATTCCTCTAACAGGACAGGCACAATTGCAAGGATACAGACAGTGCACAACCCAGTCTATTGTACTTGCATTCTTGAATTGAACAGATATTTTATGGTAATGGTTTGGGAATACTTTGTTATTGAGGCAGAGCGCTGTGCTTGTGCAGTCAAATATGCCACCTCTGGTGACAATGGGTTGATAATGAACAGGCCTTTGCAATTAGTGTGGCTACAAAATCTGTTTTAAAGCTAAAAAAGAGGCCTGCATTTCAACAATGTCACCAACTACTTTCCACGACTATTAAATGTCACTGTACAACCACCTCAAACAGTTCTCTATGAGGATGTTTTGGGTTTTGGCTAAGTTAGGACATTGTTCCTCTCACAGCAATCAAGTGGTTCCCATTAAGTGTTTTTACTAGGTTATTACTAGGTAGATACTGTATGTCTCTCATTATTTATCACTACAAATCAAGCAGCACCAAAGTATTTAGGGAAAGAAATACAGTATACTGATTCCTGTCACTGATTAAAAAAAATGCAAAAGTACTTGTTAACTGTCTTTTGTTAGGCCAGACATGGCAGCTTTATCTTCATATCTGTGTGTGGGTTTGCCGTATAAACAGTGGACCCGCAGGATCAACATACAGCACAGCAAGTGCAGTAAAACAGCACTTGAGAGACGGAGATGAAACAAGCAATGCCACCACAGGCACAGGCACTTGGAAGAGGATCTGAGGATCGCTCAGCTCCAAAGCCCATTCTCTCTTTCTCCCTTTTTCCCTTGTTCTCAATATTTCCTAATAATTAGCGCTGCGCCACAGATGTGCATTTCTCCCTCTTCACCCTGCTGCCTTTCCACCCTCTCCATCCTCTGGATGTGAATGTGGGATATTAGGATGATGATTTAAAGAAAGCATCATATGCTTTCTATTTGATAAAGCCATTAAAATTGAGGACAAAGATGAAAGCTGAATGGCCCATATGAGGAAAAAAAGCTGTGGAGAATTATAGGCAAGCGTATTTAAGGACTGTAATCATATTTTAAGTAGTCTAATGAACCCAAACATATGGGGAAAAAGAAACGAAAAATGTGAGTGACTTTGGAAGTTTGAAAATCAACCCACTGGACTTCATAAAGCCTGAGGGAAACGGGATAAATGAGTCAACTAGCAATAAAATTTTCAAAGGCGACTGATAACTTTATTTAGTGAGATTATGGAAGAAGAATTTCAGTTCGTCAAGGCCAAAACTATCTGCAAATGACTAGATATCCTCTTTCTCACAAATGAATCATTTCCCCCCATAAACAAGTATCAAACATAAGCTTCCACCCATACTATTCAAACGTGATGAGTGACTCTGAGATCATACGAGATCGGGTATGAACAAGACAATGATTCAGTGCACACTTTCATCTTTGAAAAAACATGACATTTTAATTCACTTTTATTTGAAATATAATAACATCTAAAACAAACCTGAAACCAAATCCATCTTGAATTTAAACGTATCCTTCCTTCTGAGTCACTAATTAAAGTGTCACCAGCGCGTGTGACTGCACTGTTAATGAACACAGGAACTTGTCTGCTTTGATTCCGGCTTTAGCTATAAACATTTCCACGCTGCAAAAAAACGCTGCTGCACATAGCTGAAATAAATGGCACTTCATCACACAGAGCTCGGTGCTGTTATTGATGAGATTTCGGAAAAAAGCATCCTGGATTCTTTCAAATAAGCGGCAGAGAGGGACCTATAACCTGCTGCAACACATAATCCCTCCATTTTACTCGAGCTACTTCCTGACCCTCGGTTCTCCCTCGTGAATGCTGTACCTGGCATATTTCTCCATCAGACACTCTGGATGTGGAGTTCGGGGTGAATAATAGGTCTCGTTTTTTTTTTTTTTTTTTTTTAGCAGGAATCCTTTTATCTCAATACAAATAATTCAATTGTCCACCTTTTCCAAGCTTCAACAGTAATAAAATGGCTGCTTTCTTGCTCCATCGATTGAAATTCTCAACTTGTAGTGATAGTGATAGTTTGAATTCAGATGGAGTAGGGAGGAGGTCCCTGGTTTACTGGGGCCCATATGGGACCACACAGCTGGTCTGCAATAATTGCTTGTGCAAGGAACCGTGGAGAGAAGACCAGTGCAGAAGGTAGAGAGAGCAACTCCAATTGGTTTGAGCCTTCTCAGTAACCCTGCTGGACATCATGCTGTGTGACTAGTCCATCCCAGGTGTGTCGGTCCAGTCTTGTGAAACATAAAATAGCATTTGCATCAACACTTGGAGACTCGCACTTGGAAGGCTTTCTCTTGCTCTCTCTGGCATCTCATTCCCATTCTTGATGTCATTTCCCCTCTGACTTTCTTGCTTTCTCTCTCTTTCTCTCCGTTGCTCTATTTTTGACATTTGTCCTCATTGCTGTTTCAAATAGAGAGTTTGAACAGGGGGTTGTCTCCACCTAGTGGTAAAGTTGTGCAGCAGCTACAGACACACACAAATACTATATGTCAGACTGGTTAAGTGTCTCTCTAGTGTCTGTGTCTGGCCTTGTGAGCAATTGAAGACATATAAAGTTACATTTACTCAAGCACATACTTGAAGAATTGGCACTTTCTATGAGTATTTAAATGTTGTTATACTTGTATTATTTTAGAGGTCATTATTTTACTATATTGATCAGATGTCTGTAGATCTGTAGAGAACATCTTCCGAAGGAGTAAATGTGTTGGGGTTGAAAGCTGAAAACTGTAGAATATCACCATCCTTATCACACAACTCAAACAACTACAGGTCATGCTGACACCTGCCCTGTCTCCCCCTCCACACTCTCTTCCTTCCCTTAATGCGGCAGTCACACCACAAAGTGACAGGACGCTCGTCCGAGGGAAACAGGTGGCGGCCAGAGGCTTGTTAACTACTCGCAGGGCTAGTGGTAAACTGCTGTAGCTGGTGAGCTAACCGTTAGCTCAGAAACAATAGCTCCCGGAGCTTCTCTCTGCTCTTCTGTTTACTTTCCCCTGGCATTTTGTTCACCATTGAATTTCCAGCTCCTGCTAATCACCTGACCCTGCTCCTCCCTGCATACCTGTCCCTTATTCCCTCATTGAGCCCCAACATATATATCAGCCACTTCCCCCTCCCCTCTGTTTATTATTTACACAATATTATCATGTGTATTATTAACTTGAAATCAATATTTCATTTTTAAATATCACAATTATCGTCAATACAAGTATCTCGCAACACCACTATTCCAGACATTTTAAACCTGCTCCAAAAAAGTGATTAAATTACATCTTGTCACATGGATAAAATGGATATAATTATTTGGAATAATAAACATGGCAGTTGGTTTGCCTCTCTCACCTTTTACTCCTTTACACTACATTCACTCTTTTGTTTGGTTTGCTTTACGTTTCATGAGTAATTATGTACAAATATGATGAGGTGCAAAAAGACTTGGGGTCCATAATTTATAATGTTTGTGTTATAGATATTATGGTGCCTGGCAACAGTGTTTTATTTTGTTGCTATTGACAAAAAAAAGTCTTTCTAATGAAATTCTATAACAAACTACTTGCAGTTCAAAGCAGGTGTGTGGCAACCCAATACATTGACATTTTCTTGATATATTTGATGTATATAAACGGGTACACATAAATAAAATATCGTACCATGTCATCAGTATCCAGTGCATTATGTACACTTAATAAGTCAAGTTCAATTTCCCATGTAGCACTGGAAATGGAAAACACGGAGAGGAGAAATTACTGATTATTGATCTGCAACTGTTCTTGCAGAATAAACATACATACATCTTGGTTGTCAAAATAATAAGCCACTCATGATAAGATGTTAATACCTCAGCCATTTATTTCTTTATTATTTATTAACATAAGAAAGAAGGACCTTCTCCAAGGTAAGAAAAATAACATTGCAATTTAAAATCAAGTGCACTTCAACAATGTCTCATTCTGTAAGGGAGCTGTCCCTTCCTACTGTGTGAAGTGAGATACACAAACTGAAAAACAATCTAAAGAATCAATCTTTACGGTAAGGCTTTGGGTGGGGTGCTGTGTCATTACTGTTGTGATGCGTTCATTGTGATGTCAGTGGCGGTGACAAATATATATGTGGATATACCCCTAAACAGCCAATCCAACATCACAACAATGTCCTCAGCGACATCTGTACATGAACAGAAATGCAACTATCTGACAAGACATCGACTGTGTAATGGACTCCAGGAGGAGTCAGGCAGTGGGCTCACTTGTGCTAAAACTCCTGCTTTAAGCTGTTTATCAGAATGGGAGCAAGAAGAAGAAGGTGGCAGCTCTGGTGTCGGCACCTTACCAGGGCCAAACAGTATTTGTAAGTCATTTCTGGTGTTTGTTTGAACGCTCTCAACAATACCAGATGGATGGAGTTTATTGCATCATGGATAATTCAGATAAGTTCAGCCAGATGAGTTTCCATGATGTAAGGTATCAACTGTCAGTCACAGACGGTTTCAACATCTCAGGTTTTTGCCTACTGCTACGCAGATGGCTGAGATACGCCACATGGGACAGCAAAATTGGACGAAAGTCAATTTAATGTACTTTTCTATGATAAAAAAACAACTACCTGGCTCTCTCTTGATGATTTAACAATCCTCCCTTCCACTCTGGTAACTCGTACGGTTTTCAACAAACACTATGAATGAATTACAATTACCGCCTGGTCCAGGTCTGACTACCATTATAGGTGACTCATCCAAAAACAACATAATATGATAATGACATACTGTATTTAGCTTAATGGTTAAGTTGGAGAAGTAGGTCACAATCACTTTCATGAACTTTTTAGAGTTTCCTACTGTACAAAAAAATGCCTTCTTTATTAGCAAAGAAAAAATAATTAACCTATAATCAACTTATGTCCTTGTAACCTGACAAATTTAAATAAAAATGAACTAAACATTACTTTGAGGAGAAAATCAGAAACAATGTTTCATCTGCAATTTCAACTCTCTAGATCCAATATCAAACAATGTCCTATCTATATAGTAGGCCAGTTAAGACAGTAAAATGCAGCAATTCACAATTGCCTTAGTGCGTGTTACATACTTGGAATACATAACAATATATATTAATGGCATTTCACATTTGACATTCTCAATAATACATAATGTACTGTACCTGGAGTATAACAGACAAAATTATGCTGGTACCTTGTTAAATAAAACAAAGGAAACTGCTTGATCTTGACATTACAGGGTTTCACATTTAGAGAGGAAAAAAATGGTCTTTGTGGTTGGATTTTAACTATTCATCATGTCGTGAGCTAGAAACACCATAAATTATTAGCAGTTTAAAAAAGAACTTTTTTGTTGAACAGCAGGTGGCAGTGTTTATCTGTTACTCAATGCATAAAAGAGCGTGAAGCCAGTAGTGTAGCCATCATAGAAGCTTTCCTTTTATGCAAACTTTGCTTCACCCAAAAAGGAAGTGTTTTACAATTTAGTCATGTAAATAGTGGTTACAAAATGTGACAGAAAACTTCTACCATGGCTAGTTTGGCTACCACAGTGTTTATCAAACCCTATCATGGGAGCCTTAAGTTAAAACTGTCAATGATTTAATCAGTAAGCAGGTTGGTGTAGGCAGTTGATGCTATAAAGTACATACCCTCATCCTGGACCGATTTGAAGAATTGTACCCCAATAATTCACAAATTTAAAGATATACTGTATGTAAAAGAAACACTGAACTGTGTAGAATTAGTTGTTGCTTTGGTGTATTCAGAAGGAGGGCAGTATTGTAGAGCAGATGCAAATATTTGTATGAGTAAAACCCCAGTCCATGTACATGACAAAAAAAGCCAATCATAAACATTTAGAAATGACTTTTGTATAATACAGTAGGTCACTTGGCACAGACAGTCTTGGAGTATAATGTGTATGTGAGTGGTTCTCTCTGCCTGTAGACTAAAGTATACTCTTTGTTATATGATCTATTCAATAGGGCAAACTTCATTGTTGTGTGGTTTGGGGTTTGTGATGAGGAGGTGGGAAAATGCAGTGTAACACATGCACTAAATTATACTTGAAAATGGTCTCAAATTTCCACCTGATTTATCTTACCAGACACTTCAGGAATCCCAAAACAGGAAGCAGTGCTTGCAAGAAGTGTGAAATCAAGTGTACTGCTTTACAGATCTGAAACATTTTCAAGCGTATGAGATGACCAAATGACGGGGCTCGGAGTGGACAGGATCAACCTGTGTATGAACCAGCACTGAGACCATCACTGGGAGCCAGAATCAGTGCAACCTTGTGACGTCCCCCTTGAGAGACATGGCCTCTTCTGGGTGTTATTTAAATTTGAGTCTGCAGAACTTTTTCCCACTGACCCTCTAAATCTTCACATTTGTTTGTCACATATTTGGCTGGATTGCTTCCAAGTAATGTAAAACTGTAATCATACTACAACTCTGGACCCAGGGAAGCAACTAATTTAATAATTATTTTCATTATCGATTGATCCAACGACTATTTCCTTGACTGATGGATTACCTGTTTGGTCTATATATTCTCAGAAATGAGTGAAAAGTGTTCTTTTTGTTTGACTAACAGTCCAAAACACAAAAATATTGAATTTAAGGAAGCAAATCTGCACATAGGAGGAGCTGGAACCATCAAATGTGGCAAATTGCTTTTAACTGTTAACGTTTAATCAATTATCAAAATAGTTGCAGATTCATTTTCTGTCGATCAACCAGCCGGTTCGTCGACTAATCGTTTCAGCTCTACTCTGAACACTTCCATGTCTGGTTTGAAACATCTGATAGTACAGTGAGCAAGATCAATTTTAGTCTGCATCTTTCTGCAAGAGAAAATTATTAGGTTGACTTCAGCTCAATCGTCTGATTGGTCAAGTTTCTAAAAGGCTTGATGTTGTGCCCGGATCATAGATAGTTCAGAAGAAATAAAAAAACTTTACAAAACAAATTCCGGTGGCTCGAATGTTAAAAATGCAGCCACTGTTAGTTTCTTTGCCAGTAGCTGGTGACAGCAACAGTCTACATCTGCAGGTCTCAATTACTGCTGCTATTACTTTCCTTTCCTGTAGGTGGGGCAGGTCAACATGTGTGGAACTGGGACCGGTTTCACACTACGACTTACTGACCAGTGTTGTGCAAGTTCACACTTCACAAGAGCTAGCTCAAGGTTCAGATCACATAGATTAAAATGAACTAGTTCACGTTCATAGTTCACAATTTAGAATTTTGAACTAAGTTCACAAAACCAAAAAACGTTGCGGCTGTTGGCTCATGGTCTTACCCTTTAATGATTTCTTGTGATCATCATTCACTCGCAGATATTTCCCAAGACTGGTCGGATGCTTTAGCTCGATGTGTCGTTTCAAAAATCTGTGACCCATCAGATTCTGTGACCCAAAACACCGGGTGCCATAAAACACAGCGCCGTTAACTCCCGCGAGAGTAACGACGCTCACGTTCATTAATTGCAAACAAATACGTTCAGTTCACCAAAAACATGAGCACGTTCAATGAACGGCGCTCTTTGAGCACGTTCATGCACAACACTGGATCTGACTAACAGTAAGACTTCAAATAGAAGTCTAAATTCATCTGTAGCACAAAGCTGTCTTGTTTTTGACTATATTAAAGAGTAACTAAACCCCCTAAACCACTTTGTTTCAGCTGAAAACCAATGTATATGGGTATTTAGTAGTGTTGTTGATGGATTCTGGTCCAAATCTTGACATTTTAGTGGAAAGTATTTGAATTCGACATATTGTGTTATAAATGTGCATAGCAACTGCCCTCTACAGGTTGAAGCCTGGCTATTGCAATTGAATTTTGCTATTGGCTGATTTGGAGGCAGGTGACATATATGGTGGCAGCTTTCATCATCAAACAACCCTTCTCCTATTTAAAAAGTCACATGTCACATGTTTCGCTTCTCTGATAGGTTGTCGGTCTGGGCCTGCGTCCAGTCTGCAGGTCCGTCCTCCAGGCTCACAAAACTCAGGCAGTGCTGATCAAATATGAATCAAGATTCTGTTACTGCATTGCCTATTTCCCACCTCAAATGTTTTCAGAAACACATTTTAGTGTACTGTTTAACTGTAATTTGAGAAAGTTTGTAACCAGGCCAAATCAGACCATTCATTTGAAAACGAATGAAGCACTGCTCTGTCGCTCAGTGCTACGTAACTTCCCGTTTCATTGGTCTGATTGGTTGTAGGGCTATCCAATTGCTCCCCCTCCCAGCCCTGCCCGTTTTTTCACGTTCTAGAGAAATTTTTTGAATTTCCAGGGTGGAGGCACCTCAGCTAAAACTTTGGGGTTTAGTTACTCTTTAAGTATGACTAATATGCCATGAATATTGGGTAAAATAATAGTTTTTCAAACTAAAAAACATGGCTAACTGATTGTGTTAAACTGCTCAGTTCTGTTTACTCCAGCAGAAAATGTTTTCAACAGGCTACTAAGAACTCTTTCTCTTCTCATTGGTCACTTCACAGCATTGTTAGCAAACCACAAATTGTTACTATGGAAACATGGCTCTTAATTCAGAGTTAGCCTGGGCTTTTTAGGCTTAAAATAAGTAAGTCATTATTTTTGTGAAACTGTCTAACTTGCAATAGACTAATCTAAAAGCAAAACGAAGACTGGCCTAACACTATAGACCCGTGGTCGAAAAATTAACATGCTGAACAGCTCCCCCTAGTGGAGAGTCTGCAGCCTGCTAAATGTGAATGTTTCTTTGTGAGTGAGTTACAAGCCAGTTCCATGGAGTGTTTTGCAGCTAAAAACAATTCATTTAAAGACAAAGTGTAGCTGGAGAATCAGTTCATTCTCAGCCAAATAAACCCAGATATTGATCTGTGTGCATTAACACAAAACTTCCAACTCCTGTCAAAAAAGAAAGTTGCTGTAAATGTTTTGAAGCACCAAATGAACGGGTGATGGGATTGAGTGTATCCTTGGACATGATGACATGTAATCCATATCCATCTTATGCTGCCACCTGCATCTTGCTGTATATTATGAATAAATTAGCATTACCATGGACAAAACACTAGTAAACACGATGATTACATGCCTCAGTATCCCAGCAAAGCTTGGAAAAACCCTGCTATCATAAGCAACTTTTGCACAATCGTGATAAAGTGATTACACACATTTTTACATGTACATTATATTTGAATATGAATGTACATGTAATCAACTGTGGAACAGAAAGAATGGAGGAGCTATTCTGTGATGTCATATACAAATATAACATGATATATAAGGACTCAAGACATACTGACGATACCTACACGTTATAGACACATTGCTCATACATTCATATATGTCAACACTTAAATATGTATATACAGTATACATGTATATATTCATATGTATACAGATATATCAAAGGAGGAATAAATAGTGCCATTAATGAGGTGAGACAATCTAGTTTCCATTTTCCTCTCTAGTGAGACAACTATTCTCCTGGATTCATGCTAACATACCCCAGGCCATTTGTTCAGGAGAAATATGCAATCTGGTGCGTGGGACATAGTGGCTGAACTACCAACACTTCTGACTTTCCATCTCAAATCGTCAACACTCCCTCATTCTCACACTTTCATGGAAATTTGTCTCATAAAACAACCCTGTCTCTCTTGAGGAGTGACCTGGTGCAGGTTTTAAAAACACTCCATCGCTGTCCTTCCTAGCACTAGGTCTAGTTTACAGTATTATGCCCAGTAATAAATACAAAATGTATTGTTGAACTACTGTTGCCTATATGTAACAACTACAGTCTGAATAGTCATATTTAGATGTGATTACATTCTATATATCTGATGGGGTATTGACATATATTGCAATGCTTTAGTACATACAACCAAAAAAGGCTTTGTGATTTGACTCTGTGTGTGCATAAAGTCAAGCATAATAAATTACTGTATGACACACACAATTAGGAGTGAGACAAGTGACATGTTGTGTATGGACCTCTGACAAACTGTGTTGATGAAACAGTGGAACTGGATACTGGCCGAATGGCTGTGTCAGGGAATTGGCAGTGGACAACTCTCTGGCATGATGACTGGAACTTTTTGTTGAAAGTGTGTGGCGTCCTTCCCTGGTGATGCATTTGACAGTTAAAACTAAAGGCCTCTAGTTTGAAGGTGGTAAACTGGCAAAATCAGCTTTTAACAACACTATGCTACTGTTGATTTTGGTGTGGCATTGGTAATGTGGGTGTGTATGAATATTCTGCTAAAAGTGTTAACTAATATTACAACAGAGGACTACTAAAAATCTCTTTCGTCTTTAATTGAAGAACCTCTGGGTACGTCCACGCTAAGCCGGCTAAATTTAAAAACGCATCTTTTTCCTTCCATTTTAGCCTTCTCTCCACACTAATCTGGAGTTTTTTTCACTTGAAAATGGAGCTTTTTGAAAATGGTCTGCAGAGTGGATGATTCTGAAAACTGCATTTTAGTGTGGATGAGGAAAACTGAGCTTTTGGAAATCAATGACATAAGTCTGCCCAGAGAGTTGGGGACAGTTTAACAGTCCTTTAACATTTAACCCGCTTTTTCAATGTCAGTGTAGCCAATCATATAGCACAGCAGCTAACAATTATTTTCATTATCGATTCATCTGCCGATTCTTTTTTCGATTAATCATTTTATGTATAAAATGTCACAAACTAGTGAAAAATACCTGTTATAATTTCCAACAGCCCAAGGTGACATATTCAAATTGCTTTTTTTTAATTCACCCACCAGTATAAAACCCAAAAATATTCACTTTTATTATCATCTATGACAAAGAAAGGCACAAAATCCGCACATTTAACATTATTTAGTGAATATTTAGTATTTTTGCTTGAAAAACAATAAAAAAGAATCGATTACCAAAATAGTTGCAGATTAATTTTCTGTCTATCGACCAACCGATTCATCGACATATCGTTGTGGCCCACAGCTGTTATCTTTATGCTGTATTTATGTTTATTTTGTCAGACGACTTTACAATCACAAACTAATAATTTTATTGATGTCTCAGTGCAGCAGCGCAGGAAATACTGTTTGCCTGGTTAACAGGTAGCATTTATGAGCCATGATCAAATCTCAACTTTATGCTTATTCATTTGTCTGACAAATATGTAAATGAAAAATCGGGACTGCAGCTATATTAAAACACAGTATATTGTGTTTACACACAAAGCAGAAGGGGACAGAACAGAGGTTTAACCAGCTGAGACGGTCTGTCCCTCTTCTGACCAGATGTTGGCTGTGATGCTCAGTTTCATTGCTTTCCGACCAAAAGAGGAGGAAGAAGAGATTTCGCAGTGATCCTGTTGTTCAGGCCTTTTAGTGTGAGTGGAGATCTTCACCAAAACAACCTGAAGAGTGTGGACGCACACCATTTTCCCGTGTAAACAGCGTTTTCAAAATTAGCCAGCTTAGTGTGGACGCTGGCACAAGTTGGCAAATTAAACTGAAACAAAAACCAGGAGCATATGATTCATATATATATATTTAAAGTGAGTACATAAAGATTAAAGAATTTGGAAGAATTTAAAATATGTTAAGGTCGTTGTTACTCTAACACAGTGTCTACACAGGAGCAACAGCTTCAGCACTCCGTCAGTGTCCACACAGGATGCGTTCAGGCACAGTATTGAAGTGTAGGTCACTCGCATTTTGGCATTGCTCTGAGCCCAACACACAATCAATGTAGTTACACATGTAAAACGTAAAAATATAGATTTTAAGTGTAAAAATACACTTCAGGCCGCATTTCTGCGTGTATAGCGAGAGTGAAACTCAAGCCGTTACTTGACCTGTGTAGACAGCTGGATTGATTCAAGTAGAATTGTATCTGTTCAGAGGCGTGTGACACACGAAAACGCAGCTGAAACGTCTCCTGTGTAGATACGCTGTAAGTCTGTTCACTCAACCAGGTACTTTCTAAGTCCTTATTAGGAATTATACAGGGCTTAAAATGACCAACTATGTAAAATTACCAACTAAGTTCTGGAAAAATGTTACAGTTCTTATTAAAAGTATAATACTTATCTCTAACACACAAACTGAACCAGCAGATTGTGTTTAGACTAAGTATATCTATCAATATCATGTGTAAACCTCTTCTTTGCATCCTGGATGGATGCTATCTAGATAATGGAAGTCAGCTACAGGTTACTGATGGCGAGTAAAACGACATTTTGTCATGCAGTCCTGTTCTACTCATTTCCTGCTGCCTTCATAACAGAAAATTATAATGACTTCAAATGAATGTCACTCATATTCTTATTAATGCAGCAGGAAATTGAATTTATAAACAAGCCACTTAAGAAATTAAATACTGCAAATGAGCAAATTTGAAGGTGTTGGAGAGACCTTTTCTTCTTTTGAAGAGGATATTCAATCCAGTGTTCCCCTTAGATACTGTCCCTACTTATGTAAATGTGATTTGTCTTGTGTGTACGCTGATTGAGCTCAATGACAAACTAAAAAAACATCATATTTAGCTCTAATGAACATTCGTCATATCAGCAGCTAAATATGGCTGCTACATGAACAACCCATGCGGCTCATTATTTTTAATTAGCTCGACCTTTGCTGTTGTTGGAGCCAGCTCCAGTGATACCACTGCTCTGTGTCAACGACTGACAAATGTAATGCTGCTGTCAAACTAGAGGCCAGAGCGTCAAGGATGCCAAATGAAATGCTACAGCTTGCATTGGACTGTGAATAATTTGTGTTGTGTGCATTAAATATCTGCCCCTACATGCAGAAGAGAAAAGAATTAAAGATTGAGTGGGCGAACAAAACTGTGAGGGCTTTTTCAGTTTTCATGGAATGTTTGGGATTTTCCTCCATCCATTCACATATTGCTTTCTGTGTACCATAACTGACTTATTGTGTCTGCAGGTTGCATCAAGTGTGGCCATCTGGATTTTTAATATCTAAGAGTTCATTTGGAATTTATAGAGCACTCCTGCTGGCGGATACATCACTGACATTCCCGGCAGTGGAAAACTATGGAATGATTGTGCTATAATCTTCTATTTTGTACAACTATTTAAGGAAATCTTGAAAATCAGGGCAAAGTTTTCACCTTCTCAACTTATGGGAACTGAAGGAATGCTTTAAGTAGCTCAGCACAGACATTTTGAGCTTTCGGGTACTAGCAGCGAGACGTCTGCACATCTGTGTGGTGTCGAGTTAAAAAAGGGGGATGAGGGGTTTGTTTGTGTTTGAGATCACACTAGTTGTAGGAGCAGGCAGAGGACTGACAGATGTCCACTTACAGAGCAGCAGTGACAGACATGGAGATTAGAAAGAAAACAGCATGTACGCGTGTGAGATTGTGTGTGTGCATGAAGAATAATTTTCTACACAGATAAATGCATGTATGTTTGTGTTTCAGAATACCCCTGGTGTGTCAGATGAGTGCTGGTTTGGTCAGGGTGGGGTCAGTCTCCGAGAGCAGCTGAAACCTGTGAAAGGCATGATGGGAGAAGACAGGGCAGAGGGTCTCCTGCTTTCATTTGGTCTTTAGTTTGCCCACCTCCCCGTTCAGCTTGCCCTCCTTTGCCAGCTTCTCGTTAAGTTGGCACAGTTGGCGAAGGAAGCCGTCATTAGGACCAATTTCTCTCTTATGCCTCACAGTGGCCACTGCCAGCCGGGCATCCATTTTATGGCGCAGCATGAGGTAAGCAATAACCATGGTAGGGGAGCGGCTGTAGCCTTCTCTGCAGTGTACGTACACCTTCCCTGGAGAATACAATAAGAGAAAAGAACAATAAGATGAGTGCTATATGTGGTGCAAGGATGGAGTGACAAAGAGAGAAATGCAGAGTCTTATCATAAGTTGTTTTGAAGGATAAGGTTGGCAGTATTCTACAGTATCTATATCTTAGCATTAACAAATCCCACATAAACACCAAAACCGACAATGCGTTAGTCCGTCTCAATACTTTCTGACTTCGCTACCCTGTCTGTGGCTCTCAGCTCCAAGCCCACTGATTCCTTCTGAAGACGTCCTTCTTTTAGAACGGCTCACGTATATATAGTTTAATTTTTTTAAAAGGTTAAATAATTTAAAATAGTTTTTAGCAAAGGTTACTCAAACAGGAGTTAACAGTGAATTTGTTGGGGACTATTTTCAGCTGTGGATTAACATATATTTGGTGGAGTCTTTACAGCGACATGTCACTCAGTGCAACAATGTGGCTCAGTGACGTGTTATATAAGATATATCAGGCTCTGGCTACACGGAAATACTGGTTAGTAGGAACAATGAATTGTTGGTTTTGTTGACAATAAAAAATATAGAATGAAAACATATTTCAAGTTTCTGTGTAGTCCTTAGAAATGTAAGTACTTGAGTTGAATTAAATCATTTTCATGCATTATCTTTCACTAACACAAATAATGTATATTTTATATGGTATTTCTGTCTCTACTTGCACATGTAGATGTTACAGATCAAACGTTTTGGCTCTCTATCTATTAAGTCTAAGTCAAACGGTACTTAGAGCATCTTTAGCTTATAATGATAATGTGATGAATTTCTAAGGATTGCTCAAAAGTGGCCATGGCTTAGCAAATACGGAGCAATACCATAATACAACTGTAATATATAGAGATATGGAGCTGCATGGCTGTTGGCATGTACGCACACCTCCATCACTCGCGTTTTTACATAACTTTAATTACGCTATTTTGCCGACTGAGATCCAAACACACACTTCTGACCCCTAATATTGCTCTGCTAGCCACTACGATCTACGAGCTAACTGTTAAGTGTTGTTTTATATGTTGGGCAGGGTTGGTAAGTCACCCCAAATCACATTTGATTGGCTAAATGTCTGTTTACACAAGAGGATTTTGTTTTTGTTTTTGTTTTTTTTTACATAGATTTGACAGAAACCAAGAGATAACTTAATTAACACAGAGAAACATGGTTACAACTTGAAAAATGTATGTTTCATTTCAGTGTCTTTATAGAAACATGCAGAAATATTAAATGTCAAGGGTAATGTGAAAAAAAGTATACAGGCTTTCTGATTTATGTTTTTTTGTTTTGTTTGTTTCTTTTCACTAAGACTGGCTGAAGAACAAACAACAGAGCAAAGGAAGAAAAATGAGGAAAGAAAGAAGAAACAATTTTAACAAAGAAGAGTAAATGTGGTTGGGGAACATATGCTGTGATCAAACTTGCTTAGCAAAGCATCTTCTCTGCCAGGAAATGCAAATACAAGACCTGACCTCTGCTGCAGACTCGGCAAAGTCAATCATCTTCACTGCAGCCGCATCTTACAGCGAACCCACATCCTGCAAAGAATGTGCTGTCTGTGTGTGTGTGCACAGAATACATGTATGTTCTCTGTACTGTATTTGTATTTTCATGTCTGTGTATCTATCTGTGTGCCTTCTAAGATGTGTCTCCATCTGATTTACGCTTTCATTACTGACTAGCCAAAACCCCATGAGAAATCTAACTTGGCAACGTTCGCAGAACAGCTGATGTTCCGGGTCAGCTCTGCAGATTCTGCAGTTTATTTGAAACCCAACACCTCTCTGGGTCCCTCTCCCAGTATTATCCCCAATCCTCTCCTCTGTTGTATAATCTCCTTCTATCCTCTCCTCCTCTATACTCCACCCAGAGCAGCCCGCTGCCAATGAAATGACCTCTTCAATACCTAATCACTCTGCCTGCCACAGATCAATGTTGATTCTACTGTATCCTCTTGTTAGACACGTAGAATCTCTGGCTCACGACTTCACTCATTTTCTCACTCCATCACTCGCTAGTAGAGCTGTCACTTCTTATTCAAAATTTTAATTTTCACGCGAACGTGGAAAAAAATGTAATATTCAAACTGTAATGACATGTAAAAATGTACAGTCTCTAAGCGCAACAGACCTTTTAAAGTCGTTTGCCTTGTGGTCCAACAGAGGGCACATTCCCTATCAGCTTGACCTATTACATGCCCTATTGACCTATCAGTAAACTAAGCTAATAAATAAAAATGGAGGAAGACACTAGCGAGCAAAGCTGTGCTGAAAGGATTGGAGAAGCAGTGTGTGGAAGTATTTTGCATTCTAGACAGTAGATGGCAAAATTAACAACAAAGATACGACTGTTTGCCGAGTTTGTAAAAACCAGCTGCCTTACTTTACAACCACAACAAATCTGAAGACTCACCTGCTAACTGCAACCCAAGTGAGGCAGCGGAGGCAGCAGAAACGTCAACTGTACAACCTCGTCTGACTGCCTACTGAAGACACATAGTGCAGTTGAATGACACCACGCAGGATAATATAAAGACTATACTGAAGGGTAAGACACTGTCTGGCCAAACATGCTTACTGTATATGACGCATGGGTTAAAAAGTGAGTCCGACTCGCTAGTTTTTCTTTCTTTCTCTCTTCTTCTCTTCTCTTTTTTATCTCATTCATTTCATTGCTCACCCATTCACTCAGTCACTCCCTACCTCACTCACTCTTAGGCTGTGTCCGAAATCATTACTCATTCACTACTCCCCACTCACTATCTAGGGAGTTCTATGTAGAAGATTATATAGTGAGCTCATCGGCAAAATGAAAAAAAAAACTTTCAGAGACTACTCGGCTGTCGCACGATCAATGTCGTCGTTTTTCTTTCAGCGCAATGCATGATGGTATATACTGCTTGGTTAGTGACCATAGGTTATACACTACTTTTCACGATGCATTCTGGGATACTCTGAGCCAACTATATACAGTGATTTCGGACACAGCCTTATACACTTATTTCATTTCGCAGACCCACAGATTTAACACTGCAGCTGAGTAAAACTAACGGCGACAGTCATTATAGCTAGTGAAATTAACAGTCACAGACTAGACCTCAAATCCTACAGGTGGGTAAGACATTTTTAAACTATGTAAGTTATAATTAACCTGCAGATCTACCTATTTGACAATTTCAATTTTAAATTGAGATTTTAAAGAGGCTATGTAGAGTCATGTGATAACTCTCTGTGATAAATCACTAGTCATGTTTCCATCTAATCGTGAAGCGAATTTAAAGCAAACTTTTGAAATGTCGCAAAAAAGAAAATGCGAATTAGGCGAGTTTCCATCAACTTGTTTGCAGCTAATAAACTAGGCTACGCAAAGTGTAGTTTCGTCAGAAGTTGGAGGTATAGGCTTTGTTATGCATAGTTATAATAAATATTAGAAGTGGTAGAGGTCGCGAAACGGTTGCTAACCGCCAATAAACCTCAAAGAAGAAGAAGAAACAAAACCAGTCGCCTCAGCCATCTACGAGAGAAAAATTGAGTGAGAAGACAAAGTGAAGATGCTGACAGTGGCTTTTTCTCTTGTAGCGTAAACAGCTGATCAGTCATGTGAGTTAAATGGTTGCTACATCAGAACTTATTCGGAAAAAGTGTATCCATCTCCCATTAATTGCATTAACCACCTCAAGCGGGCGGAAAAAACGTTTTAAAGACGTTTTTTCGAATTTTGCTTTCCATCAACCTTTTCTAATGCGATACTTCATAATGCGCATAAAAATATGTTAATGGAAACACGGCTACTGACACATTTCACCATAAACACATTAATCTAAAAAATATTGATTAGTGCAATGTGCTGATCATTTTGTTGATAGTTTCAAATGAAAGTATGCCGTGTGAGCTTGTAAACCACTTACTGTACAAAGAGTAACCTCATTATGGCAGAAACATAGGAACAATGCGTCGGTGCAGTTCCTTTCCAGAGTTTGCAGCTACGGGTCACAAAATGTCAAATTTAATGTTGCACATAGCACAATGTCAAACTACAGCAACACCAGGCAGTGGGCAGAGGTGAGACACTTTCTCCTATTTCTGCTCATTTATCCCTTATTCTCCACTGCTCTCCTCTCCTCCACAGTCCTTGTTACAGTAGCTCTTCACTCCTGATTTACCACAGTGTTGGTGCAACTTTACCAAACTGCCTGGGAATTAAGATCTTTTTCTATGTCAAATCTGACAATAAATCCATGCCATAAAATATAGGGGTTCAGCACACTAATTAAACACATCCCTGGAGGCTGAGGCCCCCTGGGATTGATTGTTCTTCAATCTAAATATTCAGCTTTCCAACACATAGTGTCAGTAGGCTAGTAGGTATATCAAATGGCTAATTTAAGACTTAACTCCCTAATGATTTCTGCATTTTGACCATTTATCATACATTGTTTCATCGCACTAATTGTTTTATTCTCTTACCCAGTCCAAAAGTGTCATATCACCTGTTTAACAAATGGTGCTACAGGTGCCTTATGCATGGAACATTTTGACAATGTTGACGTCCAGGGACATGATCTGATTATGGAATATAGAGCAGGGCTCAGGAGTGTGTCAGATTTAGCCTGAGATGCTCAGGGCCGTCATGATCATCTCCTGTCTTCACTTTAAGATCCACAGCAATGAAGCGTATTGAAACTGAATCATTAAAAGATGCCTTTAATCTTGTATCCTTTGTTAGACAAGCAACAAGAGGAGCTTGTTTTCATGTCTCAACTTGTGGAAACAAATTACTTTCAAGTGGGAGCTACTGAAGTGAGAAAGACACTGTGTTCCCTTTTGATCTCCTCTACCTTTCAGGGGTTTTGCGAAGATATAACTTCTCAGTTCTCTTTGGGTTTTAGGTGCATTTACAGGTAGGCTTCTGATAACAGGTGATTTTTCTGACAATATCCAATAACCAATTATCATTTTCATGGTAATTTTGGCCATACCGATACTGATATTATTACTGCAATACCATCATAGTCTACTGTCCAACAGTGGATTTTTATCAGTAATACTGTAAGAGTGATGCTTTGTAAAGATGCACATAAAATGCTGCTTTATTAGAACCTTTTCTGCTTAGTTTTTTAAAACTAAACGTTTTCCAAGAGTCTGCAAACACTGAAGGAGAATATCTCACGTTACTTTAAGTGTGTTGGAGAAACATTGTAAAGTGGGGGCAGTGGAAACAAAATGTGAACACAACATTGACATATCATCACCTTTTAAGTTGATACGGCAAACAGTTGCTTATTTCCACAGCCAGCAGTTACAGAGCAAGATTATCATTCATTCATTTAGATTAGTCTTTCTTACTACCTGGCCAAGGTAAGTTGCAATATTCGCTCTCCTTTGAGCTCTGTTTTTCGTCTCCACCAAACCTGAGGAAATTATCTGGCTTTTTAGCTGCTAACTGCTAAATGCTCCACTATGTTCACTTGCTAGACGCTAACTTTTTCTGCCGTTTGGCGTCGAGCAGGTAGTGTACAGTTTTTTTTTTCTTTAGCTTTTTTTTTGCTGAAAACAGCTGCCTGCTGCAGCTAAAAACGATGCTATCAGAGCGGTGAGTGAAAAGTGCAGGAAAACAAAAACAATAAACTGAAAGACGCTAAAATGCTCCATAGAGCTGAGGAGAACTGCAGAGTCAGGTGATAATTCTCTATGTGTTCATCATTATGAGCAACAACATACAAGTAGTCATGTGATCCAATGTTATATAAAAAATATAAAAATATTTATTAACTCTACTTTTAGCCCATTAGCCCAATTAACTGACCAATCAGGCACCCCTGAACAGAAAAGGGCAGAATATAATAGAATGCAATACAATGTGGCTGGAGTTGAGCATTAAAATCTCCACTTATTACACTTCATAGCTAAAAATAAACTCACCTTTGCCATTATTGTGTGCTAGGGCCTTGTCAATAAAATCAGCCCCCTCCTCAAAGAAGGCACTGAGGTGGAACTGCACGGTGTCATTGGCCTGGATACCATGGTACGTGATGCCCGTGCCGGCGTAGAACTCCACACTGGTGTTGACGTGCATGAAGGAGGTGCCCTCCGCCACGTTGAGGACGTGCGTCACTCCAAGTTTCTGCAGACGCATTGCATTCTGGGCTACAAACCTGAGTGGGCAGGATGAGATTCAGGATCAGAGTGGAAAAACACTATTAATTTAATCCCTTTAGCAAGTTGTTGATGTCTGTGACAAGTCGGCTGCATTGAAACAAAGTTTGTACACTAGTAAAAACGTATAAAGTGCTTCTGTTGATGGTGAAATAAAACTTTTTTGTGCTCTCACATCACAAAATGTATATGAGTATACAGCAGCAGAACAAGACATCTAAGACAAATAATAGCAATAATAATAACATCTGACAGATACAGCATGGGAGTGTGTCAGCACAATTTATTTTAAAGTGATATTTTGACAATGTGGGCTGCATCTTTCATGCATGCATTTTAGTGAACACTGTGCTGGCAGTATCACTTGATACACAGCCAAATACTGTATATCTGCTGGGAGGCGTGAAAGCAGTTCTGCATGTTCTTTAAAACAGTACTCGAATGTGTCTTTTCATAAATGTTATCCCAAATTGTGGAGTACTTAAAGTCAGGAAGAATGATGAATTTATTCATGATTGCTTTTATTAATAATTTAATCTAGAAAACGTAAAATAAAAAGTGACCTATGTCCATCACAACTTCCCACAGCCAAATGTGATGTCTTTGAGGCCCACACAGGTGTTTTCACTTATTCTGGTTGATTAGGCCTCTGGTCAGGTTGAAGTAGAGTGGAGCTAATTAATTTCATTATGTACACCTGTTCTTTTCCTACTGTGACATGTCAAAATGTACCCTGTGAAAAATGCCTTAAAAGGTGTTCATTGTCTTGCCTAATTATTTGCAAAAAAACTAAAAGTGAGGGAAATGTCAATCCAGCATAGGCTGTCCACACCCACACAGTCCTGAGAAGAGGTCTAATCAGGTAAAATAAGTTAAAACACCTGTGTAAGTGAACCATGTGAGTGTAGTGTCTTTCAAATTGTCTGTTTGACAAACAGTCCAAAACCCAAAGAAATTCAATTTACAATGACTTAAAGCTTGGTAGACATCAAAGTTGTGGCCACATTTGAATGATAGAATTGTCCTGTCGTGTCATGTGAGTGGCTCACAACAAAGCCACAATTACTAGAATGGATGCACACATGCATGTGGCATTATGATAGCAAAACTGATTCTACATGTCCTGTTGCTAAGAGCTGTGTACAGAGGAAAGCATGGTGCTCTAAAACAAAGTAACAATAGTCAGGAACAGGCAGGAAGTAGAATGTAGTAGAGTGAGGCAGGGGGAGGAAAGGGGGGGCAATGTAAGCAGGAGAAAGAAAGTAATTTTCATTTTCAAGCAGGACAGAAAGAAATGGCTATAGAGCTTCATCTTGATCTCTTTATTCTCATTCAGCTCCACTCCAGCAGTTTCACCTCCATCTTCATCTACACAACTTCCAAGAAACAATGAATCTGCTCCCCTCCTGTTCTCCTTTGTTTCTAAGAACTACAATTCCGCATATTGGGCCTGACCACTGATTCATTGATTAAAGTTTTATGGAGCATCAAGGGCCCTATCTTACACCCGGCACAAAGCTGTGTACAGTGCAGCGCAAGTGTCATTGCTAGTTTCCAACTGACGCAGTTGTCATTTTCACGCCCAGTGCCCACATTGTGTAAGTAGCAAATGTACCTGCGCCCATCTGTGCGGCCATTGCGTCGTTTAACTAGCAAGAGTGGAGTTGCACTTGCGCCATGCACTTTAGACAATGCGCTATAGATCGTTTAAAAAAGGTCCCCTAGTGTCACCAATTAGCTGTACAGATTTTATGTTTTAACAACAAAAAACTGCACCATACTGTTGCCATACAACTAATAGAGACAAAAATTAGTGAAACTTGAGTGTATATGCTTGTAACATTTGTCAGCCTATTCTTATTTTCTCCAGTGTGTTACCTCTTTCACTATTGAATGCATTAAAAAACTATAAGAGAGACGAGTTCTTTCATAAAGATGTACAAAATTGGAATTATACCAAGCTGTAATTACCTGTACAATGCCAGACTTATGGTATAAGCACAAAATGTATTGTTTTAAATTCTATAAAAGCCAAACGTGTCTCATTTTTATTTGCTTTACTTCTATTCAGACCCAAGAATCACACATCATGTAAAATGCTCACCCTGACAGCGCTGTGTGCTTACAGTCAATATGAGGCTGGTGAGGCGAGGCTAGGTGACCCTGGACAGCTCCCTAGAGGTGGTGGCTACAAAGCCCCCTCTACAAGAACTAATAAAAAATCCTCCCTGCCACCATTTTGCTTTACGGCCATAGGAGGAGGGATGAAACATACCATCTGTTTGTGTGTCAGCTGCAGGGCAGAGACTCCTTCAGATTTGAGGACTCAAATCAGCTACACAAGACATTCATTTTATTCCACATTTAATTCAGAATATGTCCTTGTATATTTAGACGTAAGCCTGTGTGCATAAATGATTGAATAAATGCTTACAGTAAATGTTTACATGTTGGGTATTAGCACTTACAATGCAACATAAGTACAGCCAGTTTCAAGCACATGCATCTGTGTGTGTGGAAGGAGAAGTGAGTTACTGAAGCATCTGAGCAGCGCTGTTCACATTTACTGTATTTCTACACAACACAATGCAGAGGCACACTAGGTTCAAGTGAGTTCACAGCCAATGGCTCTCTTCCTATTTACCTGCCGTGTCCCAGCCTCCTCACCCTGGGATCTGCAGTCCCACAACATCCATTATTAAAGACCACCTTTACAAAGAGCCAAAGTGTTTCTCAAAGCAAACAACCACACCTTAAGTGTGTCCCTGAGCTGCACACGGTGGTTTTATTGTGCTGACTACGACTGATCTGAAAACAGTGTAAGGGTTTGAGTTTGGGAAAATACAGTCATAATCCATTTAGGGGATGGGAACATTTTGACTAGTTCATCAAAGTGCCGAGGGTTATTGACATGGCCCACAGACAATCATTTTAAAAACTCTATTGCATTATTGGAGTGGTACTGGGGTTTTTTTTGTCCTTCCCCCTCCCATTCCCAGATGTCTGTTTTCTATTCATCTCTTTTGGATAATTTAATGCTTAGTCCCTAGGATTGGTTATCTTTTAGGAGAATATATATATATATGTCACATACATATTGATATTGCAATTAAGATATACAGTATATTGCAATATAAAAATACTAACAAATGCAGATGCTCCCATACTCCCAACTGGGTTCACTGAAAGGTTTGATGAGTATGAAATTGATCTGAATCATATGCTGTGGCCTTCACAGTCACCAGATCTTAACCCCGTTGAACACCTATATGAGATTTTCGACTAATCTGTTAGCGGGCATTTGGACCGAAAACAGCCTTGTGTTAAAACAATGCAAGGGGGCTGCGTTGGTGTGTTGCTTCAGGTACCGGTGAGACATGAAATACAATCCAGAAAGTCCATTTTAAATAACAGATCGGTGAATTTGAAAGCTTATCAGATGTGAGAATTATCGTTGAGCGATCTATGGCTGTCAGTAATGGTGCAAAATTATGCTGATTAGTAAGTGTCCAAAATCTCATCTAAATAATACTTATACTACTTGTTACTAAATTAGCCACAAATATTTAATGTTATAGAGAAATGCTTGAGATTTGAAGCTGATATTTCAGGGACTTTAAGTCTTTCAACACAGATATCAACACCAGCAGCTGAAATGTTAGTTAACATCATGGCTTATGAGAATATTCTGATTGGTCCTTTTATTAACTGAACTATAATGTATTTTCATGAACCTGAGTGGCAGAGGAACAATCCTATATTTAATTTCTGAAGTGAAAAAGTTGCTTATAGATTGGGGCCTAAAATGGGTCATGGGCCCCATTCCCAAGGGAATTCCATGATAAGAGATGTTAATAAATATTTTCAAGGACAAAGCTATCTAAATTAAGTCTTGAACTGTGATCAAATAAGTGAAGTGTGTGAAATGCACCACATATATACTGCATTAATCAGTGCATTAGATTTGATCTTATTTTGCCATCCAACTACACAATTTAAGTTGTAACAGGGTACAACTAAGAGGATACATCAGCAGAGAGCCTTAGTGGGTCCCAGTGGTGGAAACAGTGGACAAGGTGGACAATCAATACCACCCCGCCCTGCCTGAGCCATTTGTAATATCCCATTACATTACACTGCCGTTTCAACGTGATTGGACAGTCTATGATATATTTTATTGGAAAAATTACCCCACCATACATGGCCATTGATAAGAGTACTTTAAATGATTACTAAAAAGACTCTGCTCTTCATAATCAGTGAACATAATTTCTTCATCAGAAATCAAAATCTCTTCTTCAAAAGAAATCATAAAGCTGAGAGCACATTAGAGTCTCTCTTTCAAGCGTACACTATTGTCTGATCAGCTTCAGCTAAGCACAAGACTGCCAGCACTTTGTTCAGAGAGACTTGGCCGGGCAGATTGGCATATTCAGATTGATTTTGTTGTAGCACTGAGGTACAGTAATGTGCTTGTAATCCGTCCTGCTCCCCCTCCTCCACCACTCTCTTGGCAGAGACTGGAGCCAAATGATGGACTGCACAGAGACACTACGTTTCTCAGGGGCATCCCTGAATCAGTTCTCTAGCATGAATCCATAAAAGTGAGATTAAGACCTGCTCTGTAAAAGCTTATATTACATTACAGCAAAATATATTTGAAAATTATATTTCCCGTAACTGTTTTTTCTTCACTGAGTGTTCTGACAAATTTGACACCTGAAACCTGAAAATGATTTCTGATGTTTGTGCAATTTAGGATTTTTTACATTTAATTGCAAGAAACCTGAGAGGCTGCAGATGATGTTAGATCACTCTGAGTGACAAAAGTAAATTTGTTCTGTATTTTTGATCTTATAAGATTGTCCACTAGTTAACCGATCGCGGATACCGCCATTAATATACCTGGGAATATTTGCATGTTAAAGTAAAGTCTATGTGTGGGAAACACTGCTTGATCTTTTGTAACCAAACCACTTCCACACTACTGAAGTCCCTCCTCTCTTTGGAACCAACTCCTCCACCGTGGAGCGGCACAACACCGGTAGCAATGGTGCTTTCGCTTTCAGCGATGCTTGTTGCTGCTGTGCCTAACGGTACGACATCATTACGTCGACAAGTCAGAATGTTGTCATTATCACGATATGATTTTTTCACATTAAAAATTATACCGGTATTATCGTGAACGCTATGATATGGCACAGCCCTACTGACAATGTGAATGTCCCGCTCAGTATGTATCTTGGTCACAATTTTAAAAAGACAAACCTAACGGATTCTTATCAAGATTGTTTGTTTATGTTATGTGTTAATGTAAAAAAATTACAATCGGCCGATCATCGCATTTTAAACTTACAACTATCGTTATCAGTTTCAGCCTCAAAAATCCAGTACTGGTTGGGCTATAGGTCATATAAGTAAACAAGGTTTGTATTGAGGTATTGAGCTTCTAATTACTGTACAGTAAGTGTACTGACAGTGAGGACTGAGGAATGTTGTGTATTTGTTCATCTCTTTGTCATGCAGGCACATAATACATCTTATATACAATCTGTACATCTGTGCGGGAAGTACCAGGAACTGGCTTTCCTGGAACAGTGAGCTGTAAATTCCTAAAGAGTCGGCATGTTCATTACAAAGCCGATAGCATCCACGGATTTATGGTTCCACCTCTGCCATGTTTAATATACATACACAGTTAATACACTGTATGTATGTGTTTGTGTGCTCAGCACCTTTCACAACGATATTAGCATATCACACATATATTGGTATTAGCACACAGTATGTCAGCTGATATGTTACAAGAAATTGGGAGTACAAAAATGCCATAAGCGAGTTTTAGGGGAATTTAGAAACAGCGTTGTCAAAGTTTGTCCATCACAGAGCACTTTACGGGTCCCGATCAGTGCATATCTCGGTCACGATTCCTTTTAGAGTTTAAACGATTAGGCGTTTAATCCATAAGTTGACAAAAAATGTATTGTCAACTCATTTTGCAGTCAAAAATGCCAAACATTACCCAGTTCTGGCTCCTTAATTGTGTTAATCGTGAGTATTGTTTTGTTTTCCTTATGTGATAGTAAACTGAATATCTTTGGGTTTTGGATTGTTGGTCTGGTGAAACAATTTGAGGACATCGCTTTGGGCTTTAGGAAATTGTGATGGGCATTTTTCTTTTTTTCTGACATTTTATAGACTAAACAATTTATTGATTTATCAAGAAAATAATCTGCAGATAAACAGTAATGAAAATAATTGTTAGTTGCAGACCTAATTCTTTTACAACCCAAATTTAAGAGATCCTTATCAAATAAGTTTATTTATGTTGTGTGTTTGTTAAAAACCAACTACCAGCTGATACCTCGTTATCAGATTTTGAGCTGCAACTATTTTGATAAGTGATTAATTGTTTCAGTCATTTTTTAAGCAAAAATGCCAAAACTTTGAGGCTTCCAGGTTTTTACATGTGAGAATTTGCTGCTTTTCTTTGTCTTGTAGTAGATTGTCTTTGGGTTTTGGACTGTTGATTGGACAAAACAAGACGTTTGATTACATTACCTTGGGCTCTAGGCATTTAAATTCTAATGCTTTAGAGACCAAGTGATAATTAAAATAATCGTTTGTTGCAGCCATAATAAGATTTTTTTATTTCAAATATCAATGTTAGTATCAGCCTCAAAAATACAGTATTGGTTGGGCTATATTGCTCAGCACCTTTCACAATGTGATAACTGAGCTTGGATTTAAGGACATAGCAACTATTAATTTTTCCCATAACATGATTAAGCAAAAATAATGTCATGTCATGTTTTTTTTTTTTATTTCGTTGAACTGCTGAACGATTACTTTTAAGTGCCGATTATTTTCGACAATTCGTTTAGTCAGAAAATCTCTGAATCTTCTTGACGCTTGTTTTGTCTGACCAACAGTCCAAAACATATTCAGTTTTACTATCACATAAGACAAGAGAAAAGCAGAAAATACTCAACTGAGAAGCTGAAGAATGTAATATTTGACATTTTTGTTTGAATAGTAAATTAAAGGAGCGGTGTGTAGGATTTAGTAGGATTGGAACCAACAAATACTGCTCGCATCACCCTCCCCTTCCAAGCCTGTCAGAGAAACTACGGTGGCCGCGAAACTCGCGAAAACCACAAAGGACCTATCTAATGCCAGTGTTTGGTTTGTCCGTTCCGAGCTACTGTAGAAACATGGAGGTGCAACATGGCGGCCTCCATGGAAGAGACCCGCTCCCTCTGTAGCTTATTCTAAGGTAACGAAAACACAACACTTCTTATTTTCAGGTAAATGTTACACACTGGACCTTTAAACAATTATTCAAATTAGCAAATAGTGGCAGATTAGTTTTCTGTTGCTCAGCTAATCGATTAATCCACTAATTGTTTCCTCTCTAGAATATAAAAATCGCAGTTCTTGTGCTATTTGCAGTAAGTAATGATAGCACTGCACTTTTGGCCTTAAAACAGGTTTATTATCTCTAATGTGGGGATATCTCTGAAACTACTAATTAAATAAAACGTTGTTTATGTTCACTGGGTTTGGTACTTGTTACTATGATTTACCCTATGCTATGAATTTGGGTCATAACGCTTAAAAATGTGTTCACTGACATGAGTTTAGGTTTACCTCACCACTCACGACTACAAAATTCACGTGCTCCCTCTTCTCCCTCTTTGTTCTGCAGGAACCCACCAGACCGCCTGTTGTTGTTTTTTTTAGCAGTTTATGAATGAATATAAACCCCCTTTTAGATGTGATGATTGCTGTCGCCCTGCAGCCCAGCTGGACGGAATGGGAGCGGCTCGATGAAGACGTGATTACACGGCAGTGATAGCCTACTAACGATGGAGGGATTCACTGGGTAAAAACAGCTCTTTGTGTCCGTCCACATCTCAATCCGGGGGTGTTTACTATGAATTTATGTGCTTTAAATGGAAGCAAGAATCGATTATTATTATTATTATTAGGCTATTATTATTATTATGTTACACTGTTATACAATATCTACCTGTCTGGCTGCTCAGGCACGTTGACGTCGCTGGTACAGGATGGTATTTCGAGGACAACAACAAAATGTGTTGACAACAACAGGCTGTCGCTCTGTCCATGGTAGTGGAGGCACCAAAATAACAAGCCCGCCCTGCGTGCGTGCTGCCCGGCATGCGACACTGTTGTCATTGTCGCGTCTGGTCGGTGGACGGGGAGGGAGCGTCTTTAAAAAAAAAAAACCTGTCCTACCTGTCACTGTCAAACACCATCACCGACAGCATTTTTAATCGCTTTTGATAAAGTGATAAATGACTCACGCGTTACCGATGTATATTCTGGGGAAGACCTCATTGAAATGTTGTGTCGGTAAGCTGTAAAAGCCGCTGCCGTTGGAAAGGAGCTCGTTCAGTTGTTGAACGGTAACCTCGCCGCCTGGAACCGGGACTTCAGCCGGTGGCTGCTGCTGCTGCTGCTGCTGTTGTTTTGTGGGACTCAGGTGTTTCTTCATGGCTCTCCTTCTCCAAAAACTAATCTTAGATTACAGCCAACTCCAGACTCGTGAGATTCGTCCGGTTATTCAGCTGCATTTTACCTCCGCACGTGAGTCGTGCGCGCGGTGTCTTCTTGTCTACAAGGTGTCTGATGAGGTGAGAGCTCTACAGTTTTTCCCATCAACGTCAAGGAAAAGGGAGTTTTAAAATGTAGTTCCGGTCAAACCCTTCAAAGTAAAAGACAGCTAGCTAGATAGATAGACGGTGGGATGTATCATTTAGTGAAAGTAAATAGTTAAGTACAATTTTGAGGTACTCATGCTTTACTTGAGTATTTCCATTTTATTCTACCTTATACTTCTACTCCACTACATTTACTTTTTACTCCACTACATTTATTTGACAGCTTTAGTTAGTCAACGTTGCAGATTTATATTAATAATACAAAAAATAAACCAAGTAAATAATTATGGTACATTATTATAGGTTAAGCTACCCAGCAGTATGTAAAGTAATCAGAATTAACCTCACGTTTACCAGCTGCAACTTTAAAGTGATGTATACATTAATGCATCAATCATTATAATCCAGTAATGTAACATACAGTATGATTCTGAAATGGGCCATTCTACATTATGAGTACTTCTACTTTGGTAGGCCTCTTTTATATTTTGATGATAACACCTTTGTACTTTTACTTGAGTAAGATTTTGAATGTAGGACCAGTATTTTTACACTGCAATATTGCTAATTTTACTTAAGTAAAAGATCTGAATACTTCTTCCACAGCTGTAGATAGATAGATAGATAGATAGATAGATAGATAGATAGATAGATAGATAGATAGATAGATAGATAGATAGATAGATTATATGGCAAGTCAGGTGAATTTATTTACAGAGCGCATTTAAAAGCAACAAATGATCAAAGTGGTCTACCGAGAGAAGACAAGATGAGGTCCTCAGTTTTATTCTATTTAGCTGTAGGAGTCTTATACATCCTCCTGTGCACTTCCGTTAGCAGAGTTAAAACAACATGGATCACCAGGTTTCAGAGGGGGGTACAGCAGAGTATAGTCTGCACGAAAATGGTAGGAGGTGTTGTATTTTCTAAAAATAGACTACGAAGGAAGCATATATGAGGAAAATATAATAGGGCCTAATATGGAACCGTGTGGTACTCCACAGGAAATGGAGCAGAGAAAGAGGACACATTATCAATTGAAATCAAAGCTGTTCTGTCTTGCAGGACTGTCCTGCACAAAGCCCTGACCTCAACCCCATCCAATACCTTTGAGATGAACTGGAACGCCGACTGTTATCATCTCACTAATGTTCTTGTGGCTGACTGGGAGCAAATCCCTGCAGCCAAGTTCCCAAAATCTGGTGGAAAGCCTAAAACCAGAAAAGTGGAGGCTGTTATAGCAGCAGAGTAATGCCCATGGTTTTTGGGATGACATGTTAAACCATCAAATTTTCAAAATTGCCCATTTGAACAAGATTCGACAGTAGCAGGCATTGCAGTGCTTTTATTTTACAGACAAAATCGTGTAACTTCCGGTATTTTCTGTCTGTTTGTGGTATAGTTGACGCAACTGCCTCTCGCCACCACTATCTCCAGCAGACACACCCCACCGGCAGTCAGACACTCAGGAGACGGGAGCTGGACCAGAGGAGGACAGTGGTGACACACGCCAACAAGAGATGGTAGTGATGCCTTCAAGTGCTGCTCGTAAGATCCTAAAATTAGACCCACCTCCCATTTTGGCTGGGTTTCATAACAAAATAGGTAGCCCGTTTAGCATATCATAAGTACCCAGCTCAGTTGTTTGTGGATAATTTGTGAAGATAAACTATAGACTACAGTTCAGAGTCCGAGTGATGCTTTTCTATGCTGGGCCTGCAACAGGTGGTCTATTTTACTCCTAAAACACTGAATGTTGACAAGGTTTTGCTGGAACAGAAGTTACACTTTGTGTATATTCATAAATTTAGTTCACAATTGCCATGCATTGTGTGCATCTTTAGACAGGTATCCACAGCCATGTTTGTACTGGCTTTCAGTGCTGTATGATAGAGCCATGTAATGGCAGAAATCAATGTATCAAGAAGGTGTGTCTTTTAAATTAGCACCGACTCTGATAATCCTCACAGAACTGAAATGGGGGACTGTTACTAGACAGATGTTGGCACTAATTCTTGGGCCAGATGAAAATTTTAGGCAGAAGAATTGAACAAGAAACAATATGCATAATGAAAGAAAATAAAACTTATTTTTAATGTGACAAAAGTGTGACATAAAAGGTAGGACATCAAAGGATATTAAAAGAAAATCATGAGACCAAAGTAAGAACAATGAAAAAATAAACATGTAGACATCAAGAGAAAATAATTGTTGTAATGTGCAGAGTAAACTGTTATTGAAAAGATATCTGAGATATATGTGTTGGTACATGTTTGTGTGCAAAAAGGCATGCTATGTTAAGTGTGTAGATATGCATGGAGGTGTGAGGAGGGCAGTGTATGACAATGACAATGTGAGAGCTGAGCTGTGCTACATAGCAAAAATATATACAAAAAAAAAGCAACAACCCTAACAATAACAACAACAGCTTACTATCATCTCAATCATCACCTTGTATTTTATATATAATAATACTAATAATGGTCAGATAAAAGTTGAATAATAACAAAGCTGCAATTTTCTTTATTGTTTGTCTTACTGCCAGAGTAAATGATTTCTAGCTATTTCCAACCACTCTTAATGAACATATCTCGATAGATGTATTGACTCTGCACACCCCTAGATGTCAGCACAAGCCCTTAGTAGGCAATTTATTTAGCCTTATGGTAGTGATGTTACTGTACACTGATCTCAGTGTACCTTAACATCACTACCAAATGCTATTTTTAGCCCTCATAATGCTTGTCACATTGATGCAAATTGAAATGTATGCGATTTCAGAATTTGGATTTCTGATCAAACTGTTTTCTTACAGTGATATTGACAAATTTGAGGACACATGGTTTGATGACTGATGACATATTTTTCATTGATCTGCAAATTGTATGCTCCTTGCTGCAGGACAAACAGTAGACCTGTATTGTTTGTGGTCTCACTGCAGTGAATACATGTTACTGTGAACTAAAACAGTGTGCTCAACCAATCTGCATGGTACTTACTGTAATACTTACACAAGATAGAGAGAGCCACATTTCTATCAAATAAGTACACTGGTACCACAATTAAACACATAAAACTGTTATTTTAAGGGGAACAGTGAGGGCCAATTTAACCTAACAATGCACACAGTGAAAAACAAGTAATAAATTATCATACTGAGTTGTATTTAACTAGTCATACAACAGAGTTGGGGGGCTTAAATCCCTGCTTAGAGAGTGAAAGCTGTTCTCCTCTGCCGCCCCTCAGTGGTGACCTTGAATGAGAGGTTTATAATGTAGGAGTCAAAAGAATTCAGGTGCATTCAGTCATGTTCAGCCAGTGACCCACAAATGATCGATCTCATCCAGTAAAAATGACTTGAGAATGAATGTTTGCTGACCACTGCTGATTAAAGGTTTTCGTCTCATCTATTAGGTTCATATATTTCTCCACAAACTTAGTTTTACAGTCATTTTGGAGAATATGTGTAAACTTTCAAGTCTTAATTTTACATAACTGCATTTCAAGTGAATGAAGTGTTTAGAAGTTATTTAAAGTGGATAGATGACATGTTTTGGAATATATGCAGTCTGAACATGGGTTAAAGGGAAACTTTGGTATTTTTCAACCTGGACCCTATTTCCCCATGTTTTTTTGTCTAAGTGACTAATGGGGACAACAGTTTTGAAATGTGTTCAGTATTGAGCGACAAAATTTTGGAAAGGACCCTACAGAGATAGACCTTTTTGTTAAACATCATAATACTCGGCAGAAACAAAATAAAACCGTCTTGGCTTGTCATTCCACTGTTCCAACAATCACCAACTCTGGTTTGGTCGAAATAAATCCTTAATTCACCGAGTTCGATGTGAAAATATCGGGAGAGGAGCGAGAGGGAGGTCGGGCATCAGAGAAGCAGAATGTAGAGCCATAATATTTTCACATCTCACTCAGTGAATTAAGGGTTTATATCGACCAAACCAAAGTTGGTGATTGTTGGAAGGGTTAGAAGACAAACCAAGATGGTTTTGGTGTGTTTTATTTTGTTTCTGTCGAGTTTGAAGTGTGTTTTACGATGAGCTGCGAGGTCAAATTATTCTATTTGTCAATGGCTCTTGACTTTGACGAGCAATATTTATGGATGTTTCTGGTTAACAAAAAGGTCTATCTCTGTAGGGTCCTTTCCATTATGTTGTCAGACACTTATATTAACAATCTCAGCCTGTCAGCGGCAAAAACAAGCACTTTTAGAGGACGTACATTGACGTTGCGCAGCTAGAAGGATTACATTGCAGCTCTGTTTCGCGGCTGCCAGCTGCAGCCCTCTCGCTCAATATTGGACCAATTTCAAAATGTTTGTCCCCATTAGTCACTTAGACACAAAAAAAAATAGGGTCCAGGTTGAAAAATACAGAAGTTTCCCTTTAACCCTATGAGCCTTTTGTTTCCTTAAGTGCTTAGGTATTTTGGGGGATTTTTTTCATTCTCCAGGACTCGGTTTGCTGGTTTTGGCCTCTAAAGCCCACTGAGACTTTTTATGTGATACTGGGCTGTACAAATAGATTTGGTTTGACTTGACTCAGATGCTCTTGACCCACTTCACTTAAAGCCCCATGCCAGTCATAATTTTTGTGTTTCCATGGCAATGTAAGGAGATGCAGTGCAATACCATGGCAACAACAGATCTTGTGGAACAAAATTTGTGCTCCCTGTTGTGCACACACCTGTGTGTGTGTGTGTGTGTGTGTGTGTGTGTGTGTGTGTGTGTGTGTGCGGGCCTGTATTACAATGGACACACTGTGTGTGTGTCCACTGTAATACAGACCCGCACTTAGCACTTTTGATGGTAAATGAATGGAACATGACACTGATTCAGTTCTGCACAAAAGATGCTTTAATCTCAAGTAATGAGCTACTGTAAAGTGTTACAAATCCATTTTGGGGAGAACAGTACCCAAAGACCATTATTTTATTCTTAAATTTATATTTCCATAGATCAGTAGACCTTTGCTAAACCCCTCCCCTGCACATCAATTGTCCGTAAGGGCAGGCTTGGATGTCTCCACATGCCACATTAGGCTTTTCGGTAAAGAGTTTGGAGGGTGGTTTCTTCTTTTGGACTTTCCAAAACCAAAAACAAAAGAGCAAAAGTGTAAGAAATTGATCAAAAAGTGCATTAACCTGCTCTAACATAAGCTGCGATTGTTAGCATGTGCGGCTAACCAGCTTGCTACATACTTAACCCAGCATTACTTCATTAATCAACTATGACTGGGGGGGGCACCATCAGCCCCATCAGCCCCATCAGCCCCATCTGGCTGAGAGAAGTCAAAGAGAAGTCAAGACTTAACATTGATTTAGTAGCATTTTTATTGACAGTTTCCCTTTCCTCATTCTGCATCATGATGCTGCATGACCAGTTAATTGGACGAACACCACCTGAGTCCTGCTGCAAATCAGCTATCAGTGACAGGCAGTAGTTACACTGCACGCTCAAATCTGATTTGAAGTGACCCTGTTCTGACTAATATCTGATATTTGCTTTGTTATCTTAATATGAAAAACCTGCATGGAGTCTGTAAATGGCTGATTAGAGCAACAACATCTGAGTCCTACCTGTAAATCTGTAGATTTCCAAAACTGATATGCATAGATGTAATATTTATTTTTAAAATTTGCAAGTCTGTTTGTTTGTTTTTTGTTTTTTGCTACAAGTGTTGAGACATTAGGCCCTGCCAAATGCATTGGTTAGTGTTTGTAAATTTTAACAAATTTGAATTGGGGGGTTAACATCTTTTTTTACGAGTTGGTTGAATGGATTGTAGGTGAATTTTGTTTTACTTCTCTACATTTGTCACCAAAACATCTATACAGAAAGAGAAGCCTGGCAACCATTGTCAGTTTTCCCCAGGGGCTCAAGGCAGCTCTGACTGGGAAAATGGTTTTGTTTGCATCTTCATCAGCTGCATATAATATTGGAGCAGATTGAATATGGGTCCACTATCAACATGTGAATAGATTTTTTATTATGCATATACATTTTTAAGTGGGATATTCCTTTGCTTGTGCACAACCAGTGTGAGCAGATAGATTTGCATTTCATGCTATTCTCAATCCAAAGACTGCAATCTTCTTCAAAACCTGCGTGGGTGAAACATGCATTAATGGTTTTTCCTTTCTAAGTCGTTATGCTCTAAAAATACTATGACCAAGACAGTATCCCCCTTACACAATTGCACTCATCACTATCCGAGAAACACCAGCAGAGGTCTACATTTGCCACGGGTCAGCAGATTTTCTGGTGCTGTTGTAAAGTAAAACACAGTAAATCCAGTTCTGGTGATTTTCAGGTTTGTAGTTGCGTTCCAGGAATATTTATGACCCTTGGGTCATGAAAATATTCAACATTTTCTAGACTCAGTATGTGCTATAGCATAGTCATTAAAATATAAAATAAAGTCCTTTTTCTTAATTCCTGAAAACCTTTCTAGATGCAAAGTTTCTACCCAACAGCAGCCTTTTGGTGAATTATCCACGCCATTGTAATGCATATCTGCACATGGTGCCTTTTACCCCTGAGCTCTTTTCATACCAGAATCAGTGCGTCTCAATCAATCTGAGTTCCTTTTATTCGCAGTGACCACTGCTCTGTCTAGCTTTAGCCAGAAGCTTTTGGAGCCGGTCAGTAGAGGGTTATTTGTCTTATGTCAGAGGATATATAACAATAGAAGTTTATATAGGAGGGGGGGAAAACAAATGTGATTCATATAACCATCTGCCTGACTGGCCACTTTGATTAAACTTGAGGAGAGGAGTGTAATCTGAATGCTGATGCCTCGGGATAGTGCAAAGATTACAACAGAATTTAAAGTATCAGGGTATGATAATAATAAAACCAGAAGTGTAAAAGGTACAGTATTATTTGTGAAATTACTTGGCTGCCTCCCAGTGTTTGCATACATGTACTGTACATGTATTTGTGCATTTAATCTGTGTGTAAACGTGCCTGTCTGGTCTGTTAGTTGGAGTGTAGTGATGAGGCTGGCCTTGCTGACCACTCTGTGCCTCTTCTGGGTGGTCACTCTGTGCCCACATTAATCTCACAGTTGAGAGACGAGGTCGTGACCTCGGGGGCGTTTCTTTCAGGGAAGGTCATTTTCAGTCTGAGCAGTCTGCTCGTTTCTGATTAACCTTTCGGAGTAACCTTTTCATGCTATGTATTTCCTCAGCGGTTAATTAAAATGAAGGCCTCCGGTTAGTGAAAAAAATATAGTTGGTTTAAAATGAAACAAAAGAGTAAAAAGCTTAGTAATTCAATAGATACAGTAGAGAACACAAAGAGCTTTGAAATGCTGTCCATATGCTAAACCAATACATAATGTATACACTGTATAGTTTCTATTTATAAGGTGAATTACTCTGTAAGAGTCAAAAAAAAATTGTAGGGCTGTTACTATTTTCATTATTGATTACTTGGCCTGATATTTTTTCAGTTAATCATTAAGTCTATAAAATGTCTGAAAAATGTGAAAAATGTCCATTACATTTTCCTAAAGCCCAAATCGACATCTTCATATTGTTTATTTTGTCTGACCAACAGTCCAAAACCCAAAGATACTAAGTTTACTATCACGTAAGACAAAAAAATGCAGCAACTTCTCACAATTGAGGAGCTGGAACTAGGTTATGTTTGGCATTTTTGCCTGAAAAATGACTTCAACGATTAATTGATTATCAAAAATAAATTAGATTTTTGGTTTAAATTCTTACAACAATTATGACAGTGACATAATAATAAAGTTCTTGCACACCATAAATCACTTAATTGATTGGTGTGTATAGGATAAAAAACTCTTGACTGTAAGAAAGCCTTGCTGACATGACATTCCTTGAGACGACGTACAAACTTTCATTCAAACTGACACAAGACTAAGAGTCTACAGTCACACTAGCAACTCTGTGACTCTGCACTTTCTCACAATGACAACTAACATGCTGACGTTTTGGTTAAGGTAATGTTTAACATGGTCACCATCTTAGTTTAGCTTATTAGCATGCTAACATTTGCTAATTAGCACTAAAAACAAAGTACAGCAGAGGCTGATGGGAATGCCACTAGTTTTGCAGGTTTGGGGCAAAAAACAAAGTATATGACAAATTAAAACTTTGACCTGTTGCCATGGCGCTAGATGAAAAGTGAAGCGGTCACCAAAGTTATTACAATTCATCCTGCGGGGAACATGAATATCGGAACCAAACTCACTCAAAACCACAAATCAATCATCAAAAACTGTATTACTGTATGGTTTTGTAACCTATATTACACAAAGCAGCCATGAAAGATATGTGGCCACAATTCTCACTCTCCATTCTTCTATAATTCTATTATTTTTACACTCTTCTAAGAAGACTGAGCAACCATATTACCCTTCTTGCCTCATTCCCCTCCAATCATCTCAATTATTAAGGCACATGAATGCATTATTTAGTAAAGTCCTTTACATCACCTACTTTTCATTGTTCCATAATTCACTAAAATAAGGTTTTACCATGATTACACACTGCCCCTTACAAGCTTACAGTGACTAGAAGGCTCTGCTCGGTGCTTAACCCATTAACATTTGGGGAAACTGATAACATTCTCCTTCTACAACAAACCCTTGTGCTCGCTTTCCACCACAAATAAACCTTACTCTTATAAGCAGATTGGCATGTTTGAGGAAAGGATTTCTCCCATTTTCTGAAATGCGATGTTTGTTTTTGACGTACAATGGCCTCTTTGTCAAACTGTGATTAGGCTCAATGGTTTTCCAACAACAGAGTGATGATGTGATAACCACAGCCACTCTGTGTTGTCTTAGGTAATCTGTGTTTGGACGGGATCAAATAATGACCCCCAGGAAAAGAGGGTATAAAGACAAGGCGAGCTGACAGGGCCTCGGTCACTAATCACTCGGAAGAGGTTTGGAGGAAACCAAGCAGACTTCTGTGAATCCACAACTCGTGACGCCAATGTGATATATAAAATACATATATATTGCAGCATGTGATTTTGCTATATACTTGTTGAACAAGTTTCATTACATGGGGAGTGTTCAAAAGTTATAATCCAGCAGTTCTCATGTAAGCTTGCTAGATCACATTATGGCACAATGACTGAATTGTTTTCACATATAACAGCAGGGCTCTTGATAATCTGGTTACATAGGAACATGTAAATCCACAACTACATGACCTGCTTTTAAAGATAACCAAGATATACATTACCTGTGTGCTCATGTGTTTGTTGCATGTTTACTTTGTTCGTCTGGATAATGTTGATAGATTTGTCAGTCTGGATTTAAGCAAATGTTTTGTTTTATTTCTCCATATACACTAGATGGAGATTGTATTTTCAGTGTCACATATTTCACTATTTAAAGGAACATGCCGAGAGTTAAATGAGAATGATACCACCGCAAATGAACACCGCAAATGAACGTATTTCCCAAAGTGTCAAATTATTCCTTTGCCTTTACTTTAATTAAAGTAGCTCTTGTTTCAGTTGGTTTGTTAGTCTGTCCACACTTTGGTAAAAAGCAAGCTCTTGACAAGTACTGGGCAGATTTGAATGGAATTTGGTATGGATTTCCCCAGGAGACACAGAAGATGGCTTCTAATGATTTTGGTGACCCTGTGACCTCTTCTTAACCATTACGCCAGGATCAGACTACACACTATACATTTTTGTCTTTTGAGATGGTCAATGTGTCAGATCAGGTGATCATTAGCAGAAGAAGAAGATTAGAAAAACAATGGGCTCTCAGTTAAGTAAAAGGCAAACATTAATCGAGGTCTGTGATGGACGTGAACATCAGTCTCCTGTGTGAAAGTCAGACTCCATACTCCTCACTACTTTCTGCATTGTCGCTGAACATTGGCATTGGACATAAATACTGAGGTATGGAATCGTCCAATATGGGATACTGGGCTGGATTAAGCTGAAGTTCCTGGCCTGAGGGTAATAGTCAAATGGTTACACGTTCACTGAAAACATTCCTCTTTCGCTTTGCCGTGTTTACAGTTGTGCAGGAAGAGAGCTCTGTGCTACCAGGAGTCAACATCATGTCCTAAAAGTTGTGAAACTAGGTGAGAGAAGGCAAAAAATGATCATAATGAGCCATCCCAGATGCTGCTTCAGTTGTCTTCCACACTATATGCTCATTTTCATGCCAAACGCCCCTCATCTGTTGGGTATCAGGTAGTCAGATCCCAGCATTAGGCAGCCATGAGACAAAAGTGTGTCAGCTAAGCTAAGGTTTATCACCCCCTCCAAGGTACATGAGTATTTTATCCCATTTCTAAAGAAAGCTGGTTGTTATGGCTGCCAAGATCACAGAAAAGCAACAAATCTACTAAATGAAGTTCCACAGAGGCTTTAACTAACCTGTGAGATTGAGCCCATGGCTGTGTGCAGTCTTTTGGGTAATGTCCATTAGTTCAATTAGTTCTATTTTTAGACCCAAGCTATTAGTGAGCTGGATGGAGTTGGTGAGACGTATTGACATGTGGCTGAAGGGAAGTAGATCATCATGTCACGGCTGCTGATGATGTAATTTCTGTTTAATTTACCACTTAATGCTCACGTTTAGCAGGTTTGGTGTGCCAGATGTGATCAATTAGAATCTACTCACGGTGTCTCTACTTACAGGAACTGTGAGGCTGGCCGGGGGAAATACTGTTCACAGAAAAGTGCCTCAAGCCTCTGGATCATCACCCCGTGAAGGAAGATGTAGTCAGGCCACTACATCAGTCGATTGGTGACCTGCATCCAGTGTGAAGTTCCGCATCCTGAGAAATCTTGGATTACAAACTATGGTTAACTGAGGATCTTATGTCAAGATTAGTGTGAAGTTGAAGCTTATTGCCACCACGACAGGGCTGATAAGAATCCAGGCAGTCTGCCATATTGTTGTGTTCTGCATCAACATAAATCAAAGGAGGGTTAGAGGGTTTGCAGGGATGGTGTGACAGATAAACGCAACCAAACATATGTTACCCACTTTTATATAAAGAAATGCAGTTTTACCCAAACACCTTTTCAAGTTTACATGAATCTTAATAAGTCAATATTAGATATCCAGACAGGTGACAAATTAAAGGAAAAACCTGAATAAAAGGGAGGAGAACATATCAGATTCAGATGCTTCCATACAGGGCATGAGGGCTCACTGAAAGGTTAGATGAGTATGAAAATGATGTGAATCATATGCTATGGCCTGCACAGTCACCTGATCTCAACTCACCTGAACACCTATGGCGGATTTTGTTGTGTTAGACAGTGCTCTCTACCATAATTATCAAAACACCAAATGAGGGAGAATGGTGTTCATCCCTCCAGTTGAGTTTCACAGACTTCTGTGCCAAGAAGCATTGAAGCTGTTCTGGAGGCTAATGGTAGCCCATGTTGTGACCAATTTGTAGTATATAATGTCAAGTAAACATAATGTTTTGAAGAGAAATGAAAGGATGAATTCATGCTATTCTAGAAGAGTATTTTTTGGGGAGGCTTTTCCTGAGGAACGTCAACAACAGCAGTTCACAGTTTAAAACAGTTTAATTTACAAATCAATATCTGACTATACATGTTTAAACTGGCATAGCTTGCATAATTTCCATACTACATACAATAGTGTGAACACCACAATTTCGCATTCTGCAGAATAATGAACTCTGTCTCATATCAGGAATATTCATTTGGCAAATTCCCTTCAGACCAAGCCTGATCTCAACATTACTGTAATGTATTATGGACAATAGTGTTCATTATCCCATAAACGCACAATTACCCATTTAGTTATTTTACTTTTTCTGTTGAAAAAAGGCTTCTCATGCACTTTCAGGCCCTTTGTGCCTCTGTATGTGTGTGCATGTGTGTGTGTGTGTGTGTGTGTGTGTGTGTGTGTGTGTGTGTGTGTGTGTAACCTTGACAGAGAAAGCTAAGCTTCACTGAGTGCCTGCAAGCACTGTGCTATCTTTAGCTTTTGTTGAAGCTTTTACCATAGGCCTCCTCCTACTCTTCCCACTCTTCCTCCTCTTCCTCCATTCCCCTCAGCCCACTCACTGTTGGCTGCACATGCAAACATGCACACTTATGCATGCTTGCACACAACCAAATCTCCTACACACACGCTACTGTAACATACATATGCACACTGTATAACTGTTACTGGGCAGATTAGATGAAGTAACCTACTTCTAGGATAAAAACATGAGCCCGATGCTTGTTTTTTGCTGCAGAGCGAAAGACTGACTCTTGTTCCCTGAGCGGCCCTGATTCCTGCCTGAAGGCAAGTTATAAGCCACGGGCCTCACAGGATACACTCTTGTATTCTTATTGGCCAAGAAATGTATTAAATTCAGTCAGTAGTACACTCACAGACTATAAACTATTAATAAATAATTTGCCCCAAACCAAACTCTCCATAGACCAATTATTATTTGTTTTTAATGGCCCAGTGCCTCTGCTTCTTACAGTAGTCTATATTTATGTTGCATATTACGCACATGGGCTATTGTTAGTAATTATGTGAAATGCATTACTAGTTATCTGATTGTTGATACATATTTCAGCTTTTAATTAGCCATTCACATGCTGCTGCGGAGCATGTGGATTTTGTACTATTACTGCCCAATGTTTTGAATATTTTCCGAGAAAGCACTTCTGATTTTACAGTAATTGTGGCAAAAACAAACGCAGCTCCTGGTAGGGGATCAAATACAACAGTATAATCAAATTTTTCTAATCAAACAATCCCAAAATAGCTTGGTCAGTCAACTCAGTTAATCATGTTAAATGCTGCCATACTGAGGCTAAAGTGAGGACAGAGAAACATCAGCTTCAGGTTACGTGGCCAAACTAATCTAATCAATTCAATTCAATTTTATTTATATAGCGCCAATTCATAACAGAAGTTACTTCAGTGCACTTTTCCTATAGAGCAGGTCTAGACCGTACTCTTTATAATATTATTTACCAATCAGATTGGTTTGTACTGAAGGGTCAGTCCCCATGTGGATTTGGTGTTTGTAAACATGCACAACCTCTTTCTCATGGTACATTTATATTTGTTAGAAACTATTTTGGAAAACTGTAACTGAGAAGAGGTCAGGTTACGACTGCATGAACTGCACAGACTGTTAAATTCCAACTTTCATTTTTCTCACTTACATGATTGAAAATAGTTTTTTGCTTTGTCATGATGCTTCTTTCAAGCCCAGGTACAGAAGTCAGAAGATGAACAAAATAATAAGAACACCCTACAACATAATAAATAAATATAATAATAATAAATCTTACCTTTAAATCTTATACTGATATTTTCAGTGGCTTCCCTCCTTTATACAATGGATCAAGGCGGTTATGACATGTCTTCACTATATTAGATATAGATATGATAAGCCTTTATTGATTCCCAGAGGGGACATTCTGGTGTTGCAGCAGCACAAGGACAGAAATAAGTAGATAAATACATAAATAAAAAATTCTAAGTATAGAAAATAAGAATATAAATAAAATAGAAACTATACAAGAGCAATTTAACACAAAATTACAAAGCAAGCAGTGTACATACGGTACCCAGGACCAGTGTTGTACTTAAACTAATGCAATGCAGTCTCAATCGAAGTGACATAATGGTGTAGAATTGTACAGTTCTGTGGGTTTAAATAAAGTTTGGCTACACAGCGTGTCCCACTGTGGGTCAGTGATGTTTAAATAAAGCTGGAAACAGAGATAAGTTATATATAATAATATAAAAAGAAAAGAAAATACTGAAAATAGGGAGATTTGTAGGACGACTTTAGGAGCAACCTGAGATTCTGAGATATTTTGTCCTGGATGTGAATAAATGGAAGGTAATAAGTTTAATATTCAAACCTCTCTGTATCAGTCATCATACTGTTCATCTACTTGTCATCAGCTGATCAAGCACATCTCTCCTCCCAGCGTGTGAAAATTACCTGGTAACTATTCATGCATTCTTAATATCCATTCAATCATGTCAGTGTGAGATTGTCTAATAATAGTCATTTTACACTGCAGAATGAGAGTTATTGGTGTCAGCGTGCACCTGTAATTGTATCCTCCCCCTCTCTTCCTCTCTCTTCCTCTCTCTGTTTCTGCATTGCAGTGCCTGAAGCTGTCAAGAGAGCATATGCACCGTGTATCATTGCTGGCCTCTGCCTGTCATCTCTGCCCCTGTGCACAGACCACCAGGCAACACATCGAGTAATACGATACACACTTCCTCTGTCCTCCCGCTTCACCTTCTGAGCTGTTGTCCCATGACACATGCTGAGCTGTGAGCTTTACACTGCAGCTGACAGTGATGAGAAAGTATTGCTTTTGCCCTTTGCTGCTTCTTCGCTTCTAGGAACAGAACATTTTTATGTGACACTGATCACGAGGTTCTCGATGTTTAAATAAATGGTAAAAAGATCAGATCTGGATGGAAAGATTGCATTTATTCTCCTTCTTCTTAACATATATTTAGATATTCGGTGTATTTTCCTACTAACCTCCTGCTGTTTTTCACCCAGCTGTTACCTTCTAGATCCCAGTATGTGTGCTTTAACACAGATAAAATACAGCTGGTGAATAATGAATGGAATGGCAAATCATGGCCTCTACTGCCTTAAAAGAACTATATTCAAGTAAAAGCAAGTGTCACGCTGTAGTCTCAAATCCTCTGCATTTCCCTAAAATTGCAGTGTGCCCTTGACAGAATGACAGGGTATTTAGTTGCATTCAACTGACGCCTGAGGCAGTTTTTTTGGGGTTTTTTTTTTTTTTTTTTTTTTTTACTGTCACACTCTCCGAGTTTCCATTCAGGTTTAATAAGTTCCTAATGAAAGAGGGCAGACGGAAGCTGTTTGAGTCAATCTCCTCTGCACAGTTACAGATCATTGGATGCTCCATTTAGGGTGATTTAAATGTGTGCCATGGAACATATTCCAAAAAGCATTCACACAATGGCTTTCCATTTACTTTCCTCCTTCTCCTCTCCTATTATAGTAATGGAAGTGGGGGTGTCTCAGGAAACAGACAAAGGAATGCACAATGGGTATGCCCCCCTCCCCCCTCCTCTCCTTAGAAATGGCACGATGGTTTCAAGTGTGCATCCCGGTGTCATTGTAAAATAAATAAATAAAGCTGCACGCTCAATTGAGTAAGACAGAAACTACTGGTGCCAGCTCTGTATTTCACCCCATTGCAACATGTGAAAAAATAATGAGGGAAATGAAGGACATTGCGAATTTTGTCTGTTCTTTCATCAACAACGTACAGCTGAAATTGATAAGGAAAGCTAGAAAATGTGCCAACTGTTTGATGCTGATGAGTTCTCAGGATCTACAGGACAATATATTCTGTTCTTTGTTTACTTACTGTGTTGCTTACTTACAGAAATAGTTGGTCGGTACGTTAAGTATTGGGCTTCCTGGTTCGGCAAAATGCTGGAAAAGAAAAAATATAGGCAGTTTAATCATCCTGCCTTTGTGTGGTCAGAAGTTGGGAGCTGATGTAGAGATTTATGCTTGTCTGTGCAGTCAACAACAGAAAAGTTTTCATGCTTAGCTGTTAGCGTCGACATTCTGCTAGCAAGTCGCTAGCAGGAGAAAAATGGCGGCACATGTAGACGGGCAGAGCTCCCTAATGCTGTCAGAGGATACTTACATAGAGGGTAGTAAACTGTGATTCAAATCACTCCCTACTTTACGTAGAGCTGGCAGGCAAAAACTGCTTCTTTAATCTCTAATCAAGTGAGCTAGCCCTCAAAAAGAGGAGCGGGTTGTCTCATTTCACAATCTGTTTTCATATTTATAGGCACAGCCACTGAAAAAGTATGTCCCCTTTAATTGATACCATAGACTAGAAGAGCGTAAAATGTTCCTATCACTTAAACTTAATTTCGTAATTTCTTAATCATCTGGCAGGGCATGGGTCTGCACATGCAGGGTGTTACTTACCATCCATTAGCTTTCCTGTCTAGACGGGACTTAAGGCTATTTGTGACCTGCTGGTCTCATTCGGCTGGTGATTGCTGGCAACACTCCCAGCTTTAGGTCTGTCTAACAGAATCAAAGCAACGCTGGAGGACGTATGTCACCTATGCACACAGGGGGTCAGTAGACATGTGGTTTTACAAACAGCTACAATGCCCTTGATGCTTGATATACAGCAACGTTACATTCATCTCAAGTTTTATTCTCAACAAACAAGAGAAAGAGTGAAATGTTACACCACAAAAGTGTTCAGTACTTATAACATTTATTCTGTACATAATTGATATTATGAGATTAATATATGCAATAGGATACATATAGGGTAGGAAATAAGCTGAGAGAGAAACTGAAGGAAAATGTTGACATTTAGGTAAATATACTTCTTAGCTTTTCTGCTGAGAGTTAGATGAGAACATTGATACCACCCTTGCGTTTGCATGGTAAATATAAATCTGGAGACAAGCGACAGTTAGCTTAGCTTAGCATAAAGACAGGAAACAGGGAGAAACGGTGACAATGACGACAAGACTCCAGAAAGTCACTGTGCCAGCCCCCCCAAAATTTCCCACACTTAGATTTTTTTGTAGATTAAATAAACAAACACGCTATAATGTGACCTTTAGAAGTGCTGGTAGGTGGATTGTGTTACCTTTGGACAGAGCCAGGCTAGCTGTTTCCCCCTGTTTAGAGTATTTATGCTAAGCTAAGATAACCATCTCCTGAATGTAGCTTCATATTCAACAGACAGATCTGAGAGTGGTATCGATCCTCTTATCTAACTCTTGGCAAGAAAGTGAACAAGCACATTTCCCAAAATGTCAAACTATTCCTGTAGGAGTATAATACTGAGAGAAAGCTTGATCCTACAGTGTTACATAATAACGGTGGATGATGGAGAAGATTTCTGTAAATTCTGTAACAATAGTCATATATTAGCTCACTTCTTGATCATAAAGTGGTATACAGAATTACTTTGGGATGTAAGGGAACTGACGTGGCTAAATAAGGATGAGATGAATCCAGGTTGATATAGATTCGAGTGAATAACCACATCTCCTTGTGGGAATGAACTCACTGTTGTCAAATCAGTACTTTTGGTTGGGTTGTCCTATGTAGTCATGACCACTGGAGGATTGGGATTTTACTGCTGACCCTCAATAAAAAACCTCCACAGCACAGTCTTTATCCAAGCATGATGTCTGTTCTGAAGTACCCTGGTTTGGAGTGCTGGCCTGACAATCTGGCCAACTTCAGACCCTCAAACAGTGAAATCTTTGATAAAATAACATGAAAATGCAACAAAAGGAATGTTGTGAAAGACCGGAGCATGGCTGGTTTAAACAAAAAGGCCGCTATGGGTGCCTCATTTGGAAGACCAAGCTCCAAATACCAGATCTGATCCGCATGGGTTCCCCTTCACAACCTTGGTCAAGATTCCAGGGTTCTTCTCCACAATACAGCTTTCAGTCCATTGTACACACAGAATGAGAGTTACTTGCATTCATAACAGAGATATTCTTTAACTGAGTGCATTCTGGCAAACAACAATACACATTATTTAGCCTTTGTTATTAAATGAAGTAGCACTTCCACATCATGGTTCTAGCTTGAAACTTGAAATCAATACTTTTCTGATTTAAAACTTACTGTATGTGTCAAAATTAATTATATTGTATTGAAAACTCCCCCTCACTTGTTTATATTTATACAGTTTCATTCAGGAATCTGGTATTTTTTTCTGGTTTATCCCTGCAAGGAGATTATCTTTTCTCCCAGTCTTACATTTCAAACAAATCTACAAGAACAGTAGCTCCTTAAAAATTTTGTTTGGCAAATATTTCTGAAATGTTTTACCTAAAAAACACCGTCCTCTTTTGTCTGAAGGAAAATAATTTAGAGAAGAAAGCAAGTAAGAAAGGAAGAGCAACACCAGGAGAGGGAAGAAACAGATATGCATGAATAACCACTCTTTGACGGTGATCATTGCACCCCATCACAAGCACACAGAAAACCTTCACAACACGAGCGTTCAGTCCAGGATGATTTGTTTTGCCATGAGCTCCACAGCTCACGTGCAGTCTCACTTCCACGTGTTCTTCCTATCTGTACAAGGCTGAACAAAACCCCAACACCGGCCATTACAGCTGGTCCTGCATCCAGGGGAGAGCCACAGCACGGGGGTCCCACACTTGATGGGGCTCTGATCTGTATCTGCCAGGCACGACGCAGTGTCAACAAAAGCCACGTGGGGAGAGACAGTACGACCTCAAAGATGGAGTGTGTGTTTGCAGTGGATTGGGTCATCTTTTCTTCAGACACAGCTGTGGTTCAATGCATTTACAAGCTACACATTGTCCATAACATGAGTTAGGTGAGAGCATAGCTGCGTCCGAAATCACTCCCTCATTCACCCATTCGAATACATAATAAACATTCAGTGGTTTACTTTGTGGTGGAAGCTAACTAAGTACATTTACTCACGTACTTTCCTCTAGTACAGTTTTGAGGTACATGTACTTTACTTGAGTATTTGCCTTTTACACTTCTCCTCCACTACAGTCCAGAGGGAAATATTGTACTTTTAACTACATTGATTTGACATCTACAGTTACTTTGTAGATTAAGATTTTACATCCAAAATGCATGATTAAACTATAAACTATGCATTGTTATAGATTCAACTGCCCAACAGTAAATTAAATTATTCAAATGATAATACTTTTGCACTTTTGAATGCAGGACTTTTAGTTTGTAATGGAGTTCTTTTTTCCATTGTAGCATAGCTAGTTTTAAAAAAGACCTGAATATTTCTTCCACCCCGGCTCTGTACTGAGTAAAATGAGATTTAAGACACTTATGAATCACCAACAGGTGCAGTGTAGCATAAGGTTAATTTACACATACAGCAAAAATGAAGCATTACATTGTGTGAATTTGTTAGAGCACTATATAGTGCATATATTTTATACTTTCAGATGCTAAAATAAAATGCAAAGGAGTAATTATAGGGCACTAGGTAACATTTTTTACACAGCCATTGTCTTTAGCATGCAGCATATTGTAAAAAAAAAAAAAAGGTTAAAAGAGGTTACAGGAGCAACATTATCATTCATTTGGAGTCATGTTTGTGTTCACCTGATGAATGTAAGTCCAATATTCACTCTCTTTTAGCTCTGTTTCTGTCTCTTTCTCATTCTGTTTTCAGCAATGTTTTTTCCCTGGGTCAATATGTTGAAATCACCCACCTGCAGTGGGTTTTTAGAGCTATTTCACTGAAAACAGCTGCCTGCTACAGCTGAAAACAATGCAATGAGAGCAGTGAGAGTGAACCAAAACAGTAAAGTTACTGACCCGACAGCTAAACAAAGAGCTGCAGCTCACTATAAAGCTCTGTAAAGCCGAAGGCTTCAGATTCAGCTGATGCGCGAACCCTTTCACATTATCACATTGTTTTCACATTGCCATTTCATACATTGTTATTGTAAAAAATATCAATTATAGGCACTTTAAATAAATGTATTCTATTTTCGTAGACTATATATGTATTGTTGTCATCCATTCTTACAGCTCTGACTGCTCAGTGTTTGTTGTGGCAATGGTTCACATTTGTGATCTCTGAGTCCATCTTTAACAGTGGCAATTATTTATGTCTCACTCTATCACATTAAATCATTCTATTACATTAAATCAAGCCACATAACTCCCAAGTCAGCACATTCCCAGATCCGCCCACTACCAGGGTGACACAAATAAACAGCTCCGATCTTGATATAGCACCTCACAGCATGTCTGTTCCATAGCAATCTGGGTTACAGCTCAGAGGCCTGTCTGCCTTTAGACAGCAGTAATAGTCGGGGATTAACAAGAGCTGGTGTTTAGTAGCCACACCGGCCACTGCTCATTTACACCTCGCTAGCTGGCATGTGCCAGATGGGTCTCTGGGTAATCCTAGTGTGGGATCACGGGTAGACCCAGGGTGGCGGTGTGGATCTACTGAATCTATACTGGATTAATTGCTGCCAAATGAAGACAAAAGAAAATATATCATAAAACCTTGCATAGATGTAAAGAAGGTATCCAATTTCCAGATGAGTGGGTAGTAACCAATTCTGTGTAATAATCCAAAACACAACAGCTCTGTGATTTGCCAGATGTTTAAAATGACACCATTATGCATCACTTCATGAAAAGAGGTTGTTCTTGAAAAGTGATATAAGTTTAACCCTTTGACAGTCTATGTGGAAGCATGAAATCATCCATGAAGTCATATTTATATCCCCCCTGCAGTTGAATAAGTTATGAAAAAGTCTGGCCATGAAGTTTAAATCACAGTAAGCATGTGGCCCATAATTTCGTCATGGCTCCCATGAGCAATGAATCATCCTTGACTTTTGAGTCTGCAGGGAAACAAGTGTATTTATGAAAATGAATAAATGCTCCCTGACCCTTGATGTGATACCCTTTTTTCACAAATAAAATGAAAATGATTACTGTTTTTTAGCCAATGGCAAAGGATGAATAAAACAGATGATTATATCCATATGTTTTGGTGCAGGGTCACCTCAGAGGTAAAGGCGATTTGATACAAACACAGAAGCCCCACCCACTGTGACATTGTCTTTTTCACAGCTATGAATTACAGCCTTGGTGTTTGTTCTTCTTCACTTATAGCCCCGAGGGTGAAAAACTGCACTATGTAGTAAAGTCAAGCTTCAGTTTCCCTCGCAATCCCTTCCCATCTATACAATCCTACTGGCTCGGCTCTAAATGAAGGCCAAGTGGCAGCTTTACTACCTTTCAGGAATAAAAGCTATAGCAGCTAAGCCAGCCCTCCCACACACATTGTCCCTTTTGAAAGACATTCACTCTGCAGCGTGTCAGGTGCTAACAGCCAACTCTCCCTTGCAAAACCACCCCCCCTCCATCCACAGCAATGTCAACAAGGTCCATTTCCTAGAAAGACCCTGTTGGTGTGAAATTTGAGATATTTTCTTAGAGACTGACATCAATCAACAAATACAGGGCAAGGGAGAGTGAAAGAGCAAACAAAACAGAGGTTGTCACAACTTTAAAACTGAAGAAGATTAAATACAGACAGAGGGAGGGAGATAAAGAGGTGAAAAAAAGACAAAGGGACTGATAGCGTGAGGCGGTGATCTCAGGATTCCAGTATTGATCTGAGCTTCTTTTTCTAATCTCCACTGCCCGCTCAGTAACCTCAGCTGGAGTGGACCTCGAGCCACAGAAAGCAATTTGACCCCCACCGCTGCCCTCACAGGTCACCATTTACTGACTGCTGACTTCAGGTTGCCATAGTGACAGAAAATTATGTCTAGGCCCTTTTTGGACATGTTAAGAGGCTTGGATTTGTGCCCAGCTCCCTATTGCTTTTCATCACGGGGGCTATAAAGAGACTGCAGCAGAGAATTATTGCTCTGTTGTTATTTAGCTGGATATTTTGCAACGTTTTTCAATTGCTGTGTCCTTTGAAGTCATTGTATTATGTTTTTGAGACGACAAAACAGTTTACTGATCAAAATTTGTGTTTTTTTGTGTCCCTGTTTTTACCTTCACTAGCGGCATGACTCTATAAATGCCCATGTGGATTAGTCGGTTAGTCAGTCGGTCCACCACTTTGAATTGTCTCCACAACTGCTGGATGGATTGCCATGATGTTTTGTACAGACATTCGTGGTTCCCAGAGGGTGAATCCTAATGACTTTGGCGATCCCGTGACTTTTCATCAAGCGACCTGCAAAACTAATGACATTCCCATCAGCCTCAGCTGCGCTCTACACTCTAAACCAAGATGGTGAACATGGTAAACATTATACCTGCTAAACATCAGCATGTTAGTTTTGTCTTTGTGAGCATGTTAGCTTGCTAACGTTTGCATTTAGCTCATTAAGCAACGCTGCTTCTAAGTACAGCCTCACAGAGCTGCTTATTGTCTTGTTTGCAACTTTTTACAACTGGTGCCCCCTAGCAGTCACTGCATTATGTTTTTTGAGCAGAACAGGAAGCATTAGAGTTGTTTGTGTCCTTGGGGTGACTGATGGAAATTTGTGTTTCTGAAGCCTGTCTTTGATTTATGTCACATAATTCCAGGGATACAGCTAGCTATGTGCGATTCCCCTGTCTAATCCCTGACACACAAACCCCAAGGCTTCCCTCTTTAGTGTGTTTCTTGACAGCCACCAGAGAGAAACAGGGAGACTGTACAGAATGTGACAGAAACATGCAAAAGTAAAGCAAAGACAGAATACAAAAAAAGACAATGCACATGCCGCCCCCCTCCCCCCCACTGGATGAATCACGGCTCCAAATCAGCAATTCAATCAAGTGTGCAGTATACTGACAGCACAACAGCACCTTTCCTTAGCTGCAACACAGTGTCTTTTACGTCCTTTTCTCTGGTCAGAGAATCTCAGCTGCAGAATGTTTGGGTATTTTTCGTTGGCTGATCGATGCCTCCACATGCCCACAGTGTGTCTCAGCTGTTGAAAACACCACATTATGATGCTAATTTATTCATGGACCAGTTGCTGTGTCAAGATGATTCTGCAAAAGATATCCTTGAAAGTTTAATGAGCTCACCGTTGTTAATAATGGGGACGGTGAGGTCAGAGAAGTCAAGATGTGCATGTGTGTGTGGGTGTGCAGGTCTCTTTTCATGTTATATGCAAATAAATGTGTGTCTGTTTTGACTTTCAGCATTTAAGAACACTCAGCAGGAGGCTTCTGAGTAGGTAACAAGTCATTATCTCAAGACAAATACACGGCAGGAGCACACACACTGACGGTATGCAGTCAACAATGTGTTACCTGTAGATTGGACCTTGTATTTGTTGCATAATATCATATTTGAGTGGCATTTTAAGAGATTTGTAGTAAAGCAAGTGGATTAAAACCACAAATAGGTTTAATGATTTCTACTGGTCATGAAATGATGCAACAATAATAAACTGTTATGAAACATCAGAAACCAGGCATCCTTTACCTTTACTCTAGCTGCATATCTACGTACAGTGATATTCTTTCTTTGACACTTTGATCAGATTGTGGTTATCGAGGGTCATTAAACATATAAACATGACTACAAACTACTGTGATGAAGAGTCATTACTACTACTAGAAGTGGTGCCCCTGACCTAAATAAGGTGGTCTCAACCCAAACCTGCATTACTTCAATCTATTATTGGTTTGGAAGTCAGTGTATCAGAGGTACAGTAAGGCAGAGCATCTGCTGGTGATGGCTTCAGGTGGTTCAATCCCACATGATCACACAACAGGACCAAACCACCTCACCTCTGAGCCACCTCACCACTAATTTATGCAATTACAATGTTAGCAGCTGGCAGACTAGAAGATAGATGGATTGTTTGGCTTGTGTGTGTGTGGGGGTGTGATATATTATCACCTTTAAGGCTGATATGGGGAACTTCAGAATAAACAGTTGTCTATTTACACATCTAACAGATATGGAGCAACATTAGCATTCATTTGGAGTCGTGTTTCTGGCCACCTGATAAATGCAAGTCCAATTCTTTTAGCTCTGTCTTTGGTCTCCACCAGCTCCTGAGGGAAATCTCTGGCTCTTTAGCTGCTAAATGCTTTACTGTGTTCACCAGATAGTCGCTAACTTTGTCTGTCTGCAGTTTGATGCTGCGACAAGCGACCCCTTTCACATACACATAGTCTCATGATACTTTGTTAATATAAAAATTTTGATTATAGCAGCTTTAAGGAGTACAACTTTTTGTAGGCTCAAATCTTACTCAGAAAACCATCACGGTGTTCCTTCATTCACTTCCATTAACTACAAGGAAAGCAATGAATGTTCTGTACAGTGCTTAGATTTATTAAGTCTTCAGTGTTACAAAAATGTACAATTTGTATAAACAATACTGTTATAGTAACTGAAACCTAACCTCTGTGGCCATGTAGGGAATGCACTTAGGATTACCATTCCATGGCAATGAAATTTAATATCATTTGGTGCTGTCACCACTGAACTCTGTTTCATTTCATATCATTTACAAAAAAAAAACCCCTCTGTCCAACGCAAACACAAACATGTGGAATAAATATATTGGGGAAACATCCGTGGGACAAAAACAGCTATTTAGTGTGGCAGAATCTGTGCAAGCTTGTGGAGGATTATATGGACATTTTAAAATGTATTTTGTATATTTCTTCACCACATACCTGCCACATGGATGTGAATGTGTTCATATATTAGTCCTACCGTTAACAGGAAAATGTCTCGTTATAATTCTTTAAAACAAGTGTAGAAAAGCACTTAGTGAAGACTAACTGCTATCAAGGTTCCCTTTAAATCTACAACATAAGCTTTCGAAGGGCAGCTGCACGATTGCAGAACAAAGAACATGTCAATACTGCTTCAGTTATTATGAGCAAATCCATTTCTCCTGACCCTAAGGCCATGTGTAATTGTTGTTTTGTTGGCACAATTTGCTCTCCCATTAAAAGGGACCATTAAGTTTAGAAGTGTCTCAACAGTGGATAAATCTCCTAAGATAATGTCCACAGTGGGAGCCAAGAGTTCATCTCTTTCTGTTCCTGTTGTGCTTCACCATCTTCTTCCGCTTCAGGATCATCTCATAAAGTTTCTCCAGGCCTGGCTGGAGTCCCTGACCGTCCACAGCACTGCAGCTTTGCACGTGATGCAGCGTGTACATGCTCAGTTCATGCACAGAAAGCAGCTTCTCAACCTCGCTGACAGTCAAGGCTGAATCCAGGTCCTGTTTGTTGGCCAGGATGAGCACAGGGACCCCCTGGTTCTCTGAGGTGCGGGTGATTTTGTGGAGCTCCACTTTGGCCTCCTCCATCCGCTCGAGCTCAGTGGAGTCCACCACAAACACCATCCCGTCTGTCCGCCGGGTGTAAGACTTCCACAGCGGGCGCAGCTTCTCCTGACCGCCCACATCCCACACCTGGAAGTTTATGGTCCGAGAAGCTCCCACAGCCACCTTGATCTTCTCCGTGTTGAAGCCCTTGGTGGGGATTGTTTTCACAAACTCCTTCAGTTTGAGCCTGTAGAGCAGAGAGGTTTTGCCGGCGGCGTCGAGGCCAATAACCACCACGTGCAGAGACTGGAAGTTTGGCAGGAAAGACGTGTTAGGAGCGATATCAGTCAGCTGGTTCCCCATGATTGCAGCCAGCGATTCACACCTACTTAGGTGAGGTGACAAATTCCTGATTTAATCCTCTCCTCAGTAGATTGGCATTTGTCCTCAGAGGCAGATGGGGTCAGATGGTGATGGAGACCTTATCAAAAAACACACACAGAGTTAACATTTAATGAGAAGACAATGCTTAAGGTTGCTTTGCAATCCAAGTGCTATTTCACAGACGTTTACAATAGATAGTGATGATTATCAGTGGAAGCACATTTCAAAGTGCTTAATGTAATTTCGTTTTATTAACATGGTACTTCCTGTTGTGTTCGCTGTGTTTCATTACTTCACTGTAAACCAACTGACCCACAATTGATTTAATCCATGGCTGCATACTTGAGTAACTTCTCTTCTGCTTATGTAAAACAATAAACGTCTTTCCAGACATTTCCAGTGCCACATTACAGAGCCAAACAACAGTTAATTGGGTGGCTTAGGTTATCTAGAGCGTAATCCTCTTAAGACTGCTAAACCTGAAAGGCTTTTCTTGTTGCAGATTGATTTCAATGCAGTGGATGGATGATATGTATTCACTGGTTTACTCTGCCTACTGTCTATGAGGACTGCAGCAGCAGCACTAATCCCGTTGTTGTGGACATCCTGATACCCATCTAACAGCTGCCTTTGGACAGAATACAGACACTGCATGTTTACATGAAGATATTTATTATTTACTCATGAGCCCTGAAAATTCTGATGCTGCATATTAAGAGTATAATTCAATGATTATTGTTTATATGATTGGGAATGGATTTTTTTTTTTTGCTTGACTGTATTTGAAATTATTCAGTTTGGAATAAGCCACCTTAGTGTTCGACACATATCCATCTAGTTAGTACTGTATGTTACTGCCATGATGTTCCAAGTGTGCAAACACATGTGCAAATAAATTAAACAATTTCACAATATCCTTCCAAGAGCCTGGAAGGTTAACTTTAAGTATATATAAACTGTAACCAGACTAAATCAACGCCACTAATATAAAAATGCATGCAGTTTATAGGATATAGGAATGAAATCGCCCCCCCAAAAAAACTGCCCTCCTCCATGCATATTTAAAAAAAAAACGTCCATACCTTTTAAATGTGCAGCGAAAACATCGTCCACAAGCGACACACACATCCATAGTTGACTTCAAAAAAAGTGGCGTTTGTCCCGGCGGTCACATCCGCTCCTGTTCTCTTCCAGCAGCACTGAAAAGCCCCGGAGAGCCACGAGCGCACGGCACCTAAAGCCCGGGTGACGTCACGACCACCTGGACGGCTACTCCACGCCCCCTGCCGGTACAATAGTGAACTGCACGGTCTGTGGAGGCACGTAAACCATCTACACTCGAGTGAGAATCAGTGGTCGAAGAAGTACTCTCAGATCTTAATCTTAAGTAAAAGTAGAAATACCACAGTGAAAAAAATACTCTGTTACAAGTAAAGGCTCTGCATTCAACTCACTTAAGTAAAAATACTTTAGTTTTAGTAGCAATTTGTACTTAAAGTATCAAAAGTACTCATTATGCAAAATGGCTCCATTCAAAGTGTTACATTTACTATATATTTCTTATTGGAATTTTATTCCTGATTCATTACCGCATAAGCAGCATCTGGATGTTGTCATGGTAGAGCTAATTTCAACAACTGTATATACTGTTGGGTAGTTTCATCTATAGCAATGAATCAGATTTTGTAAACTAATCATATGTCTTGTATGTAAAATCTCAATCTGTAATGTACTGTTACTGAAAAGTAACTATGGCTGTCAGATAAATGTTAAAGTAAGTAAAAAAGTACAATAGTTCCCTCTGAAATGTAGTAAAGGAGAAGTGCAAAGTAGCATAACATGGAAATATAATAATAGTTTTTTATGCTTTTAAAAACAGTAATGGTGACAGGGTTTTTTGCTAGAAGACAATCATGTAATTTGCATCTTACAGTTAATACCATAGCTTGTCCACATTGTCAGGCTAACAAAGCATTGGCTCCACCCTGTGTCCACTCTCAAGAACTTCAAGAGGAAAGTCTTGTTGAAGGGCCTGTTGTAGATATTTCTGTTTTTCTATACTCATTTCTTTCTGTACTCACATCCTAAATGTAAAATTACTTACTAACATTTCATGTAACAGTCCCGCATTAAAAAATGTTACACAAGTACAGAAGTATTGTCAGCAAAATATACTACTAAAGTATCAAAAGAGAAAGCACTCATTATGCCAGAGAATCACTCCTGTTAATATAATTATTATTTTATTATATTGGATTATTATTACTGATGCAACATAAAAGCTGTATTTCAATGTTGCAGATGGTGGAGAGGGAGCTAATTGTATGACTTTATATACTGTTGGGTAGCTGAACCTATTGCAATGAATCAGATTTTGTAAACTAATCATATGTCTTGTATGTAAAATCTCAATCTGTAATGTAACTAGTAACTAAAACTGCCAAATAAATGTAGTGGAGTAAAAAGTACATTTCCTGCTGAAATGTATTAGAAGTATAAAGTATTATAAAATGGAAATACTCAAGTACAAGTACCTCAAAACTATACAGTATGAGTAAATGTACTTAGTTACTTCACCACGGTGTAGTTACAAAATAGAAATAGAAATTGTGACATATCTGGAAACATAATGGTAGTGACTATCATGAGTTCATCACATGTCACGGTATAAATTGAGAGGTGTACTGTGTGTACACACAGTTTTGACTTCCTCCATATGGTGGGAAAATGTTCCTCATCAGGAATTGCAGCAACTATTAATTCAGTACCACCCTAACACAAAGAGGATCAATTTAGCAAAGTCCACAATGTACTGTAGTGTGATGATGGAGGGTTTATGGTAAACGGTCGCTCCATGCAGTGCCTAGAAAATTTTCCAGCAAACCAATGGAACATTTAAAAAAAATGCTAATCTAACATACAGAACCTTAAATGCCAGTTTAATGAAGTGCAAATGAAAAAAGACAAGATTATCAGAGATTAACATCCTCTTTACACAGTATATGGCATCCTGCCAAAAATGTTGTGAAATGAGTTACATTTTTAAGAAATGTACATTCTGTTCTTCAAATACAAACACACAGTTCTTACATTTTGCATTTAAGAAATTGTGCTTGTTTGAGACCATTTTCCCTATAATACAGATTTACAGGCTGATCTCAAACATGTAAGAGTGAAAAATATTCATGCTAAAATATAAATGTATTTGAAGCATCTGTATTGTTAAATTATAACATTGTAGTGATTGATTAAAGTATTAAGGTATGCTAATACAACATACAGAAAAAGATAAGATGCATTTGTCACAGTAGTTATCATTCACAAATTCCCATCCCATACAGAAGAGATAAGAGTGGAATGCAGCCAGAATACTCATTATTTCACACTCCCACTTCAATGTTTTTCATTTTGATGTCATCATCTCACAGGATGTGGGATTGTTGAATTTTTGCCACAGTCAATATACTCAAAGGTGTCAAGAGACAGCTGCTCCGAGTGAGAGAGATAAGAAATATTCAGTGTCATTCTGGGGGGAAGAAGAAAGAACACAATTACAGACAGTTGGAACCTGCATCTGCGTTGTCATGTTTTCATAACGTCAATTAATATTTTTATATTAAAAATGGATCAAATAACTATGTGTAAAGTAGCTCCACAGAGTGTTTTAGTGCCTTTTAGCTCTTTTTGGTTTTTCCGATCAGCAAACTGCAGGTTTTCTGGGTTTCCTCAAAGAAAGACTGATATAAACCCACTATGTGCTACCTGCTCAGCACCAAACAGCACACAGACAAAGTACTTGACCAGCTGGTGAACATAATGGAGCATTTAGCAGCTAAAGAGCCAGATATTTCCCTCAGGATTTGGTAGAGACCAAAACAGAGCTAAAAGGAGAGTGAATATTGGACTTACATTCTTCAGGTAACATGCTAATATGTCTGCTGGGTGTGTTAATAGCTGTTTGTTCACCATAACAACTTTATAAGGTGATATATGTCAGTGTTGTGTTCTCTGCTTGTTGTGCTGCCCCCAAGTGGCCAAAAAAAATTATCGATGAATGCAGTTTCAACTTTTACCATAAGTTCAACTGTTCTTTTATACATGACAAGAAGAAATACAATGTCATCACAAGTGGTACAGTATATAACAAATTAGACTGAGACAAATGTTGTTTGCAACTTAAAAACAGGCTAGTTTGCAGTATGTAGGGTCAATGGTGTCAGAAATTAATATGTTAACGGAAGCTTCCTTTTTGGCCTCTGATAGGTTATATATGGCCAATACAAGCTGACTAGAGGTAACCTCAGCAAATACTGACAGGTTCTGATGTTACCACTTGTGCAAAAGGAATAAAATGTCAAATTAAATTCAGCAGTTGTACTTGGTTGGTTAGTGCAGTCAGCCTAAAAAAAAAAAAAAAAAGGTTTCATGTCTTTTTGTCTTATCTAAAAAGAACATTTCCGATTTAAAGATTTGACTTTGAAGGATAAGACTCTTTTTTAAGATAACCTATTTATGCGGTTGTGGTTTTTCACCCTGCACTGCATAAAGTGATGCCTTTAGCACCCTGTGAGTGCAAGATATGCTAAGTGGCTGCCTCTTCTGATGATATTCAGATTGAGATTAACACTTACTGCAACTCCAGAATTAACGTGTGAATCTTGATAGAGCTCAACTTGCAGTAAGAGCTGAAAGAGATAAAGCAGTTGTGTGGACATGTATTATTATAAATAGTATTGTATCATTTTCATGCACTATTTCTGTTAAGAACTAGAAAGTGCTATCTGAAAATTAAGGTTTATTTCAAACTTACGTTAAGCCTTTATCGGTGATAGACACGTCAATTTGAATGGTGTACTGCAAAAGTTAAAGAAAGAGGGGTAAGAAAATCATTGCATGACAAATATATCAACATTATATTTGGTTGTAAATCATTCTGTGTGAAACTCACCGATTTCTGTGAGCGGGACTGGATGGCTGTCATATTGGATATCTTGGTCTTACCCACAACTGCGTCAGAGACCAGACCCTGAACGTTAAAGTCAACAATATGAACTGGGACAAAGTTCTCGTTGGTGATGTTGATGAGATTCTAGGGGAGGAAACACACAGCTGGTCAGGTGCAACCAATTCACCATTCTATCATTAAAAAGTCTCAGGGAACTTTGTCCTTCATATAACTACTGTACAGCAGCTATCAGCAGTGTGTTATGTGAATGCAATTCAGACAGTTCCTTGTGGACAGTGTTTTAACATGTACAGTAAAAATATGGTGGCTCAGGAAGTTCAGGCACAGTAGTGGAAAGCACTCGACTAAGAACCAAAGCTGCATTAAGCTACTATGCTGCACACAGATGGAACCAACTTCCTGATTATCTTAAATGAACACAAACATTACCTATTTACAAATCGAAGTTAAAAACTCATTGTCTCCTGTGCCTTTGATTATTTTCACTACTGCACTTTTATTTCCTTTATTAAATATGGCACAACTTAATACTGCACTGTAACTGCATTGGAACTGTATTTCTTGTCCATTATTTTTTGACTGTGTTCTTTATGTAATTTTACTATTTAATGTATGTAATTATATTATTTTACTCTTCATTAAGTTTTTAAATGTTGTTGTAATGCATTTCTTTTCCTTTAAGGAATAGTATGACATTTGCCAAGAGTTAGATGAAAAGATTGATACCACTAAACTCATGTCTGTACACTAAATATGTAGATGGAGCTAGCAGTTGACTAGCTTAGCATTAAGTCTAGAAACAGGGAGAAACAAAGAGGTGGTACAGATTTACATGTAACTGGCTGCACTCTTAGTGTTCCTATTACTTACTGTGACCACCATTTCAATTGTATATGGGGTGAAGTAGACCATGGCTGACAGCACAGACACGGGCGTCAGGGTGACACTCCGGGGGAAGAGGAAGAAGAGGATCAGACAGCTAAGAAGGAGACACACAGCCATGGAGACACACACGTACAGCTTCCTGAAATGCAATACAAACATGCAAAGTTGTTCATATTAAATGACATGGTGCAACCATTATATCTGTGTGCATGTGCAAGACATAAACATACAGACTAATGCTGTGTATAAAAATCTGTTTATATTCAATTATATTTAAACAGTCCAAATGCGAACATAAAATGAACATAACCATTTTGTGAATATTATGCAAACCTATCACTGACTGACATGTTCAAAATTATAAAGGCACACACACACACACACACACATACACATACACATATGTCCCTTACGTGCGTCTTGGTTTCAGCCTCACATCATTACATGGTATTACAGCAACTAGCTGGTCTTGGTGGCCTGTCAATACAAAAAAGACAAATGGAAATAATCTCCTTTCAACTCTTGTTTATACCACAGAAATGATGTGAAAGTGAAACAACTGTGGCTAAACAGAGTCAGCTGCAGATCACATTTGTATCTTTCAATTTGACTTAGTTCCCTTTGTTATGAAATAAAACATTTATTTGAGGATGAGAAATGGTGCAGCATCTTAGTTAGCTGCTTTTGTTGAGGCACCGAAGTTGCTTAAAATACAATCAGAATGGTGAAAATGGACACTCCAGACATTTAAAAACAGATTTTTCAGGGCAGAAAACCAACCTCTGGGAATTCGCCCAATGCCACGACATGTGGGGCAGGTGTCTCCTGTTGAGTTTCCATTCGTGGTACCATATGGAGGGAATTGCCTCAGCATTTTCTCCTTCTCTGCCCCTTTTGTCAGATCAGGTTCCGCTGTGGTTTTGCTGTTTTTCTTGGGTGTAACCATGACACTTTATCAAAAGAACAAGCCCAGTCAAAAGAAGAAAAATTAGACCAAAATGGCTGAAATCTCCACGTAAAACTCACACTCATCAAGTTCACCTATGAGTAACAGCAGACCCAGTGCAGCAGTTCCACAGAAAGCTTCCTGAGAAGCTTTGGAGAGCCAACAGAGTATTGTGCAGTGACCTATAATGCCAGCTTTCCTCAAAAACCTTTAAATGACCAATAGAAGCTTGTTTTTGCTCCACATGTCAGGATGTGAGCAGAGTCCACGGAGTGGGAGTGACAGAAAAACACCCCCAGGGACATTATTTTATGGTTCTATTGCAACTTAGTAAAACCCTGGAATACTCTTAGTGTTGGGCATGATTGTGTGATGACTGCTAAATTTCACAAAGAAAGGAAGAAAAGTAATGCATGTTCTGGATTTTCTCAAAATGCAGCAGTTATTTCCGTACATTTAGATTAACTAAGCAACTTTGAACAAAAGGTCTGGAAGTTCAAATGTGACAAAACTGATTAAATCAAATACAGTGACAATTCCCTTAAATGTTCTAGATTTTGGCTTTCAATCAAAAGTACATTATCTTTCAAGATCATCTGTGTTGTCCCGTCTCCTGCTGGATAGAACTCACCCACCTTTTCCAGTGACGAAGCTAAACTGGTTTTGTTTAGTTCATGCAGCTGTAGTTCCAGAAACATACAGTAAAAGTAAAACATGCCTTATTCTCTAAAGTGTCAGCCTTTTAAACATTGTGGTCACAATCGTTTTCACTTCATTTTAAGGAACAACTTCTGTTTGAAAAAAGTGACACAATTCATAATTTTCATAACTGGCTTTGCTGCAGTTCACCTTCTTCCAACATGAAGAAGCAATCATCTTGTAGTAAAACTTAAAAATCAGGATAATATTTACTGAAACGGCCTAATCACTAATTGATCATACAGATAGCAGGTTTATTCACCTACATAATTGAATTATAGATCAGATTTTTTTTTCTCCGCTTTTTTGTCACTCTCAAATTATAAGTACTTCAGAGTTTACAAACTACTGATGTAAACAAATCTTTAACATGTCAAAGTCTAATCATTATTCTGCAGTGGTGGACATTTACTCAAGTACTCCATTTTATGCTACTTTATACTTCTACTCCACTACGAGTCAGAGGAAAATGTCCTTTTTACTCCACTACATTTTTTTAACAGCTGTACTTACTAGTTTACATTAAGATTTTACAAACAAAACATATGAGCTTATAAAACATGATGTATTGTTAGTGATGAAACTACCCAACAGTATATAAAATAGCTCAAATGAGCTCTACCTCAACCAACTACAACAGTAAAACGCTACTTAATGCATCAATCATAATAATGCAGTAAAATATAGGCCTAACACTCAAAGGGGCAATTATACTGCTTTAAGAGTACTTTTACTTTTAAAATTGAAGTACATTTTGGTGATAATACTTTCACTAAATTTACATTTTCAATACACTTTTAATACAGCATTTTATATTGCAGCATTGCTACTTTTACTTCGGATCTGGATGCGTCCTCCACCTGTTATTCTGTGGATAAAACCTCAGTTTAGCAGGCTCTTTCTTACCTGCATTTTGGAGGCGAGGTTACACTTGTTGTACAGTTAAATTAGCTTTACTAATGACCTTTCTCATCTCTTAAGACAATCTTTACGAAGGTTCACTCAAAAAGAAACGGTGCTTTCAACTTTAGAGATCAAAATCACTAAGATTTGAGACCACGCTTTACAAAATGAACTTGATAGACATACTTCCGTATCTTTAGGGTTTAGGGCTTGTTAAATTTAGAACTCTTGGTTGTTAGTCTCATGCTGCTGTCTAAAAGAGTAAAATATTAAATGGCTTCAGCTGATGAGTGAAATGAGCGCTTACCTCACAACGCAACTCGAGTTTAAACTCCAACTAAATAAAGACTAAAGTGCGGCACCGCTGGCTTCTTTACACTTTAAGTTTTGAAAAGCTACATTGAGACTGCTGACTAACTACCTCAAGTGTGTATCAAAACAAAACCAAGGGGGAGGAACACTTCCTCCTTCTTTACATGACAGGTTGTTAAGGCTGCCCACAGCGGCAGATCACATGTGCTGCTCTGGATTAACTTTCCTTCCTTTATGCAGTGTTGCAACACATATTCACGCACAATACATAATCAAGAGTAAAGTGCAAGTAACCCAAATGTAAGAAGCATTGCAGGTTAGGTCATTTTGACCTAGAAATCTTATCTTTATTATAATAATAAAGATAATTATATTATAATCTTTATTATTATAGCATGGCGGGATTAACGGGCCACTGGGGCAAAACATTGCTGTTGGGACCCTCTTGACCCCCTCGCTTTGTGCCCTCTGTGTATTGTGTATGTACCCTGTCACTTCCAAGTCCCCATTAAGTAAGCAGCAGTCTGTACAGGTATTACCCATGACAGAAATACATCATCGCCAGATAAAAATTCAAAAAATGCACTGCAGAATTATTTCTTGGGCGTAATACCTGCAGGATATGTATATAGCCTATGTATTTGTTTTATTTTATTTTATATGTTACCCTATGCTAATATAAATTGAATTATCTGTTATGTTCTATGTGTGCACCATGAATGGACTACAAACTCATTTCTTGTACAACCTTGTATAATATAAATAAATTACCTTGTACCTTGAAGTTTCTTTTGTTGTGTACAGTGTCACAAATCAGCTCAAGGAATGTGACAAACAGGAAGTCCATGCAAGAGACTTAGTTAAACAAGAGTAATTCATTAAACAAAGGTTAACACAGATTATAAAGGTGATTAAGCTCACCTGGGCCCTTGGGCTATAAAAGCTGGCCCATGTGTTTACACTGTCTCTCCCTAAATACATTACTCTTGTTTTAGGTAAGTCTCTTGCGTGGACTCAGAGAGAGGACCCTAAACATGCAAAACTAGCAGTTTCTGAGTTTTCTCTGTCCCTCAGGAACTTAGTATCCTTCTCATAGTGAAAACCAAGAGAAAAACAAATCCATGGGAGCTGCTTGGCTATCACATAATTCTACGACTAAGTCTTCCAACATGACTAGTTCTAATTGGCACTACATACATGCACATAGGCTTTGCTATCTAGACAGATCAAGGTGAAAAATGGTACCAGTATCTGTTCCTGTTCTTCCACATCAAAGCACACACACATTATTTTTATATGACAAGCACTTAGTAAGATCTACAGTAAGCTGTATGTACTTTTGGATTAACTGTTACAATATTAAACCTTTTAGCTGTGAAGTCACGATTTGTTCCCCACAGGCGATGACCTTTTCTGTGGAGGCATTTGTGAAAAAACAAGATCCTGCAGTGGTTTTCAAAACCAGAGCCCTACTGATTTTCAGTCTGGACATTTAAATCAGGGTCTGATTTACACCTGGGATGGTGGTCATATGCAGTGAACTCGCTGATATTCAGTTGTCCTAACAGTTATGGCGGTTTAGGCTAATATGAAGCTTAAGTGAAGTTAAAGTACATGGTATTTAAAAATTAAGGAACAGTTCAACATTTTTGGAAATATACTTATTCGCCTTTTTGCTGAGAGTGAGATGAGAAGATTGATATCACTCATGTTTAAGTGTTGAGTATGAAGCTAGAGCCAGCAGTTGGTAAGCTTAGCTTAGCATAAAGGCTGGGAACAGGAGGAAACAGCTAGCCTGGCTCTCTCCAAAGTTCAAAAATTCACCTTAAAGATGTGTATTTTTCAACTTTGGGCAGAGCCAGGCTAGACTTAGCTGTACTATTAAAATATGTTAAATCCAACCTCATTCTGTCTGCAGTATGAGCTTTACACTCTAACCTATATAACCTCTGTATTTTCTACACCATCCAGTTAACCAAGTACAGAATGTGCTAAATATAAGACATACAGTGTGTGCAGAGGGTCATGACCTACATTTAGAAAATGTTCATTAACAGAGGGGGAAGAGACCAGAGAGATGTGCAAATAGTTTATTGGCAGATTGACAGTAGAAGGGTATTTAATGTATACACTCTGTGACAGAAGAATAATTTGACAAGCATCCAGTAGTAGATATATTCAGAATTATTCTCTAGAGCATGATTCTTTAAAACATGGAAAATCATCAACATAAGAAAATATGGTTAAAAAATTCTCAACCACACAAACACACACAGGAGGAATAATTCAAAATAACAGAGGCGTACATTAACTTATCTGCACACACACTACAAATCACCATATCTTATGTATATTTCAGTAAACTAATAATCTTTCATAAAGGCAATGTCATGAAATAACATATACTTGGTTCCACTATGAGATTGAGGAATGTGTTGTTAGAGACATCTCAGCTTGGATTAATGCTAAATGACTGTTGCTTGGTTTCAGTTGGTGGTTTAATGAGGACACGTGAAAATGCAGGCAGGGGTGTTAAACAATGACGCAAAGCGGACATTTTCCACTGTGACTGTGCTAAGACCACGAGGACACAACTCACCTCTAAAGCCTCTACCTGTCATGCAGGTGTCTCCTAAAAAGCAGTAGAAAACATCTGAGTCCGAACAATGATCAGTCCGGACAGTTTTGTATACATTCCACATGTCAACGTCTAAAATAACAGTACTCTGATACAGAAAAAGATTGCATTGTTTAGGCAGATTTCACTACGATAAAATCGAGAAAAGTCTTAAATATCTGTTCTGACTACTGCACTGCTGACCCTCAACACCCAGAATATCCATGTAGCTTCAGTAGCATCGTCTTAAATGAGAGCTGGCTTTACAGAACATTTCTATCTTTTATGACATTCAACAATATTAATTTTCACTGCTCTATTTGTGAGAAGAATCTAGCCAAGCCCTGTCAAAAGACAATTATTTTTCAGCGCAGAGGAAGCAGCTACAACAGCCACACAAACACTAAGATGAAGAGCTGAAATACACACTTTTGTCCTGTCAAAACTACAGCTCCTGCTCCTTTTGACCAACCCATAAGGCTCTATAGCCCAGGTAAACAAGGCATTTTAACCACTATTCAGAATAATTTACAAGTGTGTATAAGGTTAATTGCATCCAAATGCTGAAGCTAAATTAAAGGCAAAGGCAGGAGAAGCCATTCATTCCTTTCACTCTAATCAACAGTGTTCAAGAAATAAACGCTCCTCTTTCATTTTTGTTTCATGTTTTTTACACTTTAAGTGACATGTTGTTGTCTTAGCATTACTCTTGGTCCAGATAAAGTATCCACCCTTTGGAAAATCAATCAACTGCATGAATCATAAATAGGTTTTCTTCGTCTCTTCTTTAAATAATTCAACATAAATCTAGACACTGCGAAGGGTGAGAGATAGGCTACACATGTCATAATCTAAATATACCCAACGTTACGTTTAAAAGTCAAATAAATTTCTTTCCTTTTACAGCCTTAAAGTAGCCTTTTCCCACAGCTTTCCCTCCCTCAGCGCTGAATGTTGACAGCTTTGTTCTGGCGGTCCTCAGCCATCTGCACCAGCTCGTTGACAGTGTGCAGCAGGCTGTAGCCGTGCTTCCTCAGCAGCCGCTGATTGAGCCGCTGGTCTCTGAAGCCCATTTCCAGCAGCATTGCCATCATGGAAGGGTCCTGTCTGGTGGCTGGGTCGATGCCTCGCTGGAGGAGGGAGGGGTGCAAAACAGAGATGGAGATGGTAAGATGAGGGTAAATGGAGAGGAGAAGGTGATGGTTATTGTGGTGGTGTTTGTCTGTCCCAAGTGATATCTCAAGCCATTACTGGTCTGATGGGTTGATGCACATTCACAGTGTGTTCAAGTGCCTAAACTTTACACTGAATATTGGTGTGACTACAAGAATTGATGCCAATTCAACCCTGCAGCTTGCAATTCTTTCAAATCCCCAAAGTCAAACTGGATCAATGCTTGCTAATTTTATCAATCGCCACACCTTTCCACATAAACATAATCCAATTTAAAGCCACTTTTATAAGCCAAAATAAATAAAGATTTAAGCCGCAAACTTCACAAACAAACCTCCTTGTAACAAAGGTGGAAAAGACTTTGTTTCCCCAGAACTTGTCTTGTCAGGCAGTGCTTGCCCCCAGGCTATGTATCGCTCAAACTGAGCTTATTTAACTAAACCATTTCTAACAAGGTACCTAAAACAAACCATTTGGTTAATGGAACTTGTTGGCAGCTCTATAAGGCATGGTAGGAAGCACCAAGGTTACCTTGTTGACAGTTCAAGGGAAAATTTGGTCACAACAGTGCATTGAACTTCCTGTCTAACTAAATGCACAAGCTAGTGGCTACTGACAAAAATAGCCACAAACACGTTATTCTTGAGATCTTTTTTAATACCCTCATTAGATTCAATTTTATGATTATAAGCAGGTTCTTTTAATAGTCACTTTTTTTACAGCTGATTTGCAACTGAACAGTGGAAACAACCTGCAAACACAACACTGACATTATCACCTCATAACGTTGTTATGACAAACTTGTTAGCAAACAGTGAGCTATTTATCTAAGTTACCTAACAGCTGACACAGAGCAACACTAGCATTCATTTGAACTCATGTTGGTATTCACTCTGCTTTTAGTTCTATTTTGGTCTCTTACAACTCCTAAGCAAAATATTTAATATTATATTTAACTATGTTCACCAGCTAGTGGCTAACTTTGTCTGTTTGCTGTTGGGCAGGTAGCATAAAGCAGGTTTATAAGAGCTTTTTCGCTAGAAACATCTTCCTGCTGCAGCTGGGAATGACACTATGAGAGCAGTGAGAGTGAACCAAAACAACATTTTTTCAGGAGAATCTGATGCAACATCAGTCACGTTGGGATGCAATTACCACAAAAAAACTCCACAAGGTCATGAGATCCTAGAAATGTGATATCTCACATACGTTCTTCCCATTTCAATTACATCTTTGGAGGGACAATACGTTTTGGCATGTTTGGCTTAACTTAATGTTGCCACTGCAACTGTAGTATATTTTAGCTATGCATATTGGCTAGATTTGATAAATGTAGACATAAGAGTTGCTGTGTGATGTACCTGTATTGAACAGTTTGGCCCAGTGAAGAGAGCTTTATAAGCGGACGCTGCCACAGAAAGGGCCCCCTTGACAAGTCCCTCTGTGATGCCTCCTTGGCCCCTTGTATAAAGACAAGGATGTGGTTACATTGGGTTACATAACAGTATTGCAGAGAACAATGTGTTCCAGTTAAACTCGCTTTAACAAAAAGCACATAGATATCAGAAAACAAAAATGCAAGTTAAGAGGTGCATTACATTGCTTTATGTGTTGTCAGAGGTTATACAGACTGATTGTTTGACTGAAGTTTTTACACAAAAAGATGATTACAGATAAATGCAGTCAACACGAAAGAGAAACTACAGTGCAGGAATTTCCTTCACAAAAGTGAATCGTATCAAGTTTTACTCTTTGTTGTATTGCACCTTGGCTGCAAAGCGTTGCTGGGTCTGGGGTTATATGTCTCAAAGGCACTGGATGCTGAGCCTGCTGATCTTGACAGACCAGATGATACTGCAGAGCAGATAAAAAGGGAAATAACACACACACGCAAACACACATAACATTAGAGGAGGAACAGAGCATTTTGCTGAACCAACAACTCCTGAAAGCCTGTGTGCTGTCTTACTTCCTGTCTTCCTAAAAAGGGCAAAATGAGTTTCGTTTCTTGCCTCAACAGAGCAACAGCTCCTCCAAGTACTAAACTGCTAATTCAGGTAAACAACGTGAGTCAAACAGAAAGTTGTGAGGCAACACTGGAGTTAAACAATCTAAGTTTAAATCAAAGTACATGTCTTTTTCATGTCAGTGGCTCAGAGTAACCCCTAAAAAACACTAGCATGTTGTATGATACTGTGATGTACTTGTATCCAGTGATTCAAATAGTAAAACTCACCATTTAGGTGGACCCTTGGTTGGTGTGGCTCATATGGTTCACAGGCTGGAGGACTGGGGTCCTCAGCCAGGTACAGTGCCTCAGACCTGAAACATACAGTAAACAAAGAAGAATTCAACCACATAAGGCTGTAGCAAGGAGATACAAATTAAAATGGATAGGGATCATTTCTAGGATTTATTTAAATTCTAAATCCAAGAATTAATTTGCATTTTTTTCAAACATGAAAAGGGGGGGGGGTTCAGATTTCTGAACTGCACAGGGACTATTTGACTGAGCTCCCATCTAACCTGGGTGAGTAGAGGGCCGGTGGGGACAGCATGGGGTCAGGCAGCACCGGTGGTGGCACCACTTCAGGGGTGAGCGTCACAGCGTCCAAGGTTTGGGAGGCACACAGCAACTGGTTCACACTGCTGTGGATGGGAGGGACAGGTGGAGGCCACGTGTTCACAGATGAATCCTCAGCATTGACCACCTCGGTCCTCTCCTGCCTCTCTGTCAGTGGTGCCGCCTCGCCTGGCTCGGAGTTGGAGTCTTCCTCCTTCTCCTGCTGTACGTCTGGATCGGCTACGGTCGCAGCAGCAGCAGCAGCGTCAGGCTGCGACATGGCGGAGCTGTACATGGACTCGCCCAGAGGCCGGCTGGTGTCAAAGCAGTCTGGGAGGACAATGATGTAATCGTCGCAGGAGGAGACTGAGGAGGTCTGGCTGCTGACCTGAGACACAGGAGGAGAAAATGGTGACAATTATGGACTAAATTGGAAAACGCTGCTGTCTACTGAAAACCATGTATCTCCAAATTTGGTGATTTGGATAAATAAATAAACTGAAGGATTAAGTGTTCCTTTATGGGTTGAGAAAATTCTCCAATTTCTTAAGCTAAATAAATTTAAAACCCATTGTATCATCTGAAAAATGCATTGTCACAAAGCAAACAGTCCATTAAAAAACCTCTTGCAAGGTCAAGGATTTCAGGTTTTATTGCTTTTAACAGCAGACAGTAATAAACACTAATGTTGTTAGTACTGTTACAGAATATTGCAATACAAGAGACACTTTCCTGGAAATGTATCAATAAGATTGTGTCTACAACATTATAATATTTTACTGGTTAAAATTACTAATTTCACATCATGCGCATGGGCTACTGCACTGCTTGTGATGCATACATTTACGCTTATGGTTTTGTCTTGTATAGGATTTTGCCTCCAAGAATCAACGTCTTAATAATGTATGATCCGCTTTGTCCTTTAAAACATAACGTAAGTGTTTGTATAAAAAGGTTAAAACCTCACCTCCTCCCAGTCTTCTCCTTTGGTTCCACCCTCCTCTTTCTCTTCTTGAGTATCCCTCATGTTCTGCATGTCATCCAAGACCATGACCTCTTCGTCTTCATTATCATGATGTGAACTGATATGCAGATTTTCATTCGCTTGTTCCAGCAGAAGAACTTATAAGTGGGAAAAAAAACACTAAAATTAGCATCTGAAAATTGGAGGTGAGGCTGAATTAATTAATTACTACAAAAGTTATGACATGGAACTGTAATGACAAATGTTTTTTTGAAATATTTGTCAATGTATTTAACAGAAAGACAACAGAAAAAAAATGAAGAAAAAATGAGAAAATCAAAAGCCTAATTGGAAACAAGCAGAAATGAATAGAATCCTGGAAGTCGTTCTCTAACCTGGCCTTGTCTGCTCTTCCCGGGGGATCTGGTTGAGACCTGTGTTGGGAGGCAGAGCTGAACTCTCAAGTCTAATGACACAGATCTCCACATTCCCTTCTTGCACTGTCTCTGTCTTCTCAGCCTCTGCAGCTTTCTCGAAGCAAAAGCTGGGCCCCCGGGAAACAACTGGATGGAATAAAAAAACAAATTCCAAGTACGTCATTATACAGTAACCTTTAAACACGGAACAAAAATCCTGTATTTTTGAACATAGGGTTATAGTATAAAATTAGATTAGATTTTGGTAATATTATAGAATAATACAGTGTGAGTAAGGGAGGTCCTGTGGCTCCTCACCCTGTGGTTTGTGGCTGCTGTGCTGGGCTCTGCGCAGGGGTCTGTGATCGGGGGCTTCCTCCAAGGTGAGGGAGCGGATGACCGTCTCACAGAGGAACTGGGCTCCGCTGATCTCCTCCTCCCTGTCATCCTCCTGGGTCACAGGCTCCAGCAGCTCATTCTGCTGCCTCAGGTTCACTCCTAGCCAGAATACAACACACATTAAAAAAGTAATCCACTGATTTAGCATTGAACTTCTATAACACTGCCAGACTCACGATGGACAATGAAAACTGATGCAGCAGAACCAGAGATCTCGTCTTTTTTCATTCCACACATTTTTCTTCCTTGTCAAAATCCTACATTACCCACAATGCAACCCATCCGCTGACAGTTCCATCTGAGATTTTGGTGTGTTATGCTAGTAGTGGCTAATGTAGCCTCGAGCCAGTAGCCTCAAGCAGAGATGAGGAGCTGGTTACAGAGGCCTGGTGAGCTCACCTCTTTCTAATTCCACACCCCCAGATTTTTTTCATTTTCAAACTTCAGCACCAACCGACACTGACTCAAGTGACATTACTTTATTTATTTTCATCATCACATTTTAGTAATTTCGTGCAGCTCCCTCTAGAGTCGCAAAAGGCTTTTACAACTTTTTTCACATATGCAGTCGTACTCTCGAAGACTTGTAAACAAAATTTTATATGTAAAATCGGTGGAGTTCCCCTTTAACATTTGGCTCAACATTTCAAAAAACATCTGCAGTGAGAGTTCACTTAACACTGCTTAAATGATTCACGACTCTGGGCGTTTTCTAGTACACAACCGTCCTTACCAAAAAGTTTTCTGACCCCTGTGACCTCTGTGTCTTCTTTTATCTGTGAAGGGATGGCCTTCTCCAACATTGGTGCATCATCGGGCAGAGGGGATATGCAGGGTGTCAAATCTACAAATTAGATAAAGCAAACACAACACAGTTTACACACTCAAGTGTTAATGTGACAAATATGGTATGATATTCAAGTTCATAGTCAAAATAAACTTGGGAAGTAACAAGTGTAGCCATAGTTTTCCTACAAAAGCTAAAGCTATTTTGGAAGGAAGGAAGTTGCATAAGAATAGTAGAATTGTCTCACAGCTCCTGTTAAATCAACTTCTCCAGTGTTAAAAGCATCATATATTGCTCACCCACAGGAGTGTTGTTAGGGACCTTCTCCAACTCTTGCACAATATTTATATCCAGCAACTCAAATGACAGTAGATCCTAAAAAAAAGAAGACAAGCAGGGAGAATGAATGATGTTCTACTGATCATGAATTAGGCTTGGTTTGGTCATTTAGCATATGTGCAACAATGAGATGAAGCAATTCTTTTCACTGAAACTAGTTTAAAACATGTTTTAAGTAGCTGAATGCCAGAGCTTTCTGGGTGTGCACCTGTGCAGTCAGCAGGTCGACTGAGGGGAAGTAGTAGTCTTCGTGGTTCAGGTCTACAGACAAGCCAGGGCTGCTGTCCTTGGTTCTTACCTCCTTCTCCTTCTCCACCGGCATCGCCTCCTCCTTCTTAAGCACATACAAGAATGGCATCATTAGAATGACCACAGTGTGCATTCAAAGATGACCCTTTATGTTATATTTATGAGAATTTCATTTCTGTTAAATGTTTAAGTAATGCATAAGTATAGTGTCCCTATGGATTTAAGGATACCAGTATTATTGTGGATTATGTTTCTTCAAATGCCAAATGAAGCAGGACTTACACAGACTGCAATAACTGTCTTATACTGTCATATTCATGTTGAACTTTAAATCTTAAATTATTTAATTATTATTAATAATAATAAATAAATAAATAATAAAGTTGGAAAAGGCATTTGTGGTGGAAGAAGTACTCAGATCTTTTACTTAAATAAAAGTATCAATACAACAATGTAAAAATACTCCATTACACGTAATAGTCCTGCAAAAAGTCCTACTTACAAAAGAAGTATTATTAGCAAAATATACTTAAAGTATCAAAAGTAAAAGTACTGGTTGTGCAGTAAAATGTCTCCTGTGACTGATAATTAGACTGGCAGTATGTGTAAGCAGCATTTTACAGTTGTAGCTTGTTAAAGGTGGAGATAAGTTTAACTACTTTAAATATAGTCTGGTTGTTTTGTCCAGCGGTTTCCAACCAAGGGGCGAGATCCTTGAAAGGGTCACCAGATAAATTTGAGAGGTCATAAGATGATTAATGGGACAGGAAAGAAGAAAAACAGTTCTCTCACACAAATCTGTTTTCATTTTTTGGACTTTTCTGTAACCTTTGATTTTTTGTGAAATATTGGATACTTCTACCTTCTTGGGCCTCAGTTATTTAAATGAAACAATCTGAAAGGTTTAGAGGGGAAATCACTCTTTGGTAGAACTGTTAACAACTCATCTGAAAAGTGACAAGGGGTCCCAACCAGACACTGTTTTTTGTAAGTAAAAAGCCAAATGGTTTGGAACCACTGGTTTAATCTTAATGTGTTGTATTTTATAAGCTTATCCAATGTTTTTATGTAAAATCTGTAAAGTAACTAGTAACTATAGCTGTCAAATAAATGTAGTGGAGTAAAAACTGCAATATTTCTTTGGATAATAATAAGGAATATACTCAAGTAAAGTACAAGTACGCCAAACCTTTACAGTACAGTACTTAAATCTACTTAGTTACTTTCCATTACTGACACTCAGGTATCACAAATAATGGCATAATCTAGATGCACATGTCAACAGTTGATGTTTTCTCTGCAGCTGTACAGGGTGTCATTGGATTGCAGACTTGCCAGTCGTTTGCTCTGATGCACGAGTGTGTTGCAGCTGTCACCAGCTTCGACCACGATGCTGCACCAGACACGCGGGCCAAACTGACACCCGCAGTGCGCCAGCCGCCAGTGGGAGGTGTACGTCCCCTCCATCACAGGAGCCACAAAGGCCACACTGACCACTCCCACTTGTCCGGGCAGCAGCAAGGGGGCCGGCACCTCCCTCTTCTTCTCTGACGCCAGGTCGAGGTTTCCCCACATGAACACTAGCTGGGTGCACGCACACACATACACAAAACACAAAATAGGAATACACATGCGAAAAAGCACAAAGACAAGAGCATGCAACCAAAGTCACGCAGCAGAAAAATAATACACGCTCAAGTGAGGGATACACACACACACACACACACACACACACACACACACACACACACACACACACACACACACATTTAACAATGACAAAGACTTAAAAACTTAAACCACAACACACATTCAACTGAATTCAAATAATAAACATCTCAGACAAAAAGGGCATTAGCTGTATTAGGCTGGGTAAGAAATCTTAGCTGGTGTTAGTGGATAAGAAGTAGGCAATGAGCTGAATGGGGAGTCAAAGTGGAAGTGAAGCAAGGGGGCAAAGAGACAGTGGAGCCTGTCCTCTCGAAGGGTGGGAGGGGTACCTTAGTCTCTGAGGTCCAGTTGATAGTGCCCGAGTTCCTCATCTTCCAGTATTTGATGAACTTGGTATCAGGCTCCAGACGGGTGCCGTCCGGCAGATTTTCATCCAGAAACAACGCAGCCATAGTGGGCACCAAGGACGTGTGCGAGACCCCGGGACCCCTAGTTTCAAGTGTACAGAGCATTGTTGAAAAAAGCCCTGGTTTCTTATAATACCCATCTCTTTTGTTCTCTACGAATCAAAAAAGCAGGACCCCAGATTTTTTTGCAGCTCAAAAGCAATTTTTCTTAGAAAATCTATGAAGCAGCAGCAGCAGTTTTCACATTGAGGTAGTTCCAACATTTTCCACCACCCCAGATCAGCCAGCGATACACTCATACAGACTAGATTACAAAGATGGCATATTTTGATTTCTTTTCTTGGAAAAAAAGACTTTATTGCATCCATGCTGGGTTTGAGGCACCCAGCACTGTCGGACGCCCTTCCGAGGTGGCGCTTACTCTGGACTGGAGGCCTGGGGATCAGGGACCAGGGCAGGGATGGGACCTTGGGCTGGGGCTGGACCTGAGGCTGTTTCTGAGGCAACAGGGAGGGGCAGGGCTGGGACCTGGGTGGACGCTGAGGCCATGTTTGTCAGGTTGGCTCTGCCTGAGGTAGAGGGCCCACTCCACTGCAGCCCCCTCTTCTCCAGTCTCAGTTTCTTCTTGATTTCCTTCACTTCAGCTCTTAGCTGCCTCCTTTCAGCTTTGAGGCGCTGTCGCTCAGCCTTGCGCACTGTCCTGTCTCCTCGCCTTGGGAACCTGGTTTGAAATGTCATCAGGAACACCTATTTGTTGACTATCAAATGTTTATTTTCCAAGAACAAAACACATACACACTCATAATTCATTATTTACAGTATTCTAGCTTCTAAAACATGTTTGCAATCCTGCTTTGCATCCATTTATATTTGTTTTCCTCCATTAATGTAGAAGAAGTGATAGCAAAAAGGGCTAGCACTGCTGTAAGTAAAAATGTCTTTATGTTTCAAGAAGTGGGAAGATTTATCCTCAGTCTTGGGGGTTTACCTCAACTCTCCCGACATTCCATGCTCGGGGATGGAGAGAGGTGTCTTGGTTCTCACAAGGTTGTGGCTAGGATCATGGCTATGTCTGCACATCTCACACAGGATGCAGGATGGGCACACACTGGCAGGGAAAAAGCCAACACAAATATCAACATGGAAACTCGTAAAGCTGCTGCGAAACCCAGAACATGCAAGAAAAGGCAAGTCAGAGACGAAGAACAAACTCATAAAAAGGCACAATGGTCTAAAGAATCATTAAAAGTTTGTGTGACATGTTCAAAGAATCCCAACTGTCATTTATTTTATTTATTCATCAGGTAAAACATTTTCAGAATTTGTCAAATGTGTGCAATGCTTACTAAAATTCTGTATATTAAAATTTAACTGTCCCCTCTTACATAAGCCACTAAGTTACCCATTTACCTGAGAATACTTATTATATTAGAATGTGTTCCATGCCTACCTGCACTTGTAGGCCCCTTCAGAGGTGAGTTTATTGCAGCTGCTGCAGTTTGGGGTGTAGCCAAGAGATCCATTTGAGGTGGAGGGGCCCGGCCTGGGCCCTATAGGACCACCACTAGCCCCAGTGGCCTCATGGGGCCCATCAGATGATTTGTGGGTACAACACTGGCCAGAAAAGTCATTGCACATCCTTTCCACTACCTCTTTCACCACCTCATCTTTAAACTATGAAAAAAAGAGTTTGATTTATGTTAGTAGAAGCTAAACACGACCTTTAATTCAGAGACAACAATATAAATCAAGCCTCAAACATAAAAGGTTAAAAGGTGGAATTTTCGCTTCACATCGACTGTTTGAAAAAAACCCAAACACATCATTTAAATCTTACCTTCTCCATGTACGATCTAAACCACATGGGAGGTGGCTCATCTTCTGGTTTGCTCCCCTTGCTGTCCTTTACTGTGACCTGTATTGAAATACATCAAACTTACATCAAACCTATGCCTAAGTTCAACTATCATTATTGGTTTTCCCTACATGCATTCAGTAGTAACCCCCACAAGTCTTGTAAAATGTCCACCATTGCCAGATAAATACATAGGCAATGAAATAAAGGCAATAAACACTGCACATGTGATAGTGTATAAGAAGAAGAAAGTAGAGGAAGAGGAGGAGAATCCACTTGGTTCCTTACAGCTTCTCGCTCTGGGGTGACCTGTGTGCCTTTGTCCACTGTTTTGACCCTTGATGGATAAGGAGGGGCAGGTCGGAGGTCTCCTTTCAGCTCCTTCACCTCCGTCTTCAGTGGGCCTCCACAGGCCTGCCCTTTCATCTTGTACACGTTCATGTGCAACTGGTTCCCCTGCTTCTCGGCACTCTGTACGAAAATTAAGCATAAAACACACAAGCTGACACAAAAATATGCATATAACGCGTGTAACAAGTTGACATATTCAAGAAAACAATGTAACATATTACTATCATATGACTTTAAGTTTAGGATTCAATATATCAACACAGTTGTAGTTGTATTTGGCACATTTGTCATTTATATATCTTTGCAACTGTAACTATGTGATTGCTGCTACACTGGAACAAGTACATATTTGTCATGTGTTTATGTCTTAAGTACAGTCTCACAGTACATCTTGTCTATATAATGCATGAAATATTGTGTCATGTAAATAGAGAGTAACAGTCATGTAATGAGAAGTATTTTATTTTCGATCTTCATTTATGCAGTGAACGGTTGACTGAATTCTACTGCCACTACAATGTTCACTCAAATGTGCCCACATTCTGCATGATCTCTGCACTTATCCCTCTGCAATGACATTGACTTTTGTTGTTGAATTGAATCCTGTCTTCACTGTTCTACAGAAAAACCAGCAGTGCCCCAGTACCTTGATGGCTTCTTCATATTCATCTGAAATAAAACAAATCAACAGTAAGTTGCTTGGACAATTGACTGATAACCAATTGACATTGGACAAATTCTGCAGTTACAGTTGTAACCTTATTTAAATCTTTATCTCACATGTTTGTGTTTTTTTTTTTTTTTTGCTTATGTTCTACTTCAAATACATCAAGAAATTGAGATAAACAAACACATTTATTTTTCTCACCTTGACTGTTTATGCAAATCTGAAATAAAGAGTGAATAAGAACAGAATGAACTTAAGCACAACCAAAACAGCAAGTTTGCAATTCATGTGGAAACACTACAGCTCTACAGTAGTACACACATTTATACACACTCCCTTACCTCTTCATTATCCTCATCAAAGTATTTCACTTGAAAGTGGTTGATCCCAAAAGATGCTTTGATCTGAAATATAATTTAAAAGAGTGGAGCTCAAATGCATGGCAGACATCATCGTATTAAATATGAACTTTTTTCCCCTCACACGTGTTATGAAAACATCAATAACGGCACGTTGAGAAATGCCTCTACAACTAGCTAATGTAACTTACATACGCATTATAGCAAACTGAGCAGATTTCCCTTCCTTGCATATTTTGTTACGTACTGGCTGGCTTAAAAAATACCACATTATGTACACATTTTGTCGCAACAGTATCGACTGTCCTTCAGGTGGTCTATTGTTTACGTGGCTAGGCCATGTCTGGGCCTGCTTTTCACCAAACTGCGCCAGCGTTTAGCCAACACGCTCTGCTAGCAGCTTACCCAGGCTTCAACGGATTCCCACTCCAATTTGTCCAAATCCTGAGCCAGAAATCTCTTCACATTCCCCCGGAAATTGACTTTAATAGTAACAGGCAGCCCCATGTCAGCCGTTTATGAGTATATAATGGCTATCATTTGCGGTGACACCGGCCTATTTGATCCCTGTTGCCCTCGACTGTCTTTTCTTGTTTACATCGTCAGCTGCGTCTAGAAAAATACGGTGACGTTTCGCGCAGGCGCAGTCAAAACTCAGTCTGTCGCGTGTCAAAGTCGTCATCTTTAAGCTCACGAGTGTGGCTGACAAGTAATAAGCCACACGTTTACAAGTGAATTTAATGCTGTTGGGACAATCGTTCTTTGCCTATTTGATAACATAAGATGTCTTCACTCCTCAAGGTGAAAAATGAACTTAAAGCCAAGGTAAGGTTTGTCTTTTGGAAACCTTAAGGTTTTACGACGTGTTGTTGTTGCCATTTGCCTCCTAGCATGTTAGCCACGTTTTGTAGCTTGATGTGAGAGCACTGATAAGGCCAGGCTAATAGCAGCTAACAACGGCTAACCGGCTTGTTTCCCGCCTGTTACAATACACTTGTCAAACCTCCCGACAGGTGCTGTGTTTTAGTGGCGTTAAGCTTCATGAGTAGTGAAGGGAGCTCCACGTTACAGCTCTGTGTGCATAAATAATGGTTACTGTTGGAAGACCACATGCACAAAAATGGCCCTCGCTACCAAGTTAGCCAACTCAACAAGCTGCCGTTGTCATAACGTTAACCTACCTCTGTCATGTTAATGTTATAGCTTTTCACTCTTATACTGACGCACCAGCCACAGTTATAGAGTCCATGCCGATAACCTAGGCCAAAATAAACCGACTTCAAGTCTAATGAAATTTAAGCCTGCATCCGCGTTTAGCTATGAAAAATGAATGGTTTTGCATATGGTCAGTTGCAGCCGGTCTGATATATGGACTTTTGTCTTATGTATTTGCAGGTTGATGCTTTCAGGGAGCGTATCACTTCAGAAGTAAGTATCGGTTAATATGTGAAAAAATGTGTTGTGAGCACTGTTACAAACACAGCTATCAAAACCGTTTTCAAGCAAGACTCAACTAAAGGTTTGCATTTCTTTCAGGCAGAGGATCTAGTTGCGAATTTTTTCCCAAAGAAGTTGCTGGAACTTGATCACTTCCTAAAGGTCAGTTACATGTTCAATTAACTAAATACACATTGCATAGTCTTAGATATTTGCAGGATACATCTTGGTTAGGAGTGGGTGATAAATAGATAAAAGCTTCCATCATGGTATATGTAGTTTTATACACGATAAAGTTTCTTGGAAATCAGTTGAGAAACAGTTTATGGATAGTTGAGAGAAAGTTAATTCTCATCCATTTTGGCTTAAAAGTTGTTACATGGACAAGAAGTGTTCTGTACATCTCAATTTCATGACAGCTGGGAAAACTTAATTTGCTGAAAAAGATCCTGTTATACTGTCAAAACCTCCAGAACAGCTACAAATGGACTGTGGTGAGATTGTTTTACCAACTGTTTATGGGTAAAATAACCTTAAATGTTTTTGGTTAATCCTGAAAAATTAAATAGCTGGTAATCAAGGTACTTTATCAAGTTGATGCAAAAATCCATTGATTTGCAGCATTGCAGGGTTTTTCCATTTTTTCCATCCAGTCAAACCATGCTGCACTGATTTGCATTTCCATTACTAGTTTAAACGCACCGAGCCTTGCCAGAGATGACCCTTCTCCAGAGTCGGGCCAAAGCGCGCCCGACCTCCTCCATGCAAGTTGTGGTGTCTGTTTGAGCGAGGGTGGGGCTGAGCTGCAAACACACAGGCAGAGCAGAGAGACCGGGGACAGGACGAAGTGTATCACACTCTCTGGCTCGCTCGCTTAAGACACACCTTCACGCGGGTGGCCCTGTTGTAATGGAAATGCAAATCCCTGCCGCGCTGGGCTGACATGTCGAGCAAAGCCACATGTGTATGGAGAAGGGCTATAAAACACCCAGACATATTAAAGGGGTAGCTACCATGGTATAAACGGTTTGGCAAAATATGACGGTCATATCTAATCTTGTCAAGTCACAGAGCATTATTTCTAAAGAAAAATAGTACAGCTAGTATCCTTGTTTTTCAGGATCCAATCATAAACATCTCTGAACTGAAGGAGATACACTCGGAGATAAACCTGACGGTGCCAGACCCCATTGTGCTCTCAAACCTGCATGACGGACTAGAAGCGGTGAGGCTCCATTTTAGAGTGCAATTAAAGCCTCAATGCTTATAATAACTACTGGTGCAGAGCAGAGGTGAGATTTGTAGCCTGATCCTCTTTTTATCTATTTCACAGCAAAATGCCAAAAAGCGAAAGCTCGAGGATGGAGGTGGGGAGGACATGGGTGAGTATAAGACTATTAAGTAGGTTAAAATAGATTTAAAGCGCTAGAATCATAGTTGCTTAAAACTTCCTGGATAGATGAACACAACTAAGTAAGTTCCAGGATCAAGAATCTTTGTGCTCTGAATTACAGTTGCGCAGCATCCTTATGAGTGTTGCCGTGACTGTGTAGTAGCCCACATTAGGGGCGCAAGTTTTGTTTTTTACTTGCAAGACAAACGTGCAATTAAAAGGCATTGTGCAGTTATTTTCTTACTTTACAGGAAACATTGTATGGCATCCTCTATATATAATCATCATTCCTGGCCCCTTTTTTTTATATATGTTTGAAACTTAATTATTTTACCCTCCTTTCTCTCTTTCCTGTGTCACCCAGTGACTGGCACCAAAGTCTTTGTCATGCCTGGTGGGATGATGAAGAGCAACGGAAACCTTGTTGATCTTATTGAAAAGGTTAAACCAGAGATCAGGACACTCATTGAGAAATGTAACACAGTAAGTGATGCCTCTAATGTCTTTAACCAAGGACCATACTCCTGCATCAGTAGTTTCTCAGTAAAGTTATATTAGTTTCAGAATTGGTAACAGTAACCCTACATAAGTGCCAAGTCATGAACTGTGGTATTACAGCTGGGAATGTGTAAAATAAGTGTAGCACTACTAAAGATGTATTGATGAAACAGGGAAAACAAGACACAAATCAGTGTCAGCCCTGTGATATATAAAGCTCCAACATGTGTATGCATGTAGGGCATTATAGTAAGAAACATATCACGTACGCTGAGCACCCCTTCCCAGACAGTTACTGCAAGTGTTGTGGACATGATTCGTGTACATCTTGACTTAACTGATAGCATCCCAGATGTTGCGTTCTCCTTTTTCTTAGCAGTTTTCTTCTCTTCTGCAGGTCAAAATGTGGGTTCAGCTGCTTATCCCCAGGATAGAGGATGGCAACAACTTTGGAGTGTCCATCCAGGAGGAGACAGTAGCTGAACTCAGAACAGTTGAAGGGGAGGCAGCATCTTACCTTGATCAGATATCAAGGTTTGTAGACGTTTTAACCATATTGTACATAATACGCTATGAGGCATGAAACTGGTGCCACATAAGATCGCTAAGCTTTACAAGATTGGCTCTGCATTGTTTAGCACGTTTACCTGTCAGTCAACATGTTGTCTTCTTTACTTCTAGATACTACATCACAAGGGCAAAGCTGGTTTCTAAAATAGCTAAATATCCACATGTGGTAAGTGAATATTATCTAAAGAATCAAAGCATAAAGTAGAAGGTACTGAGAGAACGAAAGATAGAATACAGTGGATATCAAGTCCTCACAACAGGGAGGCAATTCTTTTCCTCAGTGCAAACATCGTGCAAACAAGTAAGACATACAGAACTTATACAGAATTATACAAAATGCATGATTTACAGGGACACTTAATTACAGGGGTCACACAACAGAGACACATGGCTAGACTCGACACACCACAGACTGGATTCCTACTAACTTAAGCCACTCGTGGTTACAGGTGGTAACTGCAAGTGCGTTGTAATACTACAGCTAACACTCCTTGAGCAGCTACTTTGTCAGAAATACGACAGAAGAGCAACTGGTGTATCTGTTTACAGTTCAGCCAGACAAACTCATGTTGTTTTTAATAATGATGTCAGTCAATAATTGGCCTTTTACTATAATGCAATCAGCAGCCACAATCTGAATTCCTGCAATATTTAAAACTGATCTGTCAAATAATTCCCCAAAATTCCTGTCATCTTGTTTACAAGGCGCATTTTTGAAAAAACATTTGCTGTTAGTGCTGACAAATACATTGCATCTCTTCCCCCCCGTTTCCTCAGTTAAAAGCTTTTAATTTCAACTAGCAGCAGTAGAAAACGCTCGATTTGCATTAGCAGTAACTTAGTACAGCTCTGATACAGTGTTAGGAGGGCGAACAGTAAACAGTGAGGCTGATATCGATAAGATAAAATTACAAGCAGCATCGTGGATTACCTGCTGCATCATTTTCTGTGAATCCCTTGCGCAATTTGAATCCAGCAGCAATTTGAATCCAGGGCCGAATGGTGGACTCCACCACTAATAATGAAAACTGCTTTAGAGAGGTAATTACAGAATGTAAATACATTGAACAGCTATTGCTGAAAAAATAGACCAAAAATGAGGTTTGGTTTCATGAATATCTTAAGGACTATAACATTAAGCAGCAACTGCTATAGAAGTCGTTGCTAGTAGTGATTGCTACTAGCAACCGAATGTTCAACTGAAACCAACTGTTGGTGACTGAATATGAACCATTTCATTTTGCAGGTGACTTTATCAAAAAAAAAATTTTTAATCTGGTAATTCGGGCCACAACGCAGTAAAAGGGGGAAAATAAAGTGGATCTTTTGTTGATCTCCTGTTGTTTACTGTGAAACTGGCTAGCTAATATATTTAAGTGAAGATGTAGAATGAATATTGACATAGAATCAACTTTTTTTAACTTATTAGGAGGACTATCGGCGCACAGTAACCGAGATTGATGAGAAGGAATACATCAGTCTGAAGATCATAGTTTCGGAGCTCAGAAATCAATACGTATGTCATGATCTTTATTTCTCATATCACTATCCATTAAAGTTTTTTTTATACCAACATACACCTGACAAGTTAAAGGAAGTATTTTCAACTGTATTTTGTTTTTTTCTTTCTGTGAAGGTAACGTTACACGACATGATCCTGAAGAACATTGAGAAGATCAAGAGGCCTCGAAGCAGTAATACTGACGCATTGTACTGATGTTCATCCAGCCATCTCAGCCTCCACCTCCCATCTCCAACCCCGTCTCCCTGCCATGCCTGTTGAGCTACAGTAGTCTGACCCTGGTCCACAGGACTACAATTAGACATTCACCTACTTCAGTACAATCAATACCACCCAGTGCAAAAACATAGCTTCCATAGATGGACACAACGCACATGTTTTTGTTTTAATTGTAAAATATTTTTCTTGTTTTAAACCATTTGAAGAAAAATGGGGAGATAGATCATTGACAACAAAAAGCGCTATGTATTTTTTAATTTTAATTAAACATTTTGTCCTCAGATCTTTGTGAAATTGCTTCATTTATAGCTCTTAAGAGCAAAAGTGGTTTGTTTAATGCCCACTGTTTGTCACTTATTTTGTTTTTAATTTTTTTTTTTGTCTTATATTAGACACCTACTGCATCTGGAGGATGGTCGTTTATAGGATATGCAACACAGCAGTTGTTTGTTTTTTTTGTTTTTATCCGAATGTTATACATTACGCGGTTTAGTCTTATCAAATATGAATACTTCGCAGGTTTTAGGTCCACAGGCTTATTGGTTTTCAGTGAAAATTCATAAGTCGCCAAAGCATCTCTTATGTTGAGGCATTGATTCTATTGAATAAAACATTTTTTGATAAGAAATTTTGAATTTTGTTTTGGCATATTTGTGTTTGCAAAAAATGCTTATTTGATATGAGATAAAAGTGAATGGGCTTTTTTTTAATGCACATATTAAGATGCTCATTCACATATCCATAGGTTTGTGTTACGACATACATTAAAATACCTATTATCAGAATGCATAGGGTAGCTATGTTTCCTATTGGCCTGCAGATGTCAATGTGGCATCTAACTACCACTTCTGTACATCAGCAGACTTAACAGCTGGACTGAAGACACAAGTATGGTACACTCAACCAAAAAAAATACTGATGAAATTGCAGATTGATATACAGATATATTTGGTTGTTTCTAAATATTGAGTTCTTTGTAGTATGAGCAGAACTAACAGAAAAAAAATTAAATTCAGCAAATAATGTATCAATTGTTAACAAATCCCCAGGAAATCAGATTGCAATTTAATCTACTGCCTGCCAATGCCATTACTATGGTCTCGAGTCAGTATGCTTCAGATCTTTGGTGGGACTACACATGACTGTTGAGCAACTTTACACAATTTAGAGGTTTGGCTAAGTACATTTACTCAAATACTGTTTAGGGAGTGCAGGACTTTTACATATAAATGAACGTCCATTACATTCAAGCCCTTGCCAAACAAGTTCACACAATGCTTATTAAGCCGTTGCAGTATATGGCGTTTTTAAATCTGCTGTCTGTGGCGACATTCCCCTGCTGGCGCAGCCTAATGATGCATCTTATGCCAACTA